>NC_041393.1:411525225-411603138 GCF_002162155.2 Triticum dicoccoides
AGAAAGGGCTTTAAAAAGAAATGCCACAGTCGGACGTCTGAGCGACATCGCAGAAAGGGCTTTAAAAAGAAATGCCACAGTCGGACGTCTGAGCGACATCGCAGAAAGGGCTTTAAAAAGAAATGCCACAGTCGGACGTCTGAGCGACATCGCAGAAAGGGCTTTAAAAGAAATGCCACAGTCGGACGTCTGAGCGACATCACATAAAGGGCTTTAATTCACAAGTAAATAATACTCATAATAAACATTCAATTCATGAAAACAAACGGGTTAGTCCATCCAAAGGAGTGATCATTTAACCGGACTTAGCACTCATGCGATTCACCGGAGTCTCTGTCATCAAAGCTGACAATTGATTAGGATGAGAAGGAACGAAACTTGACCTGGAAGAGATGATTTGGAGGAATATATGACTCTGCAGAGTTTGTACAAAAATTTTCCCACAGTCAACGGATTTCCGTAGTCTCGAAGGACTAGTTCCGTTTACGGTATTTCAGAAGAAAACACAGCTAACCGGTACACACCCATCCTACCTCTCGATGCTAGGAATCACCCTGGTCATCGTCCAAGAAAAACTTTTGAGACGGGGAGATCACAATCTCGAATAGCATGGGATCAAATTTATATACGCGCGCTCTAAGGGGTGCCCCCCTCTCGGTCCCAACCGGAAACACCCATGCCCCCTGACCGGATGACTGGCTTTAATCCAGGGCCATGGAACCATCATCACGGCCTCTCCTCTTTGGTGTGTACCATGAAAGCGGTTTGGAACTTACTAAACCATATTCCTTGCGGAAAACATGTGGTAGTACAAGGAAGGAAATGATAGGTACTGGACTGATATGGTTTGACACTGAAGTCACATAGTCTGGCGTAAGACTGGCATGCTACAACACTGCCGTCATACCCATCCTCATGCCAACACATGGCCATTCATATTCACATTCATCCACGTATGGATCATCGAACTCACTTACCTCATTATCACATAAAATAACGTTCATCGGTATACTCACCGGCATGCCATGAAACTAACTAAATGCAAAACATGCCAAGACACTCATCATATCAAAAGTTCAAACATGCTTGCCTGGTTCAGAGTAGTCGGAGCCTAGCTCGGTGAAGTTCGCGGCTCCGTCACCTCCTTCGGTATCTACGTTTAAAGAAGATATATGCGCTAACGTAAATACCAAGGAGAGCACAGAAGGTAAACCAAATATTTTTCAAATAAATCTGATAAAAAACTAGACAAAATTTTAAAGAGAACAGAAAAAGAATCAATCAAAAATACTTTTCTGATTAAAAGTTATAAGGGTTTTTGTCCAGGGACTTATCTGTACTGAAACAGAAGATTTCCAGGGGCTAGTTTATAAAAGCAGAAAACGCTTCGGTAGCGATTACGCCAGCCCGAAGAGAAAACGTATTTGGCAGAAGGCGTTTTCAGATAACGCTTCATTTAGAAAGGACAGAGAGGCTGACAGCGGGTCCCACTTGTCATGTTTAAATTTTCAAATGGGAGGGACGAGGCTCGTCGGCGCCCGAGAGCTGCTGTGGTCGCCGGCGGCGATCCACGGCGAGGCATGGGGATCAGAGGTTACCAATGTGCTCACCGTGTCCTTCCGCAACGGTGGGTGGTGGTGTTGGTCGCCGGTGAGCAGCACGTCGACGGCGGTCTCAACTCCGGCGGACGGTGGTTCGGGCGTGGATGGAGCTCGTCGGAGAGGGCTGCAAAGATTAAATTGAGGTGGGGGTTAGACTACTGGGTGCAAGAGAGGGCTACGGACGAGGTTTGGGCGCCGGAGGTGGCCTCACCGAAGTGAATCGAGCTGGAGGCCGAGGCGGGGCGAGGCGGCCGGAGCTGGGGGAGGAGACCTCCTCGAGGTCCCCCTAGTGGCCTGGCGGGGTGTTGGTGAGTAGTGGAGGTGCTGCGTGCACGAGAGTGAGCTCGGGACCCCTTTATATAGGCGGTCCGAGGCGGTTGCCGTGAACGAGGATCACCGGCGAGCGATTACGGTGGTGCAGTGCTCGGTCGGGGTGGTTAGGGGGTCGAGCATCATTACGGAGGTCCAACGGGTCCGTTTTGGTGCTAAGCTGGCCGGGGTTTGGGCGTTTGGGTCGAGCTCGACGGAAGGGGGTGGCGCGGGCCCGTCGGCGGCACAGAGCGCTCTCCGTGCGTGCTGTGCCACGGCGACGGTGCCGCATGCGTGCGCTGGCACGGAGAAGGCCACGCGGAGCCACCAGAAGATTTGGGCGGTGCCGAACGGCGTTGCGCCGCCGTTCTCCTCCCTGTCGGCCGTTACGGGGAGCCGGCCGCCGCAAGACACGCTGGCGCAGGCGTGCCAGGGCGCCACCGACGCCAGGGTCGCGCCAAGTGCGCGTGCGAAGCTTCGGACAAGCAAACGAGGCCGCGAGCAACGTGCCAAGTGCACTGTGGCCGCGTGACTGAAACTGTCGAAACTGAAGATGACACTGAACTGAATTTCTGAACATTGAACAGTAACAGTGCCCACCAGGTGTTCGACCGAATGAAATTGGCCCCTGGTGATTTTTCCTTGAGCTGATTCTTGGTGGAGTGGCTTCTCCTTGCTCAAATAGGCTGCCTGAATTTTGGTGGAATTTTTGGAGGAGTGTAGATATGAATTTCACCAAATTTGGCAAATCTGGTCCAAACTTGCAGAGACTGAATTTTGAAAAATTTGAAAAGAGGAGGAGTGGATCAAGATGGTTCTGGGTTGTGGGTTCAAGGGACAATCCAGGAGAATTGGTTTGAGGTCAAAACTCAAATGCAATAGGACACTTGCTTTGAAAATCTCTCAGGCTGCAAATAATTTTCAGAATTGAATTTAGGGAAAAATAATTGGAATAAAAATCCAAAACCAGTTTGGATTAGTTGGGACAGAGAATTTAGGTTGATAACAAGTTGTAGGGGAGGTTTTGGAGGGGTTTTACCACATGGGCAAGAATGCCAAGTCATGGTGGTTCCAAGATATGAAAATCCCAAATTTCAAGGAGTTTCTTTTTAAAAGAAAAAGATTAAACTCCCAAAAATAATTTTGAGAGAGAACCAACAGAGAAGAAGTTTCAAAAGGTCAAACACCAAAGTTTGAAGCCAGAATAAAAACCTTGCCAAAGAAAAGAAAGTTTCTTAAGAGGAAGGTTTTCTGGAAAATTTTAAATGGCCTCTTTTCAAAACCACAAAGTTTTTGCTGAAAACCAAAAAAAAATTTGGAGTGTCACAGGGTTGATAACCTTCTCGAAGAACTTGTCCTTGGAAGCAATTGGGGTCGTCATGATGAGCCAGACCTGTCAGAAAAACAGCTCGAAATGAAAATAGGGGAGAATTGCGTGATACGAGAGTCAAAACCTTCAGGAGTATATATAATGAATTTTTACCGACCAAAATACGTATCGTGCAAGGAAACGGAGTCCGGAGGGCACACGAGGTGCTCACGAGGTAGGGGGGCACGCCCAGGGGGGTAGGGCGCACCCTCCACCCTCGTGGAGGCCTCGTGTCCTCCCTAGACTACTACTTATTTTTTTATTTTTCTAAATATTCCAAAACGAAGAAATATTGCCTTAAAAATTGCTTTGGAGTCGGTTTACTTACCATATCACATACCTATTCCTTTTCGGAGTCTGGAACGTTCTGGAAAGTGTCCCTTATGTATTTCTCCGGGGTTACGGTTTCAATAACATTAGTTTCAACATTTATAGGATTACCTGAGATATAGTGTTTGATTCTTTGACCGTTCACCACCTTCGGATTTGTGCCCGCGAAGTTGTTGATTTTTATGGCACCAGAACGATAGACCTCCTCGATAACGTAAGGACCTTCCCATTTGGAGAGAAGTTTTCCTGCAAAAAATCTTAAACGAGAGTTGTATAGCAATACATAATCACCTACATTAAACTCACGCTTTTGTATCCTTTTGTCATGCCATCTTTTGACTTTTTCTTTAAACAGCTTGGCATTTTCATAAGCTTGGGTTCTCCATTCATCAAGTGGGCTAATATCAAATAACCTCTTCTCACTGGCAAGTTTGAAATCATAGTTGAGCTCCTTAATAGCCCAATATGCCTTATGTTCTAGTTCGAGAGGTAAATGACATGCTTTTCCATAAACCATCTTATACGGAGACATACCCATAGGATTTTTATATGCAGTTCTGTAGGCCCATAATGCATCATCAAGTTTTTTGGACCAATTATTTCTAGACCTATTGACAGTCTTTTGCAAAATTAATTTGAGCTCTCTATTGCTCAATTCTACCTGACCACTAGACTGCGGGTGATATGGAGATGCAATCCTATGATTAACGTCGTATTTAGCAAGCATCTTACAGAAAGCACCATGAATAAAGTGTGAACCACCATCAGTCATTAAGTATCTAGGGACTCCAAACCTCGGAAAAATAACTTCCTTAAGCATTTTAATAGAAGTATTATGATCAGCACTACTAGTTGGAATAGCTTCTACCCACTTAGTAACGTAATCAATAGCAACTAGAATATGAGTGTAACTATTAGAGGCAGGAAAAGGTCCCATATAATCAAAGCCCCAAACATCAAATGGCTCAATAACAAGTGAATAATTCATAGGCATTTCTTGACGTCTACTGATATTATCAATTCTTTGACATTCATCGCATGATAAAACAAACTTACGGGCATCCTTGAAGAGAGTAGGCCAATAAAATCCGGATTGCAATACCTTATGTGCAGTTCTATCTCCAGCGTGATGTCCTCCATAAGCTTCGAAGTGACACTTGCGTAGGATCTGTTCCTGTTCATGCTCAGGTACACAACATCTAATAACACCATCTACTCCTTCTTTATAAAGATGTGGGTCATCCCAAAAGTAATGCCGCAAGTCATAGAAAAACTTTTTCTTTTGTTGGTATGTGAAGCTAGGCGGTATAAATTTAGTAACAATATAATTAGCATAATTAGCATACCAAGGAGTGCTACGAGAAGTACTTATGACATTTAATTGCTCATCAGGAAAGCTATCATCAATAGGTAGTGGGTCATCAAGAACATTCTCTAGCCTAGACAAATTGTCTGCAACGGGGTTCTCAGCTCCTTTTCTATCAACAATATGTAAATCAAACTCTTGGAGCAAGAGAACCCATCTAATAAGTCTAGGTTTTGCATCTTTCTTTTCCATAAGATATTTAATAGCAGCATGATCTGTATGAATAGTTACTCTAGAATCAACAATATAGGGCCTGAATTTATCACAAGCAAATACAACTGCTAAAAGTTCCTTTTTAGTAGTAGCATAATTTCTTTGAGCATTGTCTAGAGTCTTACTAGCATAATGGATAACATTCAATTTCTTATCAACTCTTTGCCCTAGAACAGCACCTACATCATAATCACTAGCATCACACATAATCTCAAAGGGTAAATTCCAATCAGGTGGCTGAACAACGGGTGCAGAGACTAATGCTTTCTTAAGTATTTCAAATGCTTCTACACAATCATCATCAAAGACAAATGGTACATCTTTTTGTAATAAATTAGTCAGAGGCCAAGAGATTTTTGAGAAGTCCTTAATGAACCTCCTATAAAATCCGACGTGACCAAGGAAGCTTCTTATACCTTTGATGTCCTTGGGACATGGCATCTTTTCAATAGCATCAACCTTGGCTTTATCAACTTCAATACCTCTTTCAGAAACTTTGTGACCCTAGACAATACCTTCATTAACCATAAAGTGGCACTTTTCCCAATTCAAGACAAGATTAGTTTTTTCACATCTCTGCAAAACTCGAGCAAGATTGATCAAGCAATCATCAAAAGAGGAACCATAGACGGAAAAGTTGTCCATGAAAACCTCACAAATTTTCTTGCAGAAGTCAGAGAATATAGCCATCATGCATCTTTGAAAGGTAGCAGGTGCATTACATAAACCAAAAGGCATACGTCTATAAGCAAAAGTACCAAAAGGCATGTAAAAGTAGTCTTTGATTGATCTTTAGCCGACACAGGTATTTGAGAAAAACCAGAATAACCATCTAGAAACCAATAATGTGTATGTTTGCATAGTCTTTCTAGCATTTGATCAATAAAAGGTAAGGGGTAATGATCTTTCTTAGTAGCCTTATTTAATTTGCGGAAATAAATTACCATCCTATAACCTGTGATAATTCTTTGTGGAATCAATTCATCCTTATCATTAGGGACAATAGTAATACCTCCCTTCTTAGGGACACAATGGACAGGACTTACCCACTGACTATCAGCAACGGGATAAATTATACCTGCCTCCAGAAGCTTGAGTATTTCTTTTCTTACCACTTCTTTCATTTTTAGGATTCAAGCGTCGTTGAGGATCATGAACCGGTTTGGCATCCGCTTCCAAATTTATTTTATGTTGACATAGACTGGGACTGATGCCCTTAAGATCATCCAGAGTATATCCAATAGCGGCACGATGCTTCTTCAGAGTTTTCAATAATCTTTCTTCTTCATGCTCTGAAAGGTTAGCGCTAATAATAGCAGGATATATTTTCTTATCATCAAGATAAGCATATTTAAGATTATCAGGCAACGGTTTAAGTTCAAACACGGGATCACCCTTGGGTGGAGGAGGATCCCCTAGGATTTCAATAGGAAAATTGGGTTGCAGAATAGGCTCCTGTTTAAAGAATACTTCATCTATTTCCCTTCTTTCATTCCTGAACATATCATTTTCATGGTCTAGCAAATAGTGTTCTAAAGGATCACTAGGAGGTACAGCTATAGAAGCAAGACCAATAATTTCATCCTTATTAGGCAATTCTTCCTCACGATGTTGTTTACTAAATTTAGAGAAATTAAACTCATGAACCATATCGTCCAAGCCAACAGTAACAACATTCTTTTTGCAATCTATCGTAGCATTAACGGTACGCAAGAATGGTCTACCAAATATAATGGGACAAAAGCTATCTTGTGGAGAACCAAGAACAAGAAAATCAGCGGGATATTTGGTTTTCCCACACAAGACTTCAACATCTCTAACAATTCCCATTGGAGATATAGTATCTCTATTCGCAAGTTTAATTGTAACATCAATATCTTCTAACTCAGCAGGTGCAATCTCATGCATAATTTCTTTGTATAAGTCAATGGGTATAACACTAGCACTAGCACCCATATCACACAAGCCATGATAACAATGATCTCCTATTTTAACAGAAATAACAGGCACGCCTACCACAGGTCTATGTTTATCTCTATCACAGGGTTTAGCAATTCTAGCAGTTTCACTAGTGAATTGAATAACATGCCCATCAATATTATCAAACAAGAGATCTTTAACAATAGCAATATTGGGTTCTACTTTGACTTTCTCGGGAGCTGTATAAGTCCTAGTTTGCTTTTACGAACAACAGTTGAAGCTTTAGCATGATCCTTCATTCTAACAGGGAAAGGAGGTTTCTCAACATAAGAAGTAGGAACAATAGGATCATTATAAGTGACAATCTTTTCTTGAACTTTAATAGGTGCAACTACTCTTACTTCTATGGGAGGATGATATTTAAACCACTTCTCCTTGGGGAGATCAACATAGGTAGCAAAAGATTCACAGAAAGAAGCTACTATCTCAGAGTCAAGTCCATATTTAGTGCTAAACTTACGGAAAATATCGGTATCCATAAAAGATTTAACACAATCAAACTTAGGTGTCATACCTGACTCCATACCTTCATCGAGGTCCCAATCTTTTGAGTTGCGTTTAATTCTATCCAATAAATTCCATTTAAATTCAATAGTCTTCATCATAAAAGAGCCAGCACAAGAATTATCGAGCATGGTGCGATTGTTATCAGAAAGCCGAGCATAAAAACTTTGAATAATTACTTCTCTTGGGAGCTCATGATTGGGGCATGAATATAACATTGATTTAAGCCTCCCCCAAGCTTGAGCAATGCTTTCTCCTTCGAGAGGCCAAAAATTATATATATAATTGCGATCACGATGAACAAGATGCATAGGGTAATACTTTTGATGAAATTCCAATTTCAATCTTTTATAGTTTCACGATCTCGTATAATCACATAGCCTATACCATGTCAATGCGTCTTCCTCCAAAGATAAAGGGAAAGCCTTCCTCTTAATGGCATCATCGGGTACACCTGCAAGCTTAAATAGTCCACAAATATCATCCACAAAGCGTAGATGTTTGTCAGGATGCTTTGTTCCATCTCCTGCAAAAGTGTTAGCTAGCAGTTTTTCCATCATACCCGAAGGAATCTGAAAAGAAGTTTCATTTTCAATAGGTTCAGTAGGTTCAGTAGGTTGAGGAGCAACCCTTGGATCAACCGGACGGAGTGAAGATACCTTGAACAAGCCCCTCAAACAATTACTTTCCATAGTAACAAGTGACAGAAAATTTCAGCACACTAAATAAATTTTTCCTTACCAAATTCCACCTACCAAAGGCGCTTCACTCCCCGGCAACGGCGCCAAAAAAGAGTCTTGATAACCCACAAGTATAGGGGATTTGTCGTGGTCCTATTGATAAGTAAGAGTGTCGAACCCAACGAGGAGCAGAAGGAAATGATAAGCGGTTTTCAGCAAGGTATTCTCTGCAAGTACTGAAATAAGTAGTAACAGATAGTTTTGTGATAAGATAAATGGTAACGAGAAACAAGTAACAAAAGTAAATAAAGTGCAGCAAGGTGGCCCAATCCTTTTTGTAGCAAAGGACAAGCCTGGACAAACTCTTATAATAGGAAAAGCGCTCCCGAGGACACATGGGAATACCGTCAAGCTAGTTTTCATCACGCTCATATGATTCGCGTTCGGTACTTTGATAATTTGATATGTGGGTGGACCGGTGCTTTGGTACTGCCCTTACTTGGACAAGCATCCCACTTATGATTAACCTCTATTGCAAGCATCCACAACTACAACAAAAGTATTAAGGTAAACCTGACCATAGCATGAAACATATGGATCCAAATCAGCCCCTTACGAAGCAACGCATAAACTAGGGTTTAAGCTTCTGTCACTCTAGCAACCCATCATCTACTTATTACTTCCCAATGCCTTCCTCTAGGCCCAAAGAATGGTGAAGTATTATGTAGTCGACGTTCACATAACACCACTAGAGGTTAGACAACATACATCTTATCAAAATATCGAACGAATACCAAATTCACATGACTACTAATAGCAAGACTTCTCCCTTGTCCTCAGGAACTAACGTAACTACTCACAAAGCATATTCATGTTCATAATCATAGGGGTAATATTGTGCATAAAGGATCTGAACATATGATCTTCCACCAAATAAACCAACTAGCATCAACTACAAGGAGTAATCAACACTACTAGCAACCTACTAGCACCAATCCCAGACTTGGAGACAAGAATTGGATACAAGAGATGAACTAGGGTTTGGAGATGAGATGGTGCTGGTGAAGATGTTGATGGAGATTGCCCTCTCCCGAGGAGAGGAGCGTTGGTGATGACGATGGTGATGATTTCCCCCTCCCGGATGGAAGTGTCCCCGGCAGAACAGCTCTGCCGGAGCCCTAGATTGGTTCCGCCAAGGTTCCGCCTCGTGGCGGCAGATTCTCGTCCCGAAATGTTCTCTTCTATTTTTTTCTCATCGAAAGACTTCATATGGGAGAAGAAGGGCGTCGGAGAGCCACCAGGGGGCTCACGAGGTAGGGGGCGCGCCCAGGGGGGGCGCGGCCCCCACCCTCGTGAGCAGTGTGTGGGCCCCCTGGCCTTCATCTTTGGCGATGATTTTTCTTTAATTATTATAAGGTATTCCGTGGAGTTTCGGGACTTTTGGAGTTGCGCAGAATAGTCCTCCAATATTTGCTCCTTTTCAAGCCCAGAATTCCAGTTGCCGGCATTCTCCCTCTTCATGTAAACCTTGTAAAATAAGAGAGAACAGCCATATGTATTGTGACATAACGTGAAATAACAGCCCATAATGCAATAAATATCGACATAAAAGCATGATGCAAAATGGACGTATCACCTTCCCGCACCACTGACGGCTTGAACAGCCTTTCCAAGAAGATATTAGGTGGGACGGGGTCGCGCTTAGCGCCGATGCGGGCGAGGATATCCGCCACTTGATTGTTTTCTCGGACCACATGGTGGAATTCGAGCCCCTTGAACCGAGCTGGCATTTTGAGGACGGCATTGCGGTAAGCCTCCATTTTTGGGTCCTTGGCGCCAAAGTCTCCATTTATTTGAGATATTGCGAGGTTCGAATCCCCATGCACTTCTAGGAGTTGAATGCCCATGGAGACTGCCATCCGAAGGCCATGCAACAGAGCCTCGTATTCGGCTGCATTGTTGGAGTTTGTGTATAATATTTGGAGTACATATTTGACTGTATCTCTGGGGGGGATGTCAGGATGACGCCTGCTCCCAGACCAGCCAGCATCTTAGAGCCGTCAAAGTGCATGATCCAATTGGAGTACGCGCCGTACTCTTTAGGGAGTTCGGCTTCTGTCCATTCGGCAACAAAGTCAGCCAGTACTTGTGATTTAATGGCTCGTCATGGTTTGTATATGATGTCGAACGGGAGGAGCTCGATAGCCCACTTAGCAATCCGGCCCGTGGCATCGTGGTTATTTATTATATCGTTTAGTGGTACTTCAGAGGCCACCGTGATTGAACACTCTTGAAAGTAGTGTCGTAGTTTCCGGGATGCCATGAAGACCGCGTATGCTATCTTTTGATAATGTGGGTACCGTGACTTGCATGTAGTAAGGACAGTGGATACGTAGTATATTGGCTTTTGAAGCAGGAACTTGTGTCCGTCCGTCTCTCGTTCGACGGCGAGCACTGTGCTTACAACCTGGTGTGTTGCAGCTATATATAACAGCATGGGTTCGCCGATATTTGGCGCGGCCAGGATTGGATTGCTAGCCAAGAGGGCCTTTATTTCTTCCATTCCGGCCGTAGCCGCGTACTTCCACCCGAAGTGTTCGGTGCATCGAACAAGGCGATAAAGAGGTAGTGCCTTTTCTCCCAATCGGGAGATAAAGCGGCTTAGGGCAGCCACGCATCCAGTTAATTTCTGGATTTGCTTGAGGTCTATTGGGGTAGCCAACTGTGACAGATCTCGGATTTTAGCCGGATTTGCTTCAATTCCTCTATTGGAAACGATGAAGCCCAAGAGCTTTCCGGCAGGCACACCGAAAACGCATTTTTCCGGGTTGAGCTTGATGTCACATGTTCGGAGATTGTCGAACATAAGCCTCAAGTCGTCTATTAAAGATTCAATGTGTCTGGTTTTGATGACCACATCGTCTATGTATGCCTCCACTGTTTTGCCGATTTGTTTTTCCAGGCATGTCTGAATCATGCGTTGATAGGTTGCACCGGCATTTTTGAGCCTGAAAGGCATGGTGTTAAAACAGAATGGGTCGTATGGTGTGATGAATACCGTTGCGGCTTGATCGGACTCCGCCATCCTGATTTGATGGTATCCAGAGTATGCGTCGAGGAAGCACAATGAGTCGTGTCCTGCGGTAGCATTGATGATTTGATCGATGTGGGGGAGGGAGAAGGGATCCTTGGGGAAAGCCTTATTGAGGTCCTTGAAATCGACACATAGGCGCCAGGATTTGTCCTTCTTTGGTACAATCACCAGGTTTGCTAGCCAGTCCGGATGTTTTATTTCTCTTATGAATCCGCCCTCGAGTAACTTGGCTAGCTCTTCTCCCATGGCTTGTTGCTTAGGTTCTGAAAAGCGCCGAAGAGTCTGCTTGACCGGCTTGTATCCCTTCAGTATGTTTAGGCTATGCTCGGCCAGCCTACATGGATACCTGGCATGTCTGAAAGATGTCAGGCGAAGATGTCCCAATTCTCACACAGGAACTCTCGCAGTGCGGCGTCTATTGTGGGGTTCAGCTGTGCCCCGATGGATGCTATTTTTGTAGGGACTGTTGGGTGGACCTGGAATTTGACTATTTCGTCTGCTGGTTTGAAAGAGGTGGACTTGGGTCGTTTGTCGAGTATCACGGCATCCCTGTCCACTATGGAGCGCAGCGCAGTTAGTTCTTCGGCCACGAGGGCTTCGGATAATGCCTCAAGGGCCAGTGCGGCGGTTTTATTTTCGGTGCGGAGTGCTACATCCGGATCACTAGCTAGAGTGATGATTCCATTGGGCCCGGGCATCTTGAGCTTAATGTACCCGTAATGGGGTATAGCTTGGAAGCTCATGAATGCATCCCGCCCTAAAAGGGCGTGGTATCCACTACTGAATGGGGCCACTTGGAATGTGATTTCTTCTGACCTATAATTCTCCGGCGTGCCGAATACCACATCTTGTGTGATTTTTCCCGCGCATCGTGCCTCCCGACTAGGGATGATACCTTTGAAGGTCGTGCTGCTTTGCTCAATGCGGCTCTTATCTATTTCCATTTTGTTAAGAGTTTCCTTGTAGATGAGGTTTAATCCGCTGCCGCCGTCCATGAGCACTTTAGTAAGCCGGAAGCCGTCCACAATTGGACTAAGGACCAAAGCGGCTGGTGCTTGGACTGTTCGGAGTTGAGGTTCGCCACTGGCATTGAAGGTTATGGCCGTGTCGTTCCATGGATTTATTGCTGCAACATGACAGACTTCGGTGAGGCTGCGGAGTGCTTGCTTGCGCCTATTATTTGAGGCGAAAGTCTTGAAGACTGTCAATACTATATTGTTATTTTCTGCGGGATGGTGCTCTGCGATATTGTTAATGAGGACATGCTTGCCGCTCTTGGCCACCTGCCGGAGTATCCAACATGCTCTAAGGTAGTGTGTTGGTATGGTATCCGGTGTACTGTGAATTTTGCATGGCCCATTGAGCCATCCCTCCAATACGGTTCCACGCCCTGTAGTGGGCTTTGGTTTCTTTATAATTGGATCGGGTGACTTGCGAGAGTGCACCCTTTTAGTTCGGACGAGGGGTTTAATGAGAGCCGGAGGATCCCAGAATTTTGTTTGGGTTTTCCAGGCGCTTTCCATCGCACATTACTTCTGTACTATGGCCACCAAGTCAGTGAAGTGTGCTATGTCACGGCGACTTATGGCGTTGAGGATTCCCCTGTTCGTGCAATTTTTGTAAAAGAATGAAATTGCATCTTCCTCGCGACAGTCCTTGACATTGCTCATTACGAGGAATCTGGCCCAAAAGTGATGTACTGCCTCTTGGAGCTCTTGTCTAATGTGGGAAAGATCACTTGTGTCTGGGTGGGTGGGTAGATTTAGGTCCAAACCCTGACCCGATCTGAGACCTAGGGGCAGAGGAGCTTCCGAGTTTGGCAGTTCGGGCTCCGGGATGTTGCCCGATTTTTTTGGCCCGCTGTCCGATTCTAGGTTCGGAGCTTGGGCCATGTCCTCCCGTAGACGTGTATCCGGCTTGGAGAGCTCGGGAATCCATACATAGTTCGTCCTCAGAATAGAGGAAGAATCACTGCATTGCTCCTCCACCACCGCTATCTGATGGGTGACCGGCAGAGAGTTAGTCTCCCTTTGGTCGGATTTAAGCCTGATCCGATCATAGTCCATAGCGACTCCCGGTGTGGCGATGCGATCCAAGAGCTCATTCAAGGAGGAGAGCTCCATTGGATCCATCTGCTCGGTGAATTCCAAGCTGACGTGGAGGCTGTTTTTGATGACCCGAGAAGTCATCGTCGGCACGACGGCCGGAAGGGCGGTCATGACGAAGCCGCCTAGTCGGAGAGTTTGGCCTATAGCCAGGGCTCCCAGAGGTGATGTTGTCCTTGACAACAAGGCGGACCATCAAGCCTTACCGTGACGGCACAGTGGAACTCTCAATGAAAGCACCAATGTCGGTGTCAAAACCGGCGGATCTCGGGTAGGGGGTCCCGAACTGTGCGTCTAAGGCTAATGGTAACAGGAGGCGGCGGACACAATGTTTACCTAGGTTCAGGCCCTCTCGATGGAGGTAATACCCTATTTCCTGCTTGATTGATCTTGATTATATGAGTTTTACAAGAGCTGGTCTACCACGAGATTGTAGAGGCTAAACCCTAGAAGCTAGCCTATGATTATGATTGTTGTTGTCCTACGGACTAAACCCTCCGGTCTATATAGACACGGAGGGGGCTAGGGTTACACAGAGTCGATTACAGAGAAGGATATCTACATATCCGAATTGCCAAGCTTGCCTTCCATGCAAAGGAGAGTCCCACCTAGACGCGGGACGAAGTCTTCAATCTTGTATCTTCATAGTCCAACAGTCCGGCCAAAGTATATAGTCCGGCTGTCCGAGGACCCCCTAATCCAGAACTCCCTCACCCTCCATCGTTTACTCCTCCGATAGTATCATCGTAGTGCTTAGGCGAAGCCCTGCGCGGATCACATCACCAACACTGTCATCACGCCATCGTGCTGACGGAACTCATCGACTCCATTGACACTCTGCTGGATCAAGAGTTTGAGGGACGTCATCAAGCTGAACGTGTGCAGAACTCGAAGGTGTCGTACGCTCGGTACTTGATTGGTTGATTTGAGAAGACGTTCGACTACATCAACCGCGTTAAGTTAATGCTTCCGCTTTCGGTCTACGAGGGTACGTGGACACACTCTCCCCCTCTCGTTGCTATGCATCTTCGAGATAGATCTTGCGTGAGCATAGAAAATTTCTTGAAATTGCATGATACGTTTCCCAACAGCTATATGCATGGTTAACCAAGACCTACATGCACACATGTGTCATCCGGGCCTGCGACGCGTATCAGCGTGGCCTGGTGGCCCAAAGTTTAGCGGCCGCCACCAGTGTTGGTGCGCGAGCAACCATCTAGTACGCGTGGGCGGCTTTAGGCCGGGGCACCTAGCGCCAGACGATGGCCAGCGTAGGACCACACGAGTAGCATCACACTAGCGCACTGACGCGTTGCAGCTTGGCGCACAATGCAACAATCTATCCGAGTGGAGGCGGACAGGGTGGTGCCCTGCGGAGCAGACCGTGTATTCCATGTCGAAGTTGAAGTATATGAACACGAGGTTGATGGCGGTAGTGGGCGACACAAACCGATCGTATATCGAAAAAACCAAAAGAAACGCCGATCAAGACGCGGAGATAGAGAGAAAAATCCGGATCAAAGGATCGGAAAAAATGATTCTCTAGGGCAGCCAGTCAACACAACCGGCGAACGAACCCTAGGTACGGGCGGCGCAGCCGCCGGTGGCGATCATGAAGATCGACCGCCCAGAGGGCGGCGCGGTGCGGAAGCGATGGTGGCTACAGTTTGGATCGAGATTAGGCTGATACCATGTTAGAAGGGATAGAGGGATTGGTAGAACCATTATAGTATTGCTTGAGCCTCGTGGGCATATATATAGGAGTACAATGATCAACTTGGCGTACAAGATAAGCCAGAACAAATCTTAGTCTATCTCGTCTTTCCTAATAATCAATATACTCAACACTTGCGGCTCGCTTCCTGGTACGGTGAGTGTGCGCGGCGGACTACTCGCATTCGTCCCGTCTAATCAAACAGCTGTCCGCGGTAGTAAATGGTTAGTTGAATGCCCATGGTTGGACTAATACGACCGTTTGCAATAATAACATGGTGGCTATTTGTTAAAAATGCCTAGGAAAATCAATGTATAAAAAGGCGAAACGAACCATGAATAATTTCATATTTTTAGCATAGTTGCATGTTTCTCTATAAAATAAATCAAGGCGGGAAGAGACGGCGTATGCCATTTCGCACACAGATCAGGTGACCAAGTTCCCTCCTGGAACTATGAGGCTTCCTGATAGAAGCTCCAGTTTGTATGAAAGAAAATATGGGTCAAAGCCGAGTTGAAAATGGCAGCAATATCTAACTCCAGCTTACAGAAGGTACAAAAGCACGATGATTAATTGTTTATCAGGTTTACACAAAATCTAGATTGAACAGAACAATAACATCTAACACAACCAAAGTTTTCGGCAGTCACAATCAAATGGATCAGTTTGATCCATAAAATCAAGATCTTGGGCCACAAATCTGCTAGTACATGAAGACAAGTTGTTGTAAATAGAGTCCGAGCATGTTCAGAGGCCCTTTTGTCCACCTGAAACTTCTTTTTATGTTGTTCAACCTGTCCATCCATGAGAAAGTTTTTGTTAAAAACCTTAATCCTCACGGATAATAGTACCCCCGCATTCAACAAGAAGAATGTGACAAAGCTAGTGTTTGCATGGTTGGATGCATATCCTTCCAGCGTTATTGTCCTCAAACGAGTGTCATGAGAACTGGAAAAATCCTGGTGCTTCTTATGCCACTGATTGGTTATACCTTTTTTGTCCATGTGCTTTTGCCTAACACTGGTGTAGAGGCCTGCTATACAAACGGTTTTTAACCCCTTTCTGTGATGGCGTTTGGAACCTTCGCCAAGTGAGTGTGGGCGATAGGGGGGTCCTTCCCACACGACCCAGAAACCATCGGGGATAGGCCCTCCTGGCACACTGGCTGGGGCAAAATGAGTTTGTGTGCGATCTGGCGGGGCATCAAAACCTAATTATTTCTGTTTGTATGTACATCCCACACGGTGAATCCCAAAAAAACATCCCCGCTCGTATGTATATCACACAAAGTTTTTTTGCCGGAAGCCGTGTGTGATTGTTACTTGATTGAACACACCTACTTTCTAGAAACTATGTGTGTTATTTGAGCTCATCACCCACGGTGTGGCCTGAGTAGCCGTCTGCAATAGAAAACCACCATAAGCAGGGTAATTAGCCCATGTACTAATCAAACTGATATTTCTTATAAAAACACACCAGATATTTCATATCCGTATAACAGCAACCAGGATTTCATAATTGAATTACATCATATAGCTTCGGCACTCAGTTCCCCCATTACACAACAGCACCAAGTTTCACATGCAACATCAAAAACCTATGGAAAGTAGCATCATACATGGTAAATAGACAGATGAATCTCATTTGGGGAACTGCAGAAGTAGAAGGCAAATGTTGAGCCTTCAGTGATGTTGAATGTCCTTGCAACTTTATGCCAGTGGCTATGGATAATTGCCCGCCCAACCTTCGTCCTCTTCAACAAGACTTCAATATTGTACCGCGGGTGTTGAATGAATACCTTCCTCGCCTCTTGACCATGCAGGTGGTTTGAGAGGTAATCATCGATGAACTGCTTTGAAAAGTACTGAAAACAAAGATATGCAAACAAGGTAAAAGAGTTAGTACCATCCTATAGTTGACTGATGGTGCAAGGGGTAAAAACAAGGTAAAATAGTTAGTACCATCCTATAGTTGACTAATGGTGCAAGGGGTAAAAACAAGGTAAAATAGTTAGTACCATCCTATAGTTGACTGATGTCTTCTTCATTGTGCAAACAAAGATCTTGCTGTTATTCTTCGCAAGTTTCTTCATCCTAACAATCTTTCTGAGTTTCTTAACTTGACTGATATTCATGGACATCTCATTTCCCCATATGAAAAATGGGTTGAACAGTGGGTCTAAGCCTCTGATAGCAGGACCTACATGTGCAAGACCAAATTGTAAGAAACCTAAATATTAGAATGATTCCTACAACTGCACAATAATGTGCTATTATCCAAAGGACCATGCTTGAACAAACCTCAATGGTAAGCGCAGTGTCTCCCATTGTTTCCCTGCAACACACATAAGGAAGATCTTGATCAGGTTAACTGAGAGTTGTCATACTATCAGTAGAATATGTATTGAGTATAGCCAAATTCGATTTATTTTCACATGCGTAACAATACAAAATTGTACCCCCGGCAAATGAAAATCAAATTGCAGAACTGAACCAAACAGTTAAATGGACAGCAGACCAAATGAACCAAAATAGCTAACTAAGCACGACATTGCAGAATAGAAACATGTACTAGAAGATAAGACAGTTAACAAAACAAAGAATGCTTGAGAACACTACTACGAAATGTAGCTATTGTTGGACCAAATTGTTAACTGGACATTACATTTCAGAGGACCAAAGTGTTAACTGAACATTACATTTCAGCGGACAAACTATAAACTGAACATCAGATTGCATATTAACATTACAGAGGACAAATCAATAGAAGGCATTGGCGGTGGCCTTGAGAAAACAGCATGGACTATATTTTAAAGTAGACAACTGTGTGGCGGTGTCGACGGTGGCCTTGAATATGAGGTGCTCCTCCAAGATCTAGCGGTCGACACGCATGGTAGCCATAGCGACCTCGTGCGTGCATGCAGCCGCGATTTGCCTCTCCGCTGCCAGATGCTACTGAGCTCCATGTTATACTGCGTGCAAAATGGTTGTGGGCGGCGCTTAATTGGAGGAGGGGGACAGTGATTTCGGCGGAAGGTGTTGCGCCGTCGGTCGGGGCATGTGGGACGGGAAAGGACGAGGATGGTGTGGGTGGGGTGTGGATTACCTGACCATATCGACAAGGCTACGCAGCAACAAGATGGGTCGGCGATGAGGAGGCCGCGCAGCAAGAAGAAGGGTCGCCGGCGAGGAGTCGGCGCTCCAAGAAGAAGGGTCGCCAGCGAGGAGGCGGCGTTGCAAGAAGAAGGGTAGCTAATGAGGAGGCAGCGCTATAAGAAGAAGGATCGCTGGCGAGGAGGCTGAGCTGCCAGCAAGCAGCAGTGAAGGTTTGAACTTGGAAAGCAAGGAGGAACAGTGGAAATGTGGCTTTTGGTGGGAGGGAGGGGGCGGGGAGGTAGATATTTCTGCAGTGGCAAAAAAAATTCGCTCGGTGCCGCGAGAAACTGGCGCACAAGTGTGGTTAAAGCGGGGGTGGTGGACTGTAAACGACGAAGCTTCTTGCGTAAGCCAAACAAGATGGTGCACCAAGATATTTTATATTGCATCCCACACGATTCTTTCTAGTAAACTGTTTGTGGTATACCTGATTTTTTTATTATGTTTTGAAAGACAAAATGGTGTTACGGAGGGAAAGGATGGTGTTTGAATTGCTAGAACATTTATGTACAGTGAACATGCAACTACATGAGTGTCATGTTCAAATTTGGAATTATTTCGGGTTGTTTGGCATTTTTATGTATTCATTGAGTTTCTCGACATTTAATGTGCATAATTCAAATTTGAACTACAAGCACATGCTCCAGTGCCCCAAAGTTTGTTGAAAAATCACATGTGTATCTTTGGGTGAATTTATAGGTACCATGCAACAAATGGGAATGAAATTCAAACATCTGGGGGTCGTGGCTCGGTCAGGAACATCGAGAAACTAGGTTTTTAAATTCATGGAAATTCAAAACTTATCTAAAAATCATGAAACTTAGCATGGTGTCATTTCATGGCATCGACATGTTGTGGTAAAAAAATTGGCCGCATTTGGACAAGTTTTTGGTATAAGCTTCTTGCAAGCCGGAGCTTCTCTCGAGAAGACTCATGGTTCCCGAGTGGGGACGTGTCACCTTTGTGTTCGAAACGATATACGTTGCCTCCCCCCCCCCCTTATTTTTCTATAGAGGCAACATAGAACTATATGAGTGCTGTGTTAAAATTTGGAATTATTCCGGGTTGGTTTGGACTTTCTTATACATTAATTGATTTTCTCATCATTTAATATGCATGATCCAAATTTGAACTACAAGCACATGCTCCAATGCACCAAAGTTGGTTGAAAAATCACATGTGTGTCTTTGGGTGAATTTCTAGGTCCCATGCAAGAAATGGGAATGAAATTCAAACATCTGGGCGTCGTGGCTCGGCCGGAAAGATTGAGAAACTTGGTTTTTTAATTCATGTAAATCCAAAACACGCCTAAAAATCATGAAAATTGGCATGATGTCATAACATGGCACCAACATGCTGCGGTAATTTTTTGGCCGAATTGGGACAAGCTTTGGTATAAGCTTCTTGCAAACCGGAGCTTCTCTCAAGAAGGCTCGTGGTTCCGAGAGGAACGTGTCACCTCCGTATGTGAAACGACATACGTACACTGCCTTCTCCCGCCTTAATTTTTTTACACATGTAGATTAGACCAAATAGAAGTATCGTGCTAAATTTTGGAAATATTCCGAGTTCATTTGGCGTTTTTGATACATTAATTGAATTTCTGGTCATTTAATGTGCATAATTCAAATTTCAACTACAAGCACATGCTCTAGTGCACCAAAGTTGGTTGAAAAATGGCATGTGTGTCGTTGGGTGAATTGCTAGGTCCCATGCAAGAAATGGGAATGAAATTCAAACATCTGGGCGTCGTGGCTCGGCTAGAAAGATTGAGAAACTTGGTTTTTAATTCATGTAAATCCAAAACACATCTGAAAATCATGAAACTTGGCATGGTGTCATGACATGGCACCAACATGTTGCGATAAATATTTTGGCCGAATTGGGACAATCTTTTGTATAAGCTTCTTGCAAACCGGAGCTTCTCTCAAGAAGGCTCACGGTTCCGAGAGGGAACGTGTCACCTCCATGTGCGAAATGACATACGTACACTGCCTTCTCCCGTCTTAATTTTTTTACACGGGCAGATTAGACCAAATAGAAGTATCATGATAAATTTTGGAATTATTCCGGGTTCGTTTGGACTTTTTTATACATTAATTGAATTTCCGAGCATTTAATGTGCATAATTCAAATTTGAACTACAAGCACATGCTCCAGTGCACCAAAGTTGGATGGAAAATCACATGTGTGTCCTTGGGTGAATTTGTAGGTCCCATGCAAGAAATGGCAATGAAATTCAAACATCTGGGCATCGTGGCTCGGCCGGAAAGATTGAGAAACTTGGTTTTTTAATTCATGTAAATCTGAAACACGCCTGAAATTCACGAAACTTGGCATGGTGTCATGACATGGCACCAACATGCTGCGGTAATTTTTTTGGCCGAATTGGGACAAGCTTTGATGTAAGCTTCTTGCAAACCGGAGCTTCTCTCAAGAAGGCTCGTGGTTCCGAGAGGGAACATGTCACCTTCGTTTGCGAAATGACATACGTACACTACCTTCTGTCATCTTAATTTGTTTACACAGGCAGATTGGACCAAATAGAAGTATCGTGCTAAATTTGGGAATTATTCCGGGTTTGTTTGGCTTTTTTATACATTAATTGAATTTCTGGGCATTTAATGTGCATAATTCAAATTTGAACTACAAGCACATGCTCCAGTGCACCAAAGTTGGTTGAAAAATCACATATGTGTCCTTGGGTGAATTTCTAGGTCCCATGCAAGAAATGAGAATGAAATTCAAACATCTGGGCGTCGTGGCTCGCCGGAAAAGATTGAGAAACTTCATTTTTAAATTCATGTGAATCCGAAACACGCCTGAAAATCATGAAACTTGGCATGGTGTCATGACATGGCACCAACATGTTGTGGTAATTTTTTTGTTCAATTTGCAAAGGCACACACATTAAAAATCAACAAAGTCATTTTGGAACAAGTGTTGTCATGTTACAAATCGGAAACACAACTATTGTTGAAACTGTGGGCGTTCTACTTACCAATTACGTGCCGCTACGCATCCCTTTTTTTATTGGCTAGGAGGTGTCACGCGGGGTAGCTATTTGAGTACGGGAGGCGTGTGATCAGACCCCTACGCGTGCTCATCAGGAGGAGAGCCCTTTGACCTCTATCCACGGTGCACCTCCCTCCCAACGTCTCCATTAATGGCGCCCGAGCCCCTATTTCACGGCGTGGCTATGTCTCATTGGACTGAGATTTAAGAGAGAAAAATAAAAATCTGAAGAGAAAGTTTTGCACAGATCTTGATGTAAGATCCGACGGACCTATATAGCATCGACTGTGACTTATAGCAAGCATGATGAATATAGGACGATGACAGTGGATAATAATTGTCTTGCATATTTAGGAACATAATTAAAAAAGCCACATGCGGCAACGCCCAAAATACACAGGGGCAAAAGAAGAAGGAAGACAACGATCTGGCTCACTGATCTCTACTTTCTTGATGCGTTGCTGCAGGCTGCGGGAACTAGTCTCCGCAGTGAGCGGTGATGAGCTCTTTCCTGTCCTCAGTGTGCTTCTTGAGAGGATCCACGAATTCCTCCACTAGCCTTTTGTGCTTCATGCGCAGCACAACATTCCCGTCAATAAGTTTCTCGACAATGACGCTGGTCCTCTTCGACAAGGCAGTGGTCTCCTCCTTCTGCTCTGCACTTTCGACAATCTTCACCCTCAATAGGTCGCGCTCGGCCTGGAGCTTATCATTGCTCTTCCTTAGTTGTTGGATGATGCCGGTAGCCTGTTCAAACGAGGCTTTTATGTCGTCCTGCAACCTCGCCCAGCCAGAGATCTGATCCATCTGGCTATGGACGATCGCATGCATGCGCCTGTAAGAGTCCTTGCCTGCCCGTGAGACATTTTCCCAGGCCGATGCGGCGCGGGAGGACATCTCTGCTGCTTCCGCGGCGCGGCCAGACATCTCTGCTGCTTCCGCGGCGCGGCCAGACATCTCTGCTGCTTCCGCGGCGCGGCCGCACCAGTCTGCTGCATCGACGGCGCAGCGGACCTCCGTGCTGCTTCGGTGGTGCGGCGGGACCTCTGTGCTGCTAGGGCTGCGCAGCGGGACATGTCGGCTACTTTCGCGGCAAGGTGGGACATCTCTCGTGCTTCCGCTTCCATGCTTGCCTCTCCCTGGTAGCAATCTCTCGACCCAGAACTCATGCTGGCCATGGCAGACGAAAGGGAACGATGATGAATGACTTGTTTTTTTTGTGGATGAGGAGTTGAGGAGGAATGTGCAGTCATCTTGGAGTAGTAGTATTTATAACCGAGTACTAATACGCTCCTAAGTGGGAAACCGTTTAGGTTTTGATCGGTGTGAACAGGTTTGCAATTTGGAATGTGATGGGATGCAGGCTCAAAATTTATTGACGGTTCTATAATTTCTAAGTGCGGCACTATTCCCGGACGGCACAACATGGGCACGCTTTCTCGGCCGCGTACGTGGCGTTTGGTGCATCGCAATAGGCAATGTCAGCACATGTGTTGTTCCAAGAATGGTGCGCGCTCGTTATTACCATCGCGCACGCTTCTTTTAATTAGAATGTGTGCCCATCTAGCACACACACGTTGATCTGTCTAATTGTTTCTTTTTGTTGTGGCTAATCGCAAACAGTTCATTTCTGTGAAGTGTATGCCATCAATTGCACACACCTTTGATGTGGCTGACTGTTTCTGTTCTGTTGCCTAATCGCAAACAGTTAATCCTTCTAAAGCGTATGCCCTCAATCGCACAGACCTTTACATAGCTGTCATTTTTGTTGTTCCGCCTCATCACAAACAGTTAATCCGATCGAACTGTATGTCTTATATCGCACACGCCTTCATCTGGCTACCCGTTTTTGTTCTTCTTCCTCATCACAACAGTTCATTGAACTGAACCGTATGTCATGCATCACACACGCAACTAAAACCTGAACCGTGTTTGATGCATCCGTCGTCGCAAATGTTTTGCACCTTTTTTGACGGGTTTTTTACACCATCGTTTGCGATTATTGCATCGCACACAGTTTCGTCGAAGGGTTTCCGATCATAGTGTCGCGTTAGCAGCATCTTGCAGTAGTGCAAATAGACATGAAGAATGAAAACAGTTAATGTCTAAATAAAGAGTATGTCAAAAGAGCGACAATTGAACGGTTAATTCTAGTAAATTATATATGGGCTTTTAGTGTGCTTAAAATCATCACCGGTCTTCCTCCAAATTCTCCAAACATGGAAAGCATAATAGCAAGCCGATAATTGTGTTCAGATCAAAACACCACATACTGATATGTAAGGCCTTGACAGAATCCAGCACATCGATAGGGTATCCATGGACAAACTCTTCATTGAACATAGAACATAATATTAGTACCAAAAGTGTACTCCAAGATGATATAAAACTTATGCGCACAAACGAAAAATGCAGCTTATGATTACAAAAGTTTTGATGATATAAAACTTATCTGCAGAAATAAAAAAATGCAGCTTATGATTACAAAAGTATTGATGATAATATACAGTACCTGAATAAGTGTGGAGCCAACCACTATCTTGTAAACTTCAAGCGGATTAGGAATTACACCCAAGGTCTTAGGTTTAGGTGCAGAGACCACGGTTATTTGCAAAGGTGCACACCAACAATCAAGGAGCAACCTTTGGAGTGAAGGGGCATCTTTGATGATGAGCTCCTCTCCTTTAAAGCAAATTCCAATGCTTACAAGGTGAGGCGACTTTATTTGGAGACAACGCATATGGATTTCTTTTCCAAAAATAAGCAGCAAGCACTCCAGGGCAGGGCAGCAGGAGTGGATGATGCCGTGCAGTGAGGCCTCCAACAGATCAACCACCACAAGCGCGAGTTTTCTTAGCAGTGGGAGTTGAAGCATTTGTACCAGACTGCCTGCTAGATGGCACCGAGCCAAGGTGGTGGTGTGGAGAGAGGAGGAAAACCATGAGATGGACATCAGTGGTGAGGGCACAACTACAACGCTTGGTGGGAAGCTATTTGCATAGTAATGGTAGAACTCAAGATGCAGGAATTTTTTGAATTGACGGGGTGTCAGCCATGCATCCACCATGCAGGGTATGTGTAGCAGGCAGCATGCCGGGATGCATAGGTGTTGAATGAAGCCCTGCTGGGAGGAGATGATAGCTCCATGGAGTTCAAAATCATGAATGGCAGATAGCCGGCGACATCCGAGATTAAGAGGCGCGGCGCGCCACAGAGTGCGCCACCAAGATGCGAGGACTTGTGTGTAGCAGCCATCCTTGGTCGAGAGAAGGAAGATGATCTCCCCGAGGACGGCTTCTGGGAGATCGCTGATGCGGTCCGCCCGATATTCTACGGGTTCCTCGGATCCAGGGCGTGGCCGCTTCTGCCTGCACTACCGGGTGCAGGATCTACAGTCGGCGGCACCGCTGGCCAAAGCCTCATCTGATGAGATCTTTGTAGTATACCTAATCGGTCGTGGTCTACGGAGGGTGATCCCTCCATCACCACTCCCGATAACAACTAAGTCGTGCCAAACATCAAGAGTGAACCCTCGAGGGTGATTCCTCTAAGTTCATCTTAACGATTACATCAAGTAGCATCCATCGAGGGTGATTCCTCAGATCCCCCTTGGTGTGATGGAAACACAGTTACTTTGACTTTACCCCAGAACCATGATGAAGTCAGGTCGGCCCGAGGGGTACCCGTGAGAGAAATGTGAAGTCGGGCTGACCATGAGGGTACCTGCGAGTGATGTGGAGTCGGGTTGACCTGGAGGGTACCCACGAGATAACTACGCGGCACGGTTGGACATTCTTAGCCCTTGTCGTAAGTCTGTGAGACGGGGCGACACGACCACATATCATGGATCCTTGATCGTTACCGCGCGCTCCCAAGACACTAATGGTTTGGATATGTGATCCGAGTAGTCCTCTGGCCTTTTCGCACTGACCACCACACGGGAATAAGTATGGGCACTCGGCGTCGTACGATTCTTCGAAAGCTCTTTGGACGTCAGCGACTAAGCAGCGCGTGCCCGGTTGGACGGTAACCACCTGTGCTTGCATAAGGGGCTGGGGCTGCTCTTGGCCACGTACACAACATGTAGGAGTGCAAAGGGCAATGGGCCCAAGACCCCTGCGCGCTTAGGATGTAGACCGATATGCTGGCCTCTCTATTGAGTCTAGGTAGGACTACATTGTGTCGATCAGCCAAGGCCGGGTATGATTTGATGGTGTGCCCAGCCAGAGTTAATCGAGCATGTTGGGTAAGTTTGTGCACCCCTGCAAGGAAGTTAATCTATTCGAATAGCCATGTCCATGGTAACAGACGCTCGGAGTTGTATCCCGATCGATACAACTAGAACTAGATACTGGAGATGTGAAACGGATATGATGGCTCCAGGATTGCTTTCTCGCAGGGAGTCAAGAAAGGATCTCTGTGCGATACTATAACATACTTGTTACTTATATTATGCTAATCTACACTCTTCTAATGTTGCAAGATGCTTGAATATGCTAGTCTTCGATAGGCTGGGCTTTCCCTTCTCTTCTGGCATTTCTGCAGTTTGGTCCAAAGATATAGCCCCATTCCTTTGATACTAATGCATACTTAGCATAGATCTGATGTAAGTCTTGCGAGTACTTTGGATGAGTACTCACGGTTGCTTTGCTAGCTCTTACCCCTATACCCGATTGCTGCGATCAGATGACAGATCCTAGGAGCCAGATGCCACCACCACCGACGACTACTACTAGTCCGAGGATGCCTACAACTACGTGGAGGCCGCTGATGATCATGAGCAGTTAGCAGGCTCCCAGGCAGGAGGCCTTGCCTTTTCGATCATCATAGATGTTTGTGCCAGCCTTCTTAAGGCAGACTTGTTTACTTTATGTCTGTACTTAGATATTGTTGCTTCCGCTGACTCGTTTGTATTCGAGCTTATGTATTCGAGCCCTCGAGGCCCCTGGCTTGTAATATAAAGCTTGTATGACTTTAATTTGTGTCTAGAGTTGTGTTGTGATACCTTCCCTTGAGTCTCTGGTCTTGATCATGTGCATTTGCGTGTATGATTAGTGCACGATCAAGCGGGGGTGTCACATCTACCCCCCCCCCCCTAGGGGCATGTGAGTAGTACTTTTATTCGAGGGCTAATAAACATTCACAATAAGTATGTGAGTTCTTTATGACTAAGGTGAGTCCATGGATTATATGCACTCTTACCTTTCCGCAATTTGCTAGCCTCTTCGGTACCGTGCATTTCCCTTTCTCACCTCAAGAGTCGCTGCAAACTTCGCCAGTGCATCCAAACCCCATGATATAATATGCTCTATCACACCTAATCATCCTTATATCTTCCTCAAAATAGCCACCATACTTACCTATTATGGCATTTCCATAGCCATTCTGAGATATATTTCCATGCAACTTCCACCATTACTTTTTCATGACATACACATTCATTATCATATTGCTTTGCATGATCATATAGCTGACATAGTATTTGTGGCTCAGCCACCCTTCATCATCATTATACATGTTATGCTAGCATCATTGCACATCCTGGTACACTGCCAAAGGCATACATATAGGGTCATATTGTTCTAGTTATTGAGTTGTAAGTAAATAAAAGTGTGATGATCATTGTTATTAGAGCATCGTCCCAGTGAGGAAAGGCTGATGGAGACTATGATTCCCCCAGAAGTTGGGATGAGAATCCAGATGAAAAAAATGAAAAAAAAAGAGGCCAAAAAGAGCCCCAAAAATGAGAGACAAAGAGAGAAGGGGCAATGTCACTATCCTTTTCCACACTTGTGCTTCAGAGTAGCACCTTGTTCTTCATATAGAGAGTCTTCTATGTTGTCACCTTCATATACTAGTGGGAATTTAACTTTATAGAACTTGGCTTGTATATTCTGATGATGGCTTCCTCAAATGCCCGAGGTCTTAATGGTCAAGCAAGTTGGATGCACACCCACTTAGTTTCCATTGAACTTTCATACACTTATAGCTCTTAGTGCATATGTTGCATGATGATCCCTACTCCTCGCGTCGACATCAATTGATAGGCATATCCATAGCCCGTAGATTAGCTGCATTGACGCGAGACTATCTTCGTTTTTCACTTTTCCTTATTAATCTCTACCACCGCATTCTATTCCACCCATAGTGCTATGTCCATGGCTCGCACTCATGTATTGCGTGAGGTTGAAGATGCTGAAGCACATTAAAAAGTATGGTCCAATTGCTAGGCTTGTCATCAAGGTAGTTCGTGATTAATACTTTATGTTAGGAAGACCAAGCATGACAAGGCTATATGATTTTGTAGGGATAGCATTCTTTAGCATTTTTATTTTGAAAGCCATGATTGTTTGTTGGTATGCCTGAGTAATGTTGTCTTTATATCAAATTATAGACTATTGCTTTGAATCACTCGAATCTAAATATTCATACCATAAAAGGGATTACATGATACACATGTTAGGTAGTGTTTCACATCAAAAAATTTGCTTTTATCATTTACCTACTCGAGGACGAGAAGGAATTAAGCTTGGGCATGCTGATATGTCTCCAACGCATATATAATTATTTTATTATTTCATGCTATTATATTATCAACCTTGGATATTTTATGTGTCTTTTTGTGTGATTTATATCATTTTTGGGACTAAGCTCTTAACCCAGTGCCTAGTGCTAGTTGTTGTTTTCTGCTTGTTTTTGGTTTTCTAGAAAATAAGTACCAAACGAAGTCCAAACACTATGAAACTTTTTGACAATTTTTTTCTGGACAAGAGAGACCCTATAAGCTTCGGGCGGAGACCCGACGATGAACAAGGAGACAACAAGGAAACAGGACGCGCCCTGGGGGGCAACATGTTACCTTGTGGGCTCCTCGAGGCTACCTCTGACCTAATTCCACTTCTATAAATTCTCAAATATTGGGAAACCAATAGAGAGCCACCTGAAACCCTTTTTTCGCCGCTGCAAGTTTCTGTTCTTCCGTGATCCCATCTGGAGGCCTTTTCCAGTACTCAACTGGAGGGGGAATCGATCATGGAGGGCTTCTACATCATACTTGCCACCTTTCAATGACACGTGAGTAGTTCACCACAGCGCTACGGGTCCATAGCTAGTACCGCTTCTTCTCTCTCTTTGATTTTCAATACCATGTTCTCCTTGATCTTTTTGGAGTTCTGTCCGATGTAATCTTCTTTTGTGGTGTGTTTGTTGGGATCCGATGAATTTTGGGTTTATGATTAGATAATTCATTGGAAGTAATTGAGTCTTTTATGAACTTTATTATGCATGATTTTTCCAGCTTTGTATTTCTCTCCGATCTATCCATTTGGTTGGCCAACTAGAATGATTTATCTTCAGCGGGAGAGGTGTTTTGTAATGGCTTCAATCTTGCGGTGCTCTATATCCCAGTGACACAAGGGGACAAAACACATATTTGTATTGTTGCCATTAAGGGTAAAACGATGGGGTTTATTTATATTGATTGTGTTTACTTTGTCTACATCATGTCATCCTGCTTAAGGCGTTACTCTGTTTTTCACGAACTTAATACCATAGATGCATGTTGGATAGCGGTCGATGTGTAGACTAATAGTAGTAGATGCAGTCATGAGCTGATCTACTTGTCTCGAACATGATGCCTATATACATGATCATTGCCTTGAATACGTCGTCACTATGTGCTTTTTATCAATTGCCCAAAAGTAAATTTTTCACCCACCATATGCTATGTGTTCGAGAGAGAAGCCTCTAGTGAAAACTATGCCCCCGGGTCTACTTTTATGATATTATAAAAAAAAGATTTTGTTGCTGTAATTTATTCACTTCTATTACTTTGAAATTTACCCATCTACCTATACAAGATTTAATCCTTGCAAGTAACGAATCCAAGGGGATTGACAACCCTCTTGCCCATGTTGGGTGCAAGTATTTACTTTTGTGTGTGCAGGTGCTGTTCATGAGGCTTTGCGTGATTCTCCTATTGGTTTGTAAACCTTGGTTCTCACAAAGGGAAATATTTATCTCTACTGTACTGCATCTCCTATCCTCTTCGGGGAAAATCCCAACACAGCTCATAAGTAGCAGCAGACCCATATCACATACGCCACCACCATTCTTCCCAACTCCGGTTACCAAACAACGATTAAGTGGGAAAAGGTCCCTGGGGACGTAGCCTATAGGCAGTCTCTATTTACCCCCTGCTGCCATGGTCTGGGACAAGGGAGATAGGGCATGTCACGTCGCCTACCTCCGCAACTAGCCAGTCCGCCAACAGTAATAACCTTCAATCCAAAACTGGCATACATTGGATGGTCGACTTCACCCAACATTAAGAATATTATTAACATAAACATGCAGAGAGGATATTAAATCCTAGTATCAAGCAATCTATTACACGCAATGGTTCATCCCTATCCCCGAGAACTAGAGGAACTACACACACATGAAGACAACAAACATCATACAAATGGTAATGGTGAACATGGAGGGATTACACATGTAACACTCAAGTCGAGCTACTAGGGTTCTTGATGATTTACAACAAAGAGGATGTGGGCGATGATGAAGATGACAGTGGTGATCGTGTTGAAGTCCTCCTTGTGGATGGTGATGAAGATGGTGATCTCCTCCTTAGGAAGCTCTCCCTCCAGATCAATCCGGAGGCTAGGGTTCCTCCCTCTGAACGAGTTTCTGGTGTCTCACCGCATATGTTCCCCGATCCGATTCCACAGGGTGAAAATAGTTGACAAGGTTATCCTCCTAGAACTCCATGTGACCGCTCATACGAGCGTCTGTCGCATGGTTGGTCGTCTTTTGCCCTGCTACAGCCGCCAGTGTTTCACCTTTGGTCCCTTTGCTTTATTCTTTTATGGTAGGAGATTATCACATTAAATAACATGATTACTTCATAATTTCTTGTGATTCCTTTCATAAGCATTTATTTGCTCCAAAAGTGTTTTTTGGGGGAAATTAACAAAAAAGTGTGCGTACACGGTAAAATTCTGCAAAGCCTATTATAAAGGTACAAAATAACGGCTAAAATTATCCCGTAAATTGGACTCATCACACGACATCCGGATGATCAATATTATGACAAGGGCAGAGTCTTGGTTCAGGGCCGAGTGGACCGTGCAAGGGCTACAATGCATGAACAGCAGAGTGACAAGCCGGGTGGATCCGGTTCCTCCAGCCCGTTATGTTGCAATCGGCATATCTGTACGGCCCCCTTTCCTGACCGGATGGGCTCGGGAATCGGGGAATACGTTGGCAACGCCAAGCCCAAGACCTAGCTGGCAGATTACCTTGTGGTACTTCAGATTGGTGATGGCAACAAGAATGTCGCTATGCGGAGCTTATCTCTCTACATTGAGGGATCGGCTTGAGCCCGCCTCAACAACCTACCAGAGGACAATATCTACAGCTATAGAGAGCTATCTCAAAACTAGGGTTTCCCTGTTCTCCCGGGGTGATCTTATCGCTGCCGTTGAGGTATCCTTCCCTGCCACCGACTCTCGTCCCATTGCCCACTGGCAGTGATCAAGGGGCGATCCAGGCATCGCTGGCCGCTCTTGGACCGGACCAGGATGTGGTGGAGACTAGGGCTCCCCCCAAAAAACCCGATCTACTTTCTCATCGGGTTAGTGTTCTAGATGGCTGATGTTGGGGCCGCGGCCTCCTCTGGACTAAGCGGCATGGAGAAGATGATGATGGAACTAGGCCTATGTGAGGAGGACCTGGATGATGTCGTCTTTGATGAGAAGGATGCACCACCAGAGACACCACGATGGGTTGCGGTGATCAAGATCAATACAAACAAGAGCTATAGCCAGGCGTGGTTTTACTGGAATATGCATTCTGCTTGGGATGTAGAACAGGAAGCGAAGTTCAAGCCTTTGGAGGAGAATCTGTACACTGTTCAGTTTACGTGCTTGGGAGATTGGGAGCGAGTCATGCAGGAGGGGTCATGGAATTTCAGGGGGGGTGCGGTGCTTATGGCGCCATATGATGGAATCTCGAAACCATTGATGACCCACAAGTGTAGGGGATCTATCATAGTCCTATCGATAAGTAAGAGTGTCGAACCCAACAAGGAGCAGAAGGAAATGACAAACGGTTTTCAGTAAGGTATTCTCTGCAAGCACTGAAATTGTAGGTAACAGATAGTTTTGTGATAAGATAATTTGTAACGGGTAACAAGCAATGAAAGTAAATAAGGTGCAGCAAGGTGGCCCAATCCTTTTTGTAGCAAATGACAAGCCTGGACAAATTCTTATATAGAGAAAAGCGCACCCGAGGACACATGGGAATTATCGTCAAGCTAGTTTTCATCACGCTCATATGATTCACATTCGTTACTTTGATAATTGATATGTGGGTGGACCGGTGCTTGGGTACTGCCCTTTCTTGGACAAGCATACCACTTATGATTAACCCCTATTGCAAGCATCCGCAACTATGAAAGAAGTATTAAGGTAAACCTAACCATAGCATGAAACAAGTGGATCCAAATGAGCCCCTTACGAAGCAACACATAAACTAGGGTTTAAGCTTCTATCACTCTAGCAACCCATCATCTACTTATTACTTCCCAATGCCTTCCTCTAGGCCCAAATAATGGTGAAGTGTCATGTAGTCGACGTTCACATAACACCACTAGAGGAGAGACAACATACATCTCATCAAAATATCGAACAAATACCAAATTCACATGACTACTAATAGCAAGACTTCTCCCATGTCCTCAGGAACAAATGTAACTACTCACAAAGCATATTCATGTTCATAATTTGAGGGGTATTAATATGCATTAACGATCTGAACATATGATCTTCCACCAAATAAACCAACTAGCATCAACTACAAGGAGTAATCAACACTACTAGCAACCCACAGGTACCAATCTGAGGTTTGGGTACAAAGATTGGATACAAGAGATGAACTAGGGTTTGAGAGGAGATGGTGTTGGTGAAGATGTTGATGGAGATTGACCCCCTCCCAATGAGAGGATTGTTGGTGATGACGATGGTGATGATTTCCCCCTCCTGGAGGGAAGTTTCCCCGGCAGAACAGCTCCGCCGGAGCCCTAGATTGGTTCCGCCAAGGTTCCACCTCGTGGCGATGGAGTTTCATTCCGTAAGCTTGCTTATGATTTTTTTCAGGGTAAAAGACTTCACATAGCAGAAGATGGGAACCGGAGGGCTGCCAGGTGGCCCACGAGGCAGGGGGCGCGCCCCCCACCCTCGTGGCCAGGGTGTGGGCCCCCTCTGGTACTTCTTCCGCTCAATAATTATCATTAATTCCAAAAATGACTTTCGTGCAGTTTTAGGACTTTTGGAGCTGTGCAAAATATGTCTCCAATATTTGCTCCTTTTCCAGCCCAGAATCCCAGTTGCCGGCGCTCTCCCTCTTCATGTAAACCATGTAAAATAAGAGAGAATAGCCATAATTATTGTGACATAACGTGTAATAAGAGGCCATAATGCAATAATTATCGATATAAAAGCATGATGCAAAATGGACGTATCAACTCCCCCAAGCTTAGACCTCGCTTGTCCTCAAGCGGAAGCCGATATCAAAAAATATGTCCACATGTTTAGAGATAGAGGTGTTGATAAAAATAAAATACAGACATGAGGGCATCATGATCATTCTTATAACAGCAACATACATATATTTTGTCATATGATTTCTTATGCTCAAGTAACAATCTGTTCACAATGTCAAGTATGAATCAAAAACTTCATTGAGAACTAACAAACTATAATCTCGGTCATTGAAGTAATTGCAATTTATCATAACATAGGAAAGAGTCAATATAAGAGCTTTTCAGCAAGTCCACATACTCAACTATCATTTAGTCTTTCACAATTGCTGACACTCATGCAATACTTATGGTTAGGGAGTTTTAATCGGACACAGAGAAAGATAGGGGCTTATAGTGTTATCTCCCAACGTCTTAACTCAAGGGTAATGTCAACAATAATAGTTCATGCTAACTTACATCCAATTGAATATATATATCAGGATCTTTCCAACACGAGGTGCTTGCCAAAGGATAAAATAAAAAGGAAAGGTGAAGATCACCATGACTCTTGCATAATGTAAAAGATAGGCCCTTCACAGAGGGAAGCAGAGGTTGTCATGTGCTTTTAGGGTTGGATGCACGAAATCTTAATGCAAAAGAACATCACTTTATATTGCCACTTGTGATATGAACCTTTATTATGCAGTCCATCGATTTTATTACTTCCATATCACAAGATCGTATAAAGCTTATTTTCTCCACACTAATAAGTCATACATATTTAGAGAGCAATTTTTATTGCTTGCAACATGACAACTTACTTGAAGGATCTTACTCAATCCATAGGTAGATATGGTGGACTCCCATCGCAAAACTGGGTTTAAGGATGTTTGGAAGCACAAGTAGTATCTCTACTTAGTGCAAGGAATTTGGCTAGCATGAGGAGGAAAGGCAAGCTCAACATGTTTGAATGATCCATGACAACATACTTTAACTGAGATGTGAGAAAACATAACCCATTATGTTGTCTTCCTTGTCCAACATCAACTCTTTAGCATGTCATACTTTAATGAGTGCTCACAATCATAAAAGATGTCCAAGATAGTATATTTATATGTCAAAACCTCTCTTTCTTTATCACTTCCTATTAATTGCAACGATGACCAAAACTATGTTTGCCAACTCTCAACAACTTTTATGCCTCATACTCTTTATGTGTGAAGTCATTACTATCTATAAGATCAATATGGTCTCTTTTATTTCTTTTTGCTCTTTCTATTTTCTCAAGATCATAACAAGATAGCAAAGCCCTTGACTCAACACTAATATTTATTATATATAGCTCAGGACTCGATTACATAGAGGGATCACAAAGAAAAAATCAAAACTAATTCATATCAAAGCTTTATTCTACTAGATCAAGATATTACCAAAAGGATCGAACGAAGTAAAAGGTAAAGTTAGGAGTGTGATGGTGTTACGATACCGGGGCAACTCCCCCAAGCTTGGCAGTTGCCAAGGGGAGTGCCCATACCCATGTGATTATGTCTCCTTCTTCGGAAGTGGTGGTGTGATCCTCTTGGCGATGATGCCCCTTAGGATACGATTCTCCTCCTCTAGCTTATTGACCTCCTGCTTGAGGTCCATATTTTCATTGTGGAGCTTACCCATGACGGCTAAATCTCCTTTTACCCATGGATGTTGCATAGCTGCTGGAGAACAAGTGACACTCTTTTTCATATTTTGATAAGAAAGAAATTTAACATGGGAAGGGATGACCGAGTTTGGAATGGCTGAGCTCTGTAGTTCCCCCATCGTGAATCCGTCCTGGAACCGAGAGGTAACTTCTTGATCCTCCTCCATGGCATCTATCCTTTTCAAGTCGGCCTCCATCTCATCCTCCATTGATGGCCCAAAGTAATAAGCATCGTTGTTTACTCCTGAACCTGGCGTCGGGTGAGACACCCGACTCTCCCCGACTGACTCTTGAGAAGACATCTTGCTCTAAATCTGCGACACAAACAGCTCGAAACAAAGATAGAGGATATTTGCGTGATATGGTGGTCAAAAACTTTGGGAGATTATATAATGAATTTTTACCGGCCAAAAGAAGTATCGTGCAAGAAAACGGAGTCCGGAGAGCACACGAGGTGCCCACGAGGCAGGGGGCACGCCCAGTAGGGTAGGGCGCGCCCTCCACCCTCGTGGACGCCTCGTGTCCTTCCCGGACTACTTCTTATTTTCCTATTTTCTTAAATAATCCAAAACGGAGAAAAATTACTATTAGAATTGTTTTGGAGTCGGTTCACTTACCGTACCACATACCTATTCCTTTTTGGAGTCTGAAACGTTCTGGAAAGTGTCTCTTATGTATTCCTCCAGGGTTACGGTTTCAGTAATATTAGTTTCAACATTTATAGGATTACCTGAGATATAATGTTTGAGTCTTTGACCGTTCACCACCTTCGGATTTGTGCCTTCGAAGTTGTTGATTTTTATGCTACCGGAATGATAGACCTCCTCGATAACGTAAGGGCCTTCCCATTTAGAGATAGGTTTTCCTGCAAAGAATCTTAAACGAGAGTTGAATAGCAACACATAATCACTTACGTTAAACTCACGCTTTTGTATCCTCTTGTCATGCCATCTTTTAACTTTTTCTCTAAACAGCTTGGCATTCTCATATGTTTGGGTTCTCCATTCATCAAGTGAGCTAATATCAAATAACATGTTCCCACCGGCAGGTTTGAAATGATAATTGAGCTCTTTAATAGCCCAATATGCCTTATGTTCAAGTTCGAGAGGTAAGTGACATGCTTTTCCATAAACCATTTTATACGGAGACATACCCATAGGATTTTTATATGCAGTTCTATAGGCCCGTAATGCATCATCAAGTTTCTTGGACCAATTCTTTCTAGATCTATTAACAGTCTTTTGCAAAATTAATTTGAGCTCTCTATTACTCAACTCTACTTGACCACTAGACTGTGGGTGATATGGAGATGCAATTCTATGATTAACATCATACTTAGCAAGCATTTTAAGAAAAGCACCATAAATAAAATGTGAACCACCATTAGTCATTAAATATCTAGGGACTCCAAACCTCAGAAAAATAACTTCTTTAAGCATCTTAATAGAGGTGTTATGATCAGCACTACTAGTTGGAATAGTTTCTACCCACTTAAACGTAATCAACAGCAACTAAAATATGTGTATATCCATTAGAGGCAGGAAAAGGTCCCATATAATCAAAGCCCCAAACATCAAATGGTTCAATAACAAAAGAATAATTCATAGGCATTTCTTGACGTCTACTAATATTACCAATTTTTTGACATTCATCACAAGACAAGACAAACTTACGGGCATCTTTGAAGAGAGTAGGCCAATAAAAACCGGATTGCAATACCTATGTGCAGTTCTGTCTCCAGCGTGGTGCCCTCCATATGCCTTGGAGTGACACTTGGTAGGATTTGTTCCTGTTCATGCTCAGGTACACAACGTCTAATAACATCATCTACTCCTTCTTTATAAAGGTGTGGGTCATCCCAGAAGTAATGTCTTAAATCATAAAAGAACTTTTTCTTTTGCTGGTATGTGAAACTAGGTGGTATAAATTTAGCAACAATGTAATTAGCATAATCAGCATACCATGGAGCAGTACGAGAAGCATTTATGACAGCTAATTGTTCATCAGGAAAGCTATCATCAATAGGTAGTGGGTCATCAAGAACATTCTCTAACCTAGACAAGTTGTCTGCAACGGGGTTCTAGATCCCTTTCTATCAATAATATGCAAATCAAATTCTTGTAGCAAGAGAACCCATCTAATAAGTCTAGGTTTAGCATCTTTCTTTTCCATAAGATATTTAATAGTAGCATGATCAGTGTGAATAGTTACTTTAGAATCAACAATATAAGGTCTGAACTTATCACAAGCAAATACAACTGCTAAGAATTCTTTTTCAGTAGTAGCATAATTTCTCTGAGCAGCATCTAGAGTTTTACTAGCATATTGAATAACATTTAGTTTCTTATCAACTCTTTGTCCTAGAACAGCACCTACAGCATAATCGCTAGCATCGCACATAATTTCAAAGGGTAGATTCCAATCAGGTGGCTGAACAATAGGTGTAGTAATGAAAGCTTTCTTAAGTATTTCAAATGCTTCTACACAATCACCATCGAAGATAAAAGGAATATCTTTTTGCAGTAAATTAGTCATAGGCCTAGAGATTTTAGATAAGTCCTTAATGAACCTCCTATAAAAACCGGCATGACCAAGGAAACTTCTTATACCTTTAATGTCCTTGGGACACGGCATCTTTTCAATAGCATCAACTTTAGCTTTATCAACTTCAATACCTCTTTCAGAAATTTTATGCCCCAAGAGAATGCCTTCATTAACCATTAAGTGGCACTTCTCCCAATTCAAAACAAGAATAGTATCTTTCATCTCTGCAAAACTCGTTCAAGGTTTCTCAAACAATCATCAAAAATGTGTATGTTTGGATAGTCTTTCTAGCATTTGATCAATAAAAGGTAAAGGGTAATGATCTTTTTTAGTACTTTATTTAATTTAAAGAAATCAATTACCATCCTATAACCTGTAATAATTCTTTGCGGGATCAATTCATCTTTATCATTAGGAACGACAGTAATACCTCCCTTCTTAGGGACACAATGGACTTACCCACTGACTATCAGCAACGGGATAAATTATACCTGCCTCAAGGAGCCTTAGTATTTCCTTTCTTACCACTTCTTTCATCTTAGGATTTAATCGTCGTTGGTGATCAATAACTGGTTTGGCGTCTTCCTCCAAATTTATTTTGTGTTGGCATAAAGTGGGACTAATGCCCTTAAGGTCATCAAGAGTATATCCAATAGCAGCACGGTGCTTCTTCAGAGTTTTCAATAATCTTTCCTCTTCTTGCTTTGAAAGGTTAGCACTAATAATAATAGGATATATCTCCTTTTCATCTAGATAAGCATATTTAAGAGTATCAGGTAATGGTTTAAGCTCAAACATGAGATCTCCCTTGGGTGGAGGAGGATCCCCTAGGATTTCAATAGGCAAGTTGTGTTTCAAAATAGGTCCCTGTTTAAAGAATACTTCATTTATTTCCCTTCTTTCATTCATAAACATATCATTTTCATGGTCTAGCAAATATTGTTCTAAAGGATCAGTAGGAGGCACGGAAATAGAAGCAAGACCAATAATTTCATCCTTACTAGGCAATTCTTTATCATGGGGTTGTCTACGAAACTTAGCAAAATTAAACTCATGAGACATATCCCCTAAACCAATAGTAACAGCATCCTTTTCGCAATAAATCTTAGCATTAACAGTATTCAAGAAGGGTCTACCAAATATAATGGGACAAAAGTCATCTTGTGGGGAACCAAGAACAAGAAAATCAGTAGGGTATTTAACTTTCCCACACAAGACTTCAACATCTCTAACAATTCCAATTGGTGAAATAGTATCTCTATTGGCAAGTTTAATTGTAACAGCAATATCTTCTATCTCAGCGGGTGCAATGTCATGCATAATTTATTTATATAAGAAATGAGGTATTGCACTAGCACTAGCACCCATATCACACAAGCCATGATAGCAATGATCTCCTATCTTAACATAAATAACAGGCATGCCTATAACAGGTCTATGTTTCTTAGCATCGGGTCTAGCAATTCTAGCAGTTTCATCACAGAAATAACTAACATGCCCATCAATATTATCGGCCAAGAGATCTTTAACCATAGCAATATTAGGTTCAACTTTAATTTTCTCAGGTGGTGTATATGTTCTAGTATTACTCTTACGAACCATAGTTGAAGCTTTAGCGCATGATCCTTTATCCTAACAGGGAAAGGTGGTTTCTCAACATAAGTAGTAGGAACAATAGGATCATTATAAGTGATAGTCTTTTCTTCAACTGTAACAGGTGCAACTACTTTTACTTCAGTGGGAGGATTATATTTAAACCACTTCTCCTTAGGGAGATCAACATGAGTAGCAAATGATTCATAGAAGGAAGCTACTATCTCAGAGTCAAGTCCATATTTAGTGCTAAATCCACGAAAAGCGTCGGTATCCATAAAAGATTTAACACAATCAAACTTAGGTATCATACCTGACTCCTTACCATCATCGGAATCCCAATCATCAGAGTTGCGTTTAATTCTTTCCAATAAATCCCACTTGAATTCAATAGTCTTCATCATATAAGAACCACCACAAGAAGTATCGAGCATGGAGCGATTGTTGAGAGAAAGCCGAGCATAAAAATTTTGAATAATCATTTCTCTTGAGAGCTCATGATTGGGGCATGAATATAACATTGACTTAAGCCTCCCCCAAGCTTGAGCGATGCTTTCTCCTTCGCGAGGCCAAAAATTATATATATAATTATGATCACGATGAACAAGATGCATAGGATAAAACTTCTGGTGAAATTCCAATTTCAATCATTTATAGTCCCAGGATCCCATATCATCACATAGACTATACCATGTCAATGCATCTCCCTTCAAAGATAAAGGGAAGACCTTCTTCTTAACAACATCATAGGGCATACCTGCAAGCTTAAATAATCCACAAACTTCATCCACATAGATAAGGTGTAAATCGGGATGCAATGTTCAATCTCCTGCAAAGGGATTGGCTAGCAGTTTCTCTACCATACCCGAAGGAATTTCAAAGTAAAAAATTTCAGTAGGTTGAGGAGCAACTCTTTGCTCTACTGGTCGGGGTGAAGATACCCCGAACAAGCCCCTCAAAGGATTAGTTTCCATAGTAACAAGTGGCAGTAAATTTCAGCACACTATATAAATATTTCCTTACCAAGTTCCACTCACCAAAGGCGCTTCACTCCCCGGCAACGGCGCCAGAAAAGAGTCTTGATGACCCACAAGTGTAGGGGATCTATCATAGTCCTTTCGATAAGTAAGAGTGTCGAACCCAACGAGGAGCAGAAGGAAATGACAAGCGGTTTTCAGTAAGGTATTCTTTGCAAGCACTGAAATTGTAGGTAACATATAGTTTTGTGATAAGATAATTTGTAAAGGGTAACAAGCAATGAAAGTAAATAAGGTGCAACAAGGTGGCCCAATCCTTTTTGTAGCAAAGGACAAGCCTGGACAAATTCTTATATAGAGAAAAGCGCTCCCGAGGACACATGGGAATTATCGTCAAGCTAGTTTTCATCACGCTCATATGATTCGCGTTCATTACTTTGATAATTTGATATGTGGGTGGACCGGTGCTTGGGTACTGCCCTTTCTTGGACAAGCATCCCACTTATGATTAACCCCTGTTGCAAGCATCCGCAACTACAAAAGAAGTATTAAGGTAAACCTAACCATAGCATGAAACAAGTGGATCCAAATCAGCCCCTTACGAAGCAACGCATAAACTAGGGTTTAAGCTTCTGTCACTCTAGCAACCCATCATCTACTTATTACTTCCCAATGCCTTCCTCTAGGCCCAAATAATGGTGAAGTGTCATGTAGTCGACGTTCACATAACACCATTACAGGAGAGACAACATACATCTCATCAAAATATAGAACGAATACCGAATTCACATGACTACTAATAGCAAGACTTCTCCCATGTCCTCAGGAACAAACGTAACTACTCACAAAGCATATTCATGTTCATAATCAGAGGGGTATTAATATGCATTAAGGATCTGAACATATGATCTTCCACCAAATAAACCAACTATCATCAACTACAAGGAGAAATCAACACTACTAGCAACCCACGGTACCAATCTGAGGTTTGGGTACAAAGATTGGATACAAGAGATGAACTAGGGTTTGAGAGGAGATGATGCTAGTGAAGATGTTGATGGTGAATTGACCCCCTCCTGATGAGAGGATCGTTGGTGATGACGATGGTGATGATTTCCCCCTCCCGGAGGGAAGTTTCCTCGGCAGAATAGCTCCGTCGGAGCCCTAGATTGGTTTCGCCAAGGTTCCGCCTCGTGGTGGCGGAGTTTCGTCCCGTAAGCTTGCTTATGATTTTTCAGGGTAAAAGACTTCATATAGAAGAAGATGGGCACCGGAGGGCTGCCAGGTGGCCCATGAGGCAGGGGGCGCGCCCCCACCCTCTTGGCGAGGGTGTGGGCCCCCTTTGGTACTTCTTTCGCTCAATAATTATCATTAATTCCAAAAATGACTTTCGTGGAGTTTCAAGACTTTTGGAGCTGTGCTGAATAGGTCTCCAATATTTGCTCCTTTTCCAGCCCAGAATCCCAGCTGCCGGCATTCTCCCTCTTCATGTAAACCTTGTAAAATAAGAGAGAATAGCCATAAGTATTGTGATATAACGTGTAACAACAGCCCATAATGCAATAAATATTGATATAAAAGCATGATGCAAAATGGACGTATCAACCATCTATGGTTAAGTTGGAGACTATTGACATATGGATCCAAATCCATGACGTGCCAGATTTATATGCTCATCTAGTCAGGCCTCTAGCAGCCAAGGTGGGTGAAGTTTTGCATGTTGAAACTCAATCCCATGATTCCACAGGGAATTTCTATCGTGTCTGGGTGCGCATCGATGTCCACAAGCCACTCAAAAACGCGGTATCCATGATTAGAGAAGGACAAAGACAGATTTACAAAGTTAAGTACGAGAGATTGCCCGACCGGTGTGCCGTCTGTGGGATGTTGGGACATCTCTTCAAAGAGCATGGCAATGGGGTTCATCCTCCCTCTTCATTAGTCTTCAAAGAGCTTCGGGCCGAATGGTTCATGAACAGCAGAAGGGCCCTGGCAAGGGAAGGGCGCGTCGTGGAGGCCGCTCTGGAGGCAGGTCAAGGAGCGGGCCGGAGAGCGATCTGGCTACAACCCAGTATCCGAAGAGCACCCAGGAAGAAGCCGCAGGGACCGCAGAGAAGACGGACGTGGACATGTTTGATCCAAGCTGGAAGAGGACGAATCCCATGTTTGTTAATGACACTAACAAATCAATTGGAAAAGAAGTGGATGCGATGGTCAATAACAGCATGACGGTGACTGGGCTGGACTTAGCTGTTGTTCACCAAAGTTCTACTCCTATGAGCCCTCCACCGAAGAGGGAGTCGAAGAGGAACAAGACTGAAGAGGATGGTAGGAGCGACAACTTGACGGCAAACATATTGGCGGGCTCCCTGGAGGGGCGCCGCCGGGCCTAATGAGTATCTTAAGCTGGAACTGTCGTGGCGCGGGCAACGCCGCGACAGTTCGAGAGCTCCGGGGCTTCGTGGAGATTTTTGCCCCTGCCCTTCTTTGTATTGTAGAGACACAAATTGATAGAGAAAGGGTAGAGAAGTTAGCTGTAACTCTTGGTTATGATAATGGATATGCTGTGAGTAGTCAAGGTAGAAGCGGAGGTCTAGGGATTCTCTGGAACAATTCAATAAATGTTGAGATTTTGGGTTACTCTCCGTATCATATTGATTGCTCTATTCTTGAGGAGAACTCGAATCCATGGAGGATGACCTTAGTATATGGGGAGGCTCAGACCCACTTGAGGCATCAAACATGGGACACTTTAAAAGGGACCAGTACTTTGAGGAATGAGCCATGGTTGTGCATAGGTGATTTTAACGAAGTTTTACGTCCGGACGAACAAGAAGGAATAGGAGAAGGAGCAACGCTCAAATTTAGGGCTTTTGGGATGCCGTGGATGTTTGCATGCTTATGGATATGGGCTATCAGGGACAATTTTGGACGTATGAGAAGAAAGTTACTGGAGGGAGTCATACGAGGATGAGGCTAGACCGAGCTATGGCTACGGCTGATTGGAATGAGCGTTTCCCGACGGCACATCTGAGACATCTTACGGCGGCCACATCGGACCATTGCCCTATCTTGCTTACCATGCATGATGGGCAAGTACTCAGAGCACCGAGACCTTTCAAGTATGAGGTGATGTGGGATACGCATGAGAACCTAAGTGACACCCTGATTCAAAGCTGGATAGCAGGCGGTGCTACAGCCAGAATGCATGATCTTTGTGTCAAACTAGGTTTGGTTGCTGCAGACTTGGGACGATGGAATAAGAACACGTTCGGGTCGGTATGCAAGGAAATCAAGGGCCTCAAAACCGAACTTGAACGCTTGAGGGGTAACCCAGCGAGGACGGGGCCATCTCATGTTGAGCTTAAAATCAATGAGAGGTTGATCGAACTGTTTCACAGGGAGGAACAGGTGTGGAGGCAGTGTTCGCGACTGGAATGACTGTCGGCAGGAGATAGAAACACCCGCTTTTTTCATCTACGTGCAAGCCAGAGGCGCAAGAGGAACATGATTAAAGCTGTAGCCAACTCTTTGGGTGTAATCATTGATGATCCTAGTGCGTTGAGATCGATGGTGCCAGAATTTAAAGTCTTTATACTTTCGAGGGTGTCAATGGAATGGATCAGGTGCTTTCCAAAGTGCCTGCAAAGGTAATTCAACATAGGAATGACATTCTTTTAGCTCCATATACTAATGAGGAGGTGAAGACAGCCCTGTTTTAGATGTTTCCGACTAAGGCACCGGGGCCTGATGGATTCTCGACTCATTTCTATCAGCATCATTGGGATATCTGTGGTGAAGAGGTCACCCGTGCAGTGCTCAGGATTGTCAGAAGTGAGGAAAGTGTTGAATGTGTGAATGATACGGTTTTGGTACTTATTCCAAAGGTTTTGAACCCAACTCAGCTTGCACAGTTTCGTCCTATTAGCCTGTGCAATGTCATCTAAAAAATTGCTTCAAAGGTTGTGGCCAATAGACTTAAACAGATACTACCAGACATCATATCTCATGAGCAGTCAGCGTTTGTCCCTGGTAGGCTAATCACAGACAACATAATAATGTGCTTATGAGTGTCTACATTTTATGAAGCGAAATAAGTCCAAGTACAATAATTTTTGTGCATTGAAACTTGATATGATGAAAGCCTATGATAGGCTAGAATGGGACTATCTGCAGGCCATGATGGAGAAACTGGGATTTGCACAATCATGGGTTGACACAGTTATGAGCATGGTCCGGTCTGTCTCTTTTTCAGTCATGTTAAATGGTGAGAACCTTGAACAATTTGTACCATCCAAAGGAATTCGGCAGGGAGATCCCATTTCCCCTTACCTTTTCTTAATTGCAGCAGAGGGCCTTTCGTGCCTTTTAAAATCCAGTTCCGAGTCGTCGGGTCTTGAGGGAATCAAGGTGGCTCCTACAACTCCGGTTGTGAACCACCTCCTTTTCGCTGACGATAGCCTGTTGCTTTTTAAGTCAAGTGCTGAGGGTGCGACTGCGGTATCAAACCTGTTGGAAACATATTGTAATGCATCTGGTCAGAAGATCAACCATGACAAGTCATATATATTTTTTAGTAAGGGTTGTCCGCAACAGAGAAGAGATGTGGTCAAGGACATTCTGCATGTTCATAATGAGTCATTAAGTGACAGATATTTGGGACTGCCCACTGATGTTGGCCAAGCAAAGATGGGAAAGTTTAAGTATCTCAGAGACCGGATATGGGAAAAGGTGAGAGGATGGATGGAGAAGCTTTTATCCGCTGCAGGAAAGGAGGTTCTAATTAAATCTGTTACTCAAGCAATTCCTGTATATTCAATGGCATGCTTCTGACTGCCAAGAGGACTGTGTGAGAATATAACATCAATCATCCAACAATTCTGGTGGGGGAGTAAGCAAGGCAAACGGAAGCCAGCATGGGTGTCTTGGGACGTGATGACACACCCCAAACACTTGGGAGGTTTGAGTTTTCGAGATATGAAGATTTTTAACCTAGCTTTGTTGGCACGACAATCTTGGAGGCTTTTGCATGACCCCTCCTCTCTTAGTGCCCGGATCCTGAGAGCCATTTATTATCCGCAAGGTTCAATTCATGAAGCTGAGTTGGGTAGCCACCCATCACAAATTTGGCGTGCCATTATTGATGGGAGAGATGACCTAAAGCAAGGACTCATCAGAAGGATAGGCAATGAGGCGTCCACGCATATATGGGAGAACAACTGGCTTCCCAGGGTCGGTCCGATGAGGCCCATCACGGCGCTGGTGCCCAACCCTCCCAGGCTCGTTTCTAAGTTGATCGATGCCATGACGGGGAGCTGGAGAGGCTCATCCATTCGGTGTTCATTCCGTTTGATGCAGACACTATCTTGGTAATACCTTTGTGCACATGAAATACGGAAGATTTCTGGGCTTGGAGTGCGGAACGCCGGGGTGGCTTCTCAGTCAGATCCGCATACCAAATGGTGCTGAATACCAAGCACCAAAGGGAGAATTGGATAGATGAAAATGTCGGGGCTTCGGATGTGTCTTCTGAAGGAAAAGCATGGACTTCATTGTGGCATACTAAGGTCCCATCGAAGCAGAAGATTTTTGCATGGAGACTAGCCCAGCACTCAGTGCCTACGGCGGATGTTTTACACCACCGTAACATGTCTCAGTCTCCCCTCTATGCTCTGTGTGGAGCTCCAGACTCATGGAGGCACGCATTGTTGGATTGCACTATGTCGAGGTGCATCTGGGCTTTATCGGATGAGCAGTTGGTGGAACAGATGAGCATGAACATCGATCCTAACGCGAAGAACTGGCTTTTTGCTATGCATGATGTTCTTAATCAAGCAGATTTTGGGAAACTAATCATATCCCTTTGGGCAGTATGGAGAGCAAGGAGAAAGGCGATCTACGAAGACATATTCACTAGCCCAATGTCTACTCATCAGTTCATTGTCTCGTACCTGAACGATCTCAAGGATATTGATACACGGGGAAGGACGGTGATTGCCCAGCCTGTTCCTAGGCCAACACAATGACTTCGGCCTTCGGCGAGTCTAGCAAAAATTAATGTTTATGCGGCGAAAAGAGGAAATCAACGATGGAGTGTTGTAGCTGCAGTATGTCGGGATCAGAACGGTGTCTTCTTGGGGGCCTCGGTGATTAGCTTTAAGGGAATCAGTGACCCTACGACACTAGGGGCGATGGCAGTTCGGGAGGCTCTAGCTCTAGCTCAAGATCTGCATGAACAAAAAATACATGTAGCTTCTGATTGCAAGGTGGTGGTGGACAACATCAAGCAACGGTGTTTGAGCAAGCTACGGTGTGATAATACATGAAATAATAGTCTAGTAGGTCATTTACTATTTGTAATATTGTCCATGAATTTTGGAGCTCGAATTTTGAGGCTTACAATCTAGCAAAGCATGCTCTTAAGTTAGGGATGGGCCGCCATGTTTGGTTAGGACACCCCGGAAATCTTTCTTTCGTCCCTGGAAACGTTGTGACATCTTAATAAAGCTTTATGGGATTGCCTAAAAAAAGCTATAAAGAGCTTGAGGACGTTTTCTTCAAGAATTTTGAGGGCATGTATTAAGCGCCCGGAGGCTACCAGGAATTGATGCTTTGTGTATACAAACCCAAGGAGACCACTCGAGATTACATTTAGAGATGGCCTTAGCTCCGCAATGTTGTTGATGGTGTTACAGAAGATCGAGCAATCATTGATTTCCAGCGAAGTGTGAGATACGAGCATCTCCGATTCAGCTTGGGCGAACTGAGATTACCACCACGACAAGGGAGGCTTCGCTCGTGCCCGTGGCCCACACATCATGGACCCCTGAGGGAAACCTGCCGGGTGTGCGCGGCCTTGGAGATCGGACGACGCGAAGAGCACCAGAAGCTAGCCGCGCGAGGCCCGGGTGCAACGGATGGCGCAGAGGGCACTCTTGTGTGGCGAGGCCCCTAGGAGGCGGGTACTCCAGCATCCTTTATAGGAGTGTTTTCCCTTCGCAGCGTACCTTCTTGTGCCAAACTTCTAAAACACGTGCGCACTTCCCCTCAAGTTTATTTGAGAGGTCGCCGAGCTGACACCTTCACAAGTTCACAAACAGAAACGAAAACCAGTCGATAGTTGAATGATTAGGAGGGTGGTTATACCTCAGCCCACCAGAGATCAACTATCAGGTTTGACATATGTGTGTTTTATAAAGGCAGAATATTACTTCAGGAGAAGACGAGGCTCCTGCCGATAACGGTACGTATATGATGACCTCGCCAATCTCAAGACTTCTCGGTTCAATATTTGGAAAGCGCTCGTAGAGATAAGGTGTGTGTATGCATTCATAAATATGATTATAGGTGTGTGCATGTCAACGTCTACGTAGGTAATGTGTTTCTATAGAAAAATCACACCAGGAATATGTTCAGTTCATTTCTATTTTCTTTTTTGGAATTTTTAATCTAATTTATCTTAATCATGATAGTACAACAAACATCATAAATAATAAAAGTACAATTAGATCTGTTTTTTTTCTTTATCGTCCAAGCAAAGCATGTGATAGTCACGGGCGCATCCCACCTGTGGAAAGCATGTATGCGCAGAGGATCCGGGCGCCAAAACATGTGCTGCACTCGTGTTCTGGTAGGAGCTGTCACGCACGCGGACACAGGACAAGCCTGAAGAAACAAGGTCGCCATGCATGCTTCGGATATTCTCACGCACCAACCATCTCATATACCCCTACACGGATATACACCCTTCTGCAGTGCAAGTCAAATCCTTTCCCTCCATGCATGCTTCTCATCTTCCCGTGCGCATGCGGTGTCACGTAGAAACACTGCAGCAGTAGAGTTTTTTTCTTTTTGGCGAATTGCAGCAATGAAAACAGCTTTGCGTGGCGGAGCAGCGGATCCCAACCTTTTTTTTTCTTTGCGGATCCCAACCGAACGGCGCCCCACGCGAGGCAGCCGTGCGTGACGTCGCCCCTCCGTGCTTCTGGCCTGCGACATCATTGAGACGGCCATGGAAAACGTAGTCCGGGTACGAGTACAATGCCCAGCTTTGCTCTCCACCCTGCCCCCTCTCTCCTGCAACGGACACGCACGCACCACCTAACAGAATCAAAAATACTTTCTTCTCTCAAAACAAATAAATATATAAACATTAATACTCCTTTCGTTTCAAAATAGATGATCCAATTTTGTACCAACTTTGTATTAAAGTTAGTACAAAGTTGGGTCATCTATTTTAAAACCGAGGGAGTAAGTTGAAAGGTACGCGGTTTTGTAATTCAAAGATCATATGCTTCCATTTTATTTATTCTTTGAAATTCTGATATCAGACGCTTGCAATTTAAAAATTTTGTAAACATGTCAAGCAAAATCAAAGTGAAACGTCTTTTTTGTGTGTGTTCATGGTGAGTGTCCTACACAATTTTCATGTGTTCCTTCCACGTACTTTACCATGTGTAAACATTAGTAAGTTGGAAGGTACGCAATTTTGTAATTCAAAGATCAGATGCTTCCATTTTAATTTATTTTTTGAAATTCTGATATCAGACGCTTGCAATTTTATTTCTTTTGTAAACATGTCAAGCAAAATCAAAATGAAACGTCTTTTTTGTGTGTGTTCATGGTGGGTGTCCTACACAATTTGCACATGTTCCTTCCACGTACTTTACCGTAAACATTAGTAAGTTGGAAGGTAAATGGATTTGTAATTTAAATATCAGATGCTTCCATTTTAATTTAATAAAATTCTGATAGTATCAGATGCTTGCAATTTAATTTCTTCCTAAACATATCAAGCAAAATCAATCGAAGTGAAACTTCTTCTTTTAGCAATTCATAGTGAGTGTGCTATGCAGTTTCCAGGTCTTCCTTCACATACTTTACCATGTGTGCGCCCCATGATCGCATTTTTTTCGGAGAGAGAAGATGATCTCAACCTTGTGCAAATAGTGGTGTGGTAGCTGTATAGCGCCGCTAGAGATGAGGCATGCAGCTGAAACCTAAGATAACCTTCATTTTTTTTCTCCCTCTTTTTGGTCCCTCGGATCTCTTGAATTTGTATCCATGTCGGTCCAGAAATCAAAATGTTTCTTTTTGCAGAAGGAATAAAACTTCTTTAAGAGCTTAGAGGAACTAAACACAAAAAGAAATTCCACCACAAATCACCAAATTGACTTTATTATATCTCCATTTTGAGTGCTGAATTAAAGGATGTTCGCACACGAACACGTCACCGTGTACCCTCGACGCCGGGGGTGATGCACCGCAGCTCACGTCGAAGGAGACCCGCCGGAAGCGCGGTACGCAAGACAACCCGGCGGGCGCTTTTGTAGACCCGAAACCCCACACGCCCGGGAGGGACCCCGTCAGGGCGCGCGGCGGCTATGGGTTGCCCTAGGTCGGCCTGACCGCCCCTAGGGCCTCGAGGTTCGCCGCCCTGCAACAAGAAGAACGAACGAAGAACGAGGAAGAAGAAGAACAAGGGAGAGAGATAAAGATAAAGGTAAAAGATGATAGATTGATTTGTTCGATTGTGTGTTGTTTAATCGGCCGTCACCTCTTGTCTATATAAGAGACGGCTGGACTTCCCGTACAAGAAAAGGACTTGCCTTGCCGTCCAAATCATCAAAATCTAACCAAATTCGGACTTCTCACGACCTCCGGCCCGGATGTCCGGCTCTAGGCCCGGATGATCCGGCCAAGCCCAGATTTCTGACAGCAGTCCACTAATCGGTCTGTAACTTTTGCATACGAATTCGGATTAAGATGATTGTTATATGAAAATCAACCACCTCGACGAGACGCACAACTTTGCTGTTGATCACTTTTTGATCTGAGGTCATCTTGAGGGAGTTTCGGGCTGTTTTCTAACATCTGCAGCAGAAAAACTTGTCCGGACGTCCGGACGATTGCCCGGACTGTCCGGCCTTTACCCGGATCATCCGGGAGTTGACCCAGATCATCCGGCTTCAGCGCCAACCTTTTGGAATCTTAGTGCTTCAATTACTCGGATGATCCGGACCCCGGCCCGGATGATCCGACCAACATTGGTGCAGCGCACGGTTTTGCCTATAACTTTTGCATACGATCTCGGATGGGGACGATCTTTATATCAAAATCATCCATTTCGACGAGACGAAGAACTTTGCAGTTGTAACTTTTTCCATCAGAGGTCATCTTAATTAGGTTCCATGACATTCTCTAATCTGATGTCAACACGAGTATCTCCGAAATTGGCATATCTTTTGCACTTGAGCTCCGTTTTGATCCATCTTCACATTTACGTTGATTATCTTGAAGAGAGCCATCAAATGGTGACTTTCAATAATAAGTTTGAATTAATCTTGACATAGCTTCAAGCTACTCTTTTTAACCGTGCCACTTTTGAGCGTCAACACATGCCCCCCTGTTTTTCGGCAAAGCGAGTGTGCCGAAAAATAACATGCACCGTGTTAGTTCTAAGGACGATGTCAACACTTCATCGGCCATTTATATGCTTAGGGCGATAATTATATATTGGCCATTTTTTTTGAATCCTTGATGCAAGCTTGGGCGAAACCTTCTCAACTTCATTAACAACTCGATGATAAAGTTTCATAGATATGTATCTCAAGGTCATCCTCCGAACCATATTGTTCACCCTTTTGTTAGGACTTTGCAGATAATCAACAATAAACTTTCTCCAATCCTCACTTTTACCTGCATAAAAGCAATATTAGTGGCCGAAGCGGTGGACTTCGGTTCGGCCTTACCTATGTTGACGAGACTAAGCATCGGCTATTGATAAAAATGCAACACACCATGATTAACATAGTAGCCGGATGCTTGCTGTGCCAACTCTTTCGAATTGTCATGTCTAGAAATATGAACAATTTTATAGCAACCCAAGGTAAATTTTGCATCTAGACATGCCTCAAGATAAACTATAAGTGATTCGTCAAAACATTGATAACCCTTGGATATTTGTTGCAATACTCATAACGAATCACTGAAAGCCTCAATATGTATAGCCATATAGCATGTAAAATATTCAATCCGAATAACAATGTATATTCGGCTTTGATTAATTGTGCAAAAAATATTCTAAGTGGCATGAGGCTTCATAAAATTGCACCATAAGGAGATATATAAACAACACCAACACCTTGGCCATTGTGAATTCAACCATCGAAACATAATCTCCATAGTACTAGAGAGACAAGGCTAATATCACTTAACATGTACCTCTTCTCGGTTCCAATTGAACTAAGGACGATGTTAGAATTTCACACCGGCCATGATCGGATAGTTTCTTAGGACGATAGCTAAGTATCGGCCATTATCATGAGGTCCATGTAGAATTCATCCATTAAAGCATGTATAGCCGAAATAAACAAAATAAATAGCAATAAAATATTTTGGCCCCTTTGTCTTAGCAACAAAAATGTAACTAACCAAATGTATAGTGATTTGGAAATACTCTGTCATGATATAGAAAATTATGTTGCATCCATGGATCAAAGTAAGTCCATGGAGGGTAACGGATCATACCTGTGGATGAATTCCATGGCAAAGGCATCAATGGCATTGTTGAAGAAAATGAATGTTGTGCTAACCGAAGATTTTGATGTTGTGATGCACACCTTCGGCTTAATTATTTGTTGCTTCCATCCTTCTCTTTCTTCACTTTCATTGTACTTGTTGCAATTGAAGCATGCACATTGTTTTTGTTATGATTGATCCTCTTGGGAACCCATGCCATGTTCCTCTTTCTCAGCTCTTGTGCACTAAGATTTTGTAATTCCTTCTTTTGCCAATATGATAAGCCGAGTGGGCATCTCGGCTGTGATTCTGTTTTGACCAATGGCAATTCTTTCTTGGCCTTGTGCACTCTCAACTTCTTTTCAGATTTGGCACTTTGACTCTCAATAATTGGTTGCTCCATCTCATTGCCTTTAGTAGCCAATGTCAACACTTTCATTGGCTCTTTTTCATTTGAGATCAAATCTGAAGTAACACTCTTACGACCATCTCTTTTAACGCGGTAAAATTGTTTGACCACCTCTTTCTTCTTCCTTGAGCTCGGGACCGATTCATTATGATTGAAACAATCTTTAACATGTGATTGTTCAGATGCTGATCTTCTTGGAGCTGCATAATATTGGTGAGATGGTCTAAAATAAGATGGAGAATGTGGCCTTGTATCATACCTGTCCCATGATGAATATGTATCTATATGAGCATAGGGAGGCATCCACGGCATTGGCATTGGTGGCCCAAAATAAGGATATGAATATGTTGCATTAAAATTATCACTTTGCCAATACCAATCCTCATATTTGTGCCTTGGGGGTGATCTTGGTTTCTTTGCATGATTTGGCCGATAAGCATTCTTCTCTTCACTCTTCTTTTGATATTTATCCAATAGTTCAGCGAAGGTGATTTTTGATCTCTTATACTTGCGCTTATTTCGGCCTTTGTTTTCTTTTGTTTTGCTGTCATTGATCATTGGATTTGCTTGCTGCCCCCCAGTCCTTGGCGTCTCTATTGTAGCTTCGATGGAATTCTCGCCCTCAAGATTATGTTCGTTATGCTCTTCAACAACTTCTTTACTTGAAAGCTTGATCCCATCACCTGCAGCTTTTACATTCTCTTTAAATGGATCGGCTTGAAGCAGCCGATGCAAAAACATTTTGCCATCGGGACCAATCGGAATAGACTGGTCATCTCTTGGTGTTTCAACAAACTTCAATCGTTCTTTTTCAATGGCCGATTTGACTATTTGACGAAACATGTTGCAATCCTCAAAATTATGCTTGGACCAATCATGCAACTTACAATACATTCGTCCTTGGATTGATGGCTTAACATGGTGATCAAGAATTGTAATGTAATTATTTTTCAGCAACAAATCAAATATTTGATCACACATGCTTGAATTGAAGGTATACTTCTTGTTTTCTAGCCGGTCTTCCTGTTTGAACGGCTTTGGAGATAAGCAAACGAATGGTTCAGATTTGTAATCTCCCCATTCGGCTATGCATTGTGTTTTCCACTCTATCTCCGATGTCTTTGGATAAGATATTATATTAGCATCGGTTTTCTCAATAGAATTTAACCTTGGCTTTAAATTTCTGAAACAAAGATATTTAGAACATACATGTCTCAGTTGAGACCAAGTGCAAGCCAAGTACGAAATAAGCAAAGCTACCCAACTAGATATGAACTTTGGATAAAGCAACGAGGAAAGCTTTGGTTGTAACAATAAGTCAATATCGGTCTTTATACATGGCGTAATGGGTTGACCGATATGTTCCATAACAAGTTTATTGCTAACAAGTAAATTACCCTTCTTCATTGGTCTTTCAAAATTACTTATGAGAATATTTCTTATAGATGCATCAATAATGAAGTCGCGACCAAATCTGAAAATAAGTAAATTACTCTCTATGCATACCTCTTCAAATATGTTGGGAGAACATGATGGTGGTGCCACTTGAAGAACATCTTGCTCCGTCTTTGGATGGCTCCCCAACATCTTTTCATCATCTTTTTCTTGATTTCGTGCATCATTGCTTTGAAGATTCTTGTCGGCCGAACTTTGTTCGGCTACTTGTTCTTGTCCTTGAAGCTTGTCAATTTCTACGGCACGGAACTCATAGGGCAGGAAGTAGGTTTCATTAACTTCAGAAAAATCAAGCACCGTTGTTTTCCTATGCTTGCCATGCCCTTTCTCAATAATGCTTGCCTCGTTGGATTTGATGGATTCAGAATATGTACTACTTGATTCGGCTTTTTCAACCGAAGCACTTTCATGTTCCGAATCATCCTTCTTTTCATTGGTACTACCAATTGGCAATGCTTCTTTTATCTGAGCCAATTCTTTTTCTATTTGTTTCTGACGGTGAGCGGCAAAATTAGCTTTAAGCTTTTTCTCAATTTCAGCCCACTCCGGATATGGTTGCTCCCCAATGCTTTTAGACTCTTTCAGCAATGACACACGGGTGTTGCCGAAATTTTGTAATTGTGTAGGGGGTGTATAATATGATGTAGTACTAGGTGAAGGCATATGCATTGTTGTAAGACCATACTTTTGCTCGCCAATTTTATCAATTGGCAAAGATTCATCTTCTTGCAAAACTCTAGCTTTTATTGCGGCATAATCAGGAAATAGCCCCTTTTCATGTTATTCAAGGCAAAGAGCACTAATTCTCTTATTTTGGGCTAAACTCTTCAATGCAGCCACCACTACCTCATCTTCTACAATGTTGGGCACAACCGCTCCTGTAAAATTTACATTCATTCGGCTATAACCAGGAAGGTGTGAAGCCGAATTATGAGCATCTACAGTTGTGTATGGTGCTGAAAAATTACTAATATGAGGCGTAGCATATGATGGTTGAGAGTAACTGGCCGAATAGCTAGTAGTAGCATGGCCAATTCTCCCATCCATCGGCAAAGTTGGATTCACATATTGCAAATTAGTTGCCGATGAATAAAAAGGTGAAACACTTTCTTGTATGCTATTGGAAATTTTAACATGAGATGTTTCAAATTGATTAACCAAACCCATCATGTTGTTCATCGGCATATGGATTTGTGGGGTTGCCGATGCATGAGAGTTTGGATACATATGTTGTACGTTGCTAAAATCATAAGAATTTGAAGCATGAAGATTATTTTGCATCGGCCCTTGCACATAATTAGATGCATGATTGATAAAACTAGGGCTAGCCGATACATTATACTCATTAGGTGATCCAGCAATAACATATGCATTATTTTCATCTACATATGTGAATTGGGTATTCATATTACCTTTGTAGATTGCAAACCCTAGATGACGATCTCTTCATAGCAAGAACAGGTCGGAGACCGTTCAAAGCTTCGTCCCCAGCGGAGTCGCCAAAAAGTGTGTTCGCACACGAACACGTCACCGTGTACCCTCGACGTCGGGGGTGATGCACCGCAGCTCACGTTGAAGGAGACCCACCGGAAGCGCGGTACGCAAGACAATCCGGCGGGCGTTTTTGTAGACCCGAAACCCCACACGCCCGGGAGGGACCCTGCCAGGGCGCGCGGCGGCTATGGGCTGCCCTAGGTCGGCCTGACCGCCCCTAGGGCCTCGAGGTTCGCCACCCTGCAACAAGAAGAATGAACGAAGAACGAGGAAGAAGAAGAACAAGGGAGAGAGATAAAGATAAAGGTAAAAGATGATAGATTGATTTGTTCGATTGTGTGTTGTTTAATCGGCCGTCACCTCTTGTCTATATAAGAGGCGGATGGACTTCCCGTACAAGAAAAGGACTTGCCTTGCCGTCCAAATCATCAAAATCTAACCAAATTCGGACTTCTCACGACCTCCGGCCCGGATGTCCGGCTCTAGGCCCGGATGATCCGGCCAAGCCCAGATTTCTGACAGCAGTCCACTAATGGGGCTGTAACTTTTGCATACGAATTTGGATTAAGATGATTGTTATATGAAAATCAACCGCCTCGACGAGACGCACAACTTTGCTGTTGAACACTTTTTGATCTGAGGTCATCTTGAGGAGTTTCGGGCTGTTTTCTAACATCTGCAGCAGAAAAACTTGTTCGGACGTCCGGACGATTGCCCGGACTGTTCGGCCTTTACCCGGATCATCCGGGAGTTGACCCAGATCATCCGGGAGTTGACCCAGATCATCCGGCTTCAGCGCCAACCTTCTGTAATCTTAGTGCTTCAATTACCCGGATGATCCGGACCCCGGCCCGGATGATCCGGCCAACATTGGTGCAGCGCACGGTTTTGCCTATAACTTTTGCATACGACCTTGGATGGGGACGATCTTTATATCAAAATCGTCCGTTTCGACGAGACGAAGAACTTTGCAGTTGTAACTTTTTCCATCAGAGGTCATCTTAATTAGGTTCCATGCCATTCTCTAATCTGATGTCAACACGAGTATCTCCGAAATTGGCATATCTTTTGCACTTGAGCTCCTTTTTGATCCATCTTCACATTTACGTTGATTATCTTGAAGAGAGCCATCAAATGGTGAATTTCAATAATAAGTTTGAATTAATCTTGACATAGCTTCAAGCTACTCTTTTTAACCGTGCCACTTTTGAGCGTCAACAAAGGATTCACCTCCACCCTTATGCATGTGTAGATTTTCAGGGAACAGCTAGCGTGGCAATTTGTTACCACCTTCCACTAAATTTATTTAAATTTTTTGTCCGCACCCACGACATGCATACACGGTCTTTCATGGGTCCGATGCAGCGGGCATGGACGGTGCTGCCCTCGCAAGCCCGAAATGAGACAAAGCGGGACATGTCACATGCCCAACAGTAGCCGAAAATAGAGGCGTTTAAGATGCTTAGTGGTTGGGGTGCATGCCAATGCTCGAGAAGAAGTTGGATCCGACATTGTAGAGGAATGCCTAGGCGTCATCGACCGACGAAAAAGATAACTATGTTAGACGTTTGGCAGAAAGGCGGCACAACATCGTTACTCACTGGCGGTGGTGAAACCATGGAATCCAGCTATTCGACCAGTACCGGCGCGCAGTTCGCTAGTTAGCGGTACACAAGGTGGCGACTGCGGGGTGTTGGTCCTTCCCTTTCGTATAGCAAAGTGATACATATGTTGTCAGGAATTCCAACTGAAACATGAGAGAACCTTCATTTTCTCTCTCTTCTTGGTCCCTCGGATCTTGAATTTGTATCCATGCCGGTTCGGGAATCAAAATGTTTCTTTTTAAAGAAGGAATAAGACTTCTTTAAGAGCCTATATGAACTAAACACAAAAGGCAATTCCACCACAATCACCAACTTGACTTCATTTATATCTCAATTTTGAGTGCTAAATTAAAGGATTCACCTCCACCCCCGTGGATGTGTAGATTTTCAGGGAACAACTAGCATGGCAATTTGTTACCACCTTCCACTGAATTTATTTAAACTGTTTGTCCACCCCCACTACATACATACAATGGTCTTTCATGGGTCTGATGCAGCAGACATGGACGGTGCTGTCGGTGCAAGCCCGAAATGAGACAAAACGGGACATGTTTGCCCAACAGTAGCTGGCAGTAGAGGCGTTTAAGATGCTTAGTGGTCGGGGTGCATGCCAATGCTCGAGAAGAAGTTGGATCCGACATTGCAGAGGAATGCCTAAGGCGTCGTCGATCGATGAAAAAGACAACTATGTTAGACGTTTGGCGAAAAGGAAGCACGACATCATCGCGGACTAGCGGTGGTGAAACCATGGTATCCAGCTATTCGACCAGTACCGATGCGTGGTTCACTAGTTAGCGGTACACAGGGCAGTGATTGGGATGTGGTGGTCCTTCCCTTCCCTATAGCAAAGTGATACAGGTGTTGTCAGGAATTCCAGCTGAAACGTGAGAGAACCTTCATTTTCTCTCTCTTCTTGGTCCCTCGAATCTCCTGAATTTGTATCCATGCCGGTCCGGAAATCAAAATGTTTCTTTTTACATAAGGAATACAACTTCTTTAAGAACTTGAAGGAACTAAGGACAAAACCCAATTCAGCCAAAATTACCAAATTGACTTCATTATATCTCCATTTTGAATGCTAAATTAAAGGATTCACCTCCACCCACATGCATGTGTAGATTTTCAGGGAACAACTAGCGTGGCAATTTCTTATCACCTTCCACTAAACTTATTTAAATTGTTTGTCCACCCCCTCTACGTACGTACACGGTCTTTCATGGGTCTGATGCAGCGGGCACGGATGGTGCTGCCAGCGCAAGCCCGAAACGAGACAAAATGGGACATGTCGCATGCCCAACAATAGCTGCCAATAGAGGCATTTAAGATGCTTAGTGGTTGGGGTGCATGCCAATGCTTGAGAAGAAATTGGATCCAACATTGCAGCGGAATGCCTAGGCCTCGCAGAACAAAGAAAAAGACAACTATGTTAGACGTTTGAAGGAAAGGCGGCACGACATCATCGCTCACTGGCGGTGGTGAAACCATGGAAACCAACTATTCGACCAGTACTGACGCGCAGTTCGCTAGTTAACGGTACACAGGGCGGCGACTGTGGTGAGGTGGTCCTTCCCTTCCCTATAGCAAAGTTATACATATGTTATTAGAAATTCCAGCTGAAACCTGATAGAACCTTCATTTTCTCTCTCTTCTTGGGCCTCAGATCTCCTGAATTTGTATCCATGCCGATCTGGAAATCAAAATGTTTCTTTTTACAGAAGGAATAAAACTTCTTTAAGAGCCTAGAGGTACTAAACACAAAAGGCAATTCCACCACATTCACCAACTTGACTTCATTATATCCAATTTTGAGTGCAAAATTAATGGATTCACCTCCACCCCGGTGCATGTGTAGATTTTTGGGAACAACTAGCGTGGCACTTTGTTACCACCTTCCAGATTTATTTAAATTGTTTGTCTGCCCCCACTACATACATACATGGTCTTTCATGGGTCTGATGCAGCGAACGTGGACGGTGCAGCCGGCGCAATCCCGAAATGAGACAAAACGGAACATGTCGCATGCCCAACAATAGCTGACAATAGAGGCGTTTAAGATGTTTAGTGGTCGGGGTGCATGCCAATGCTCGAGAAGAAATTGGATCCGACACTGCAGAGGAACGCCTAGGTGTCAACGACCGATGAAAAAGACAACTATGTTAGACATTTGGCGGAAAGGCGGCACAACATCATCGCTGACTAGCGGTGGTGAAACAATGGAATCCAACTACTCGACCAGTACCGATGCGCGGTTCGCTAGTTAGCAGTACACAGGGCGGCGACTGGGATGTGGTGGTCCTTCCCTTCCCTGTAGCAAAGTGATACAGATGTTGCCAGGAATTCCAGCTGAAACCTAAGAGACCCTTCATTTTCTCTCTCTTCTTGGTCCCTCGAATCTCCTGAATTTGCATCCATGCCGGTCCGGAAATAAGATGTTTCTTTTTACAAAAGGAATAAAACTTCTTTAGGAGCTTGGATGAACTAAACACAAAAGGCAATTCAGCCACAATCACCTAATTGACTTCATTATATCTCCATTTTGAGTGCTAAATTAAAGGATTCACCTCCACCCACATGCATGTGTAGATTTTCAGGGAACAACTAGGGTGGCAATTTCTTACCACCTTCCACTAAATTTATTTAAATTGATTGTCCGCCCACTATGTACACGGTCTTTCATGGGACTAATATGCAGCGAGCATGGACGGTGCTGCCGGTGCAAGCCCGAAACGAGACAAAACGGGACATGTTGCATGCCCAACAATATCTAACAATAGAGGCGTTTAAGATGCTTAGTGGTTGGGGGTGCATACCAATGCTCGAGAAGAAGTTGGATCCGACATTGCAGAGGAATGCCTAGGCGTCGCCGACCGACGAAAAAGATAACTATGTTAGACGTTTGGCGGAAAGGCGGCACAACATCGCCGGTCACTGGCGCTGGTGAAACCATGGAATCCAACTATTCGACCAGTACCGATGCGCGGTTCGCTAGTTAGCGGTACACTGGGCGGCGACTGCGGGGTGTTGGTCCTTCCCTTCCGTATAGCAAAGTGATACAGATGTTGTTAGGAATTCCAGCTGAAACATGAGTGAACCTTTATTTTCTCTCTTCTTGGTCTTTCGGATGTTCTGAATTTGTATCCATGCCAGTCCAGAAATCAAAATGTTTCTTTTTACATAAGGAATACAACTTCTTTAAGAGCTTGGAGGAACTAAACACAAAAGGCAATTCGGCCACAATCACCAAATTGACTTCATTTTATCTCCTTTTTGAGTGCTAAATTAAAGGATTCACCTCCACCCACATGCATATGTAGATTTTCAGGGAACAACTAGCATGGCAATTTCTTACCACCTTCCACTAAATTTATTTAAATTGGTTGTCCGCCCTCACTTCATACATACACGGTCTTTCACGGGTCTAATGCAGCGGACATGAACATTGCTGCCGGCGCAAGCCCGAAATGAGACAAAATGGGACACTGTCGCATGCCCAACAATAGATGACAATAGAGTCGTTTAAGATGCTTAGTGGTCGGGGTGCATGCCAATGCTCGAGAAGAAGTTAGATCTGATATTACAGATGAATGCCTAGGCGTCGTCGACCGACGAAAAAGACAACTATGGTAGACGTTTGGCGGAAAGGCAGCACGACATCATCGCTCACTGGCGGTGATGAAACCATGGAATCCAGCTATTCGACCAGTACCGACACGCGGTTCACTAGTTCTTTGTTGGCGGTACACAGGGCGGCGACTGCGGTGTGGTGGTCCCTATAGCAAAGTGATGCAAATGTTGTCAAGAATTCCAGCTGAAACATGTGAAGAACCTTCATTTTCTCTCTCGTTTTGGTCCCTTAGATCTCTTGAATTTGTATCCATGGCGGTCCGAGAATCAAAATGTTTCTTTTCACAAAAGGAATAAAACCTCTTCAAGAGCTTGGAGGAACTAAACACAAAAAGCAATTCCATCACAATCACCAAATTGACTTCATTATATCTCTATTTTGAGTGCTAAATTAAAGGATTCACCACCACCCACGTGCATGTGTAGATTTTCGGGAAACAACTAGCGTGGCAATTTGTTACCACCTCCCACTAAATTTATTTAAATGTTTGTCCACCCTCACTACATACACACACAATTTTCATAGGACCCATGCAGCGGGCATGAACGGTGCTGCCGGTGCAAGCCCGAAACGAGACAAAGCGGGACACGGCGCATGCCCAATAGTAGCCGACAATAGAGGCGTTTAAGATGCTTAGTGGTTGGGGTGCATGCCAATGCTCGAGAAGAAGGTGGATCCGACATTGTAGAGGAATGCCCAGACGTCGCCGACCGACGAAAAAGACAACTATGTTAAACGTTTGACGGAAAGGTGGCACGACATCGTCGCAGACTCGCGGTGGTGAAACCATGAAATCCAGCTATTCGATCAGTGCCGGTCGCGATTCGCTGGTGAGCGATACACGGACGACGACTACGGTGTGGTGGTCTTCCCTTTCCCTATAGCAAAGTGGTACAGATGTTGCCAGAAATTCGAGCGGCCGGCCGTGAATTAGCAACGCCGAAACAGAGATCGACGTTTCGTAAAACAAAAATTGCATTGTCCTTTGCGTCCAAGGGCGCTGAAATTCCTGAGCAGCAGGAGGTGTTTCCCGCAAAAGCGCAGCCCGGCGGGCGGGGAATACGGGGGGAAGAGAGAGAAGGGAACAAAAGGAAAAGGAGGCAGCAGGCGCCTCAGCCTCAGCCTCACCGTACCGGAGCAGCTCTCTCTCTCTCTCTCCTCACTTTCCCTCTCCTCCCGAAAAGGCAAAGCGGAAAGGAGGCAGCAAGAGAGAGAAAGAGGCAGCACGATACGAGTAACAACCAGGAGAGAGAAACGAGGAAAGAGAGAGGCAGAGGCAGAGGCACGCCGGCTTCCCCTGCTCTCCCCCTGCGCCGGTCGGCTGCAGCAGCTGCTGTCCCCTCCCCCTCCCCCTCCCCGATCCCCATGCTCTCCCTCTCCTAGCCCGCCGCAACGACCAACCACCCTCCCCGCGGTTGGCTGTCCCCCTCGCCTCCGATCCATCTCCGGGTATCGATCCGCACTTCCGCACCGCACCGGGCCTATATATAACCCCTCCCACCATCCCCGCGCGCCTCCCGTCCCCGAACCTTCCAGAACCTCACCGAGCTCTCTCCCCCTCCGGCAGCAGCTTCTTCCTTCCCTTCGGGATGGCCGTAGTCGAGACCTCCGCCGACCACGTCGCCCCCGCCGCCTCCGACCACGGCGCCGCGCCGTACCACGCCTCCTCGGAGGGGGGCGACGCGGGGGAGCGCGAGATGCGGGATCTGGAGGAGCTCCTCTCCAAGCTCAACCCCATGGCGGAGGAGTTCGTCCCGCCTTCGCTCGCCGCGCACCCCATGCCGCCGCCCCCCTACGCCGGCTACTACCCCAACGGCCCACCCGCCGCCGGCTTCGCGCCGGTCGCCTCGCCGGGCCACCGCGGGGTCGTCGGCTTCCCCGCCGCCGACGGCCGCGGCAGGGTAAGGAGACACCAGAGTCCTTGTGTTGACCTTTTCGATCGCGGGGTGTTGCCGTTTGCCCCCTCTGTTTCTATCGCCGGTGCTCGTCTGATCTGCTCCTTCCTGCGCGCAGAAGAAGTTCGGAGGTTACGGCGGCGGCTACCCCCACGGCGGCAAGCGGCGGGTCAACAGCCGCACCAGCCAGGCGCAGCGCGACGAGGTGATCCGCCGGACGGTCTACGTCTCCGACATCGATCATCAGGTCAGCCCACGGATCCATGCCCGCACCTTCCTCTCTTGATTCTGCCTGTGACGAACCTCCTTCGCCCGTCCCTTACCAGACTCTGATATATCCATTCACGTTACCTCCGCAACCAACCGCAAAGAGTTTGTTCACCTGTTGATTGGTTTGATACCATTTTTCTAAGTTCCTACTACTGGTTGTCATGATCGCTCACCTAGATTTCGGGTCGTGTGACTTCTGTTGGCCACGTGCTGTTCAGATGGGATAAAACGTTAGCAGGGTTGAGATCATAAGATGGGATGGGGCTGAGAGCAGGTGGATACTGGATACGCCAGCGGTTGCTCCTTTTGATCATCCTTTTCTTGTTTCGATAGATTTGGATGCCACTTCTCACTGTAGTAAGTTTTGCAGTTCTTGGTCATTACTTTTGTATGGAGTCTAGAAAGTCGCATGACTATTTTGCCATTTATGTGCTTGGGCGACTTGCAGCTAACCTGTACTCATCTACTGTGTTCTTATCCGATTTTGGGTGGTTATTCTCCTGATTTCTTCACATAGTGTATGCACCTCTATTGACTATTCGTGGCATGTCTGGTTGTTTCGATGCATGCACCATCTGTATCGGTTTGCTATTAGATTTCTTGTTGGATTAGTCTATGCAGTGCATTCCTGGAAGTATCTTATTAATGAGCCCTGCTTTCGTGCTCCTTTAGCAGCTCATTTAGTAGGCAGTCTGTTCCTTCTTTTTTCTGAAAGACCTAGGTAGTGTATTCCTGGTAGTGTGTTCGTTATGGGCCATCCTTTCATGTTCCTTGTAGCAGTTTATCTAGTACTAGGTGTGTATTCATTTCTGTTTAGGAAGACCTGGGTAGTGTATTCCTGCAAGTGCCTTATTTATGATTCTTGCTTTAATGTTCCTTTGATGGAGTGATCATTGGAAGGAACAGTAATAATTCAAACCATGCCCTATTATATACTGCTTGGTACAAATTTTAGATGTCTCAGGCCTATTCCTGTATTCGAGCAAGAATGCTAGATTTGAGAGTGGATACATGCAGATTTACTGTCTGGTGGAACACAGATGGGACCAGCTTTAATGAATCTCAATAATGGACATGCAAAGTTACTTTGATTGTTTTAGGGGTGTTTTTTTAGGGGTATGCAAAGTTACTTTGATGTTATTTGATACTCCCTTCGTTCCTAAATATAAGCACTTCTAGAGATTCCAATATGGACTACATACGGAGCAAAATGAGTGAATCTACACTCTAAAATATGTCTATATACATCAGTATGTAGTCAGTATTAAAATCTCTAAAAAGTGTTATATTTAGAAACGGAGGGAGCAGATGCCTTGTGTATGCTTGTTGACTTGTTAGGTCATGATGGTACTTTGTCTTTTTTGGTTTTGGTATGCTATTCTAATTTCTTTCTCAAAAAAGTCTTAATCTTGTTTACATCTATGCTTAAGATCATAGCTTATCATGATGCTTCTCATATTTACATGTTGAAATGCAACATGTACACACTTGATTGGGATTTGCACTTGAAAGATTTAAGCTTCTATGTGGCTGATATGGTTTACTTGTGAGCTCAGTTGTTGTAGTGCATGTTCATCAATGCCAGTTAGATATATGTATCATTTCCAGGATTCAGAAACCTCTTTCTAAAAGAGGTATTCTCTAGAACAATACAGTTGCCACGTTTGTAAGAGACATGCATGCTGTTTGTGAATACTAAATCAGCGACAGTATGTATCATGCTGTTTGTGAGTACTAAATCAGCGACAATTAATATGGATCGGAGGGAGTACCTTGTAATTGTAGTAGTAATGTGCATAAGTTATGCACTGAAGAGTTCACTGGCTATATATTCTCATAATGGTGGTTACGTTTTTGGGTCAAGCGTATGTCATTTGGCAAATGCACCTTTTTTTTCTTTGTTCAGACAACATAGTACGTACTTTCTACCTTGTAATAGCCGTGTTCATTTTTTTTCATGTTAGACATGTACTAGACATGTTCATTGGTTTTGCCTTGCGTGATAGTGAACTTTCTATCTCTGTGCATGCCAACTAGTGAACTTTTGGCTGCAGTTCTGCAGAAATATTCCAATTTTCTCAAAAATTCAAAGATCTCGAGAAATCCTCGTGCATGTAGCAGATTGCTACTGTTTGGAGGCAGCGCCTGCTTGTCTGCTCCACGAAGATCCTTCAGGCCTAATAGTGAGATATGGAATGGCATATGAATAGGGATGCAAGCGGCGTCCCGCGTATCCCGCGGAACTAGCAAAATAGCTCATTTCTGGCTGAAAGATTAACACTAGACTAGAGATGGATTTGTACTATGCTGCAGCCCGCAAACCCGTCCGCTCTGCATCCCTACATATGAAATAAAATAAAATTTCTTGTATACAGAAACTTCTTAGAAGGAAAAGGAATTCGTAGTACACCAGAGGATTTATCTGATAGATCAATTCTGATTCATTACCTGCATTTTCTGTTGAATAGATGAGTGGTTTTGGTAGGGTGATAACATGTCTGACATGTATTTTACTCTAATACTGGACGGATCATAATGTTGCAACTATCAACTGGTACTTTAGCAAGCTCAATTTTGGTAGCGCAATGAGAATGAGGCGAGTTAGGTCAGTTTGTGGTTGCCCAACTGTGAAAATATGCAAAAGCGGGTCAGAGAGACACAAAAATAGCCTAAAGCAGGTGAGGCAAACAGGATTGTGATAATCCACCGCAATGCCAAGCACAGCCTTAAAAGAGTGTTTTGGCTCTTTGAGAACACTTTTCCTTTCATTACATGCCCTACACTGAGCTCTTTTTGGAAAGAAAAAAAGTTTCTTGAATCCTCAAAAGGTTCTAATGGAGTGGAGTTATACATGTACATATAGACGTGTAGCATTTATGCACAAATTTTATCAATATATCTTCTCAGGTATGGTGTACACAAAAAGGAGAAATGTGTAGATCAAAATAGAGTAACCTTTTGCTTTTTTGGAGCCACAAATATGTCTTATTTTTGTGTAGCCTATAAATTAATGTACTACCTCCGTTCCAAAATATAAGTTGTTTTGGTAGGCTTAAACGTCTTATATTTTAGAACAGAGGTAATATTATTTAATAGATTTTTACAGTTATGTAGAACACATCCATATATATCCACTGGAAAGAGTTCTTTTGAAAACCTGTAAACTTTCTGCACTTGGTCTCTGATGTTTATTCCCTTATGGTGTCTTTTTTATAATTTTTGCATCTGTCTTTCCTCATGTACTCTGTAATATTATGTTGGTTTGTTGGTGATAGGTTTAATTTTGTCTATTGGACACTTCAAGTTAGTTATTCACTTATTTGTTTGTCACTTGGCTGCTGTGATACTTTGTATATTTGATTAAATTTCTACACCTAACTTGTGGAGTTTGTTGAGTTCATTTGTGTTGCCTTTGCAGTTATTTATTTATCACTGTTACATTGTGTCAGCCATTTTTCAAGTCTTTATCCTCTAGTTGCACAACTGCAATTATATGTAGGTTAATTCGTTATATGTTTCCTCACATTTAGGTCACCGAAGAGCAACTGGCAGCACTATTTATCAACGTAGGGCAGGTACACTTTTTGTTTTTTGTTTACATTTACTTTTTGAGAGCACTGAATAATATTATTTTTTTGTGAAGGTTGTGGACTGCCGCATGTGTGGAGATCCAAATTCAGTTCTTCGTTTTGCTTTCATAGAGTTTACTGATGAGGGTAAGTGGTTGAATGATAATTGAACATGCTTAGGTCAATTTGTCCATTGATTAAATATACTGTACTATTGCAGAGGGTGCAAGGGCTGCTCTAAATCTGTCAGGAACTGTGCTTGGATATTATCCTGTGAGGGTTCTGCCATCAAAAACTGCAATTGCACCAGTCAATCCTACGTTCCTGCCCAGGGTAAGCTACAGTTTTGGAATCCACATATTTGTCTAAGTATCGCTGTTCATACTTGTCTATATGGATGTACACCTGATGTCTAAAAAGTGCCTCGTCTTTATCTTCAGTCTGATGATGAGCGTGAGATGTGTGCAAGGACCATCTACTGCACAAACATCGACAAGAAGGTTTGCTAGCCTACCGTTGCACTCTGTATCTCTAAACTCTTTGCACCGATGTTTCTATTTTATTTGATGCACTTGGTGCAGGTCTCTCAGGCAGATGTGAAACTGTTCTTCGAGTCAATATGTGGAGAGGTTGGTGACTTGTCACTTCAAACTTCCTTTCGTTGTCATAATTTATACCATATATGCTGTGCTGCAATCAAAATGCAGTTCAAGGGACATGCTCATTCACTCATTGCAATATTTCCCTGACAGGTCTATCGGCTGAGGTTGCTTGGGGACTACCAGCATAATACTCGCATTGCCTTTGTGGAGTTTGTTATGGTTAGAATGACTTGCCCATTTCGTATTTTTTCCAAATCATGACAATATATTGCCTTTTTATTGTATTTCTAGTGTTACTCGTCATGTGTGAGAAGGTTGAATCCTATAATGCTAAGAGTGTTGCCCGCAAATTATATCATGAACATCCATAGCCTTGCGTATGTTTGCTTGAATCATGGTTTCCTGTATTGTTCACATAGTAGAAAACATGTACCACTACGACCAGATTTGATTTCTGGCTAGTTGTTGTTTCGAGTCACTTAGGGTTTCAGCCGCCAGAAGTTGGCATGAACTGGCCTTATGTCCATGTTAGCTTTAGTCAGATGGATAAATAGTTAACCAGAGAACAGCTGGGAAATAGTCATGCTTAAATGAAAACTATGGTTTGATTGGCGTACATTAGATTTCTGTAAGGAGTGTTTACATGTGGCTGTTCTCCTTTTGTCTAATGTACTCCCTCCGTTCCAAATTAGTTGTCGCTGATTTAGTACAAAATCGTACTCCCACCAATCCATATTACTTGTCTTAGATTTGTCTAGATACGGATGATGTGTGTAGACACGTTTTAGTGTTAGATACATGCGTATCTAGACAAATCTAAGACAAGTAGTAATATGGATTGGAGGGAGTATTAAATCAGTGGCAACTAATTTGGAAAGGAGGGAGTATTATATTAGTCTTTCCTGAACATTACTTGCTTTATTAAACTCACAACTTTCGTTGGTTGGTACTCTATTATGTTATGAGTTATGATCTGATGTCCTGATGTGTAGCATTGCATGTCACTTTAGGTGGATGTCTGAAGATCATTTCTTTGAACCTGAAGTGGTCCCAAGTACTCTCTCTATTGAGAAGTTATTAGTTAGCAAGATCTACTGTTGCTTGTTGTCCTTGTGCTTAGCGCATTAACTTGATCTTAGTCAGCATTGTTTGTTGTTCGGGATAATCTCTAATTGCTATACATGTGCTGTATAAATGGCTCTGTTAGTTACATTTTCTTGGATTTTGGGGCCTTTCGGTGCAGGGTATTTTGGGAAATGAAGTTCATGTGTGTATGCAACTTCTTTCCTGTTGTAACAGCAATGTCCTTGGCTAGTCCTTTGTGGCATAGTAGTGGTGGTGGTATTTTTCATTTCACAACTAAGTTCAGCCTGGAGGTTCATTCATTTCTTAATTTTCAGGCTGAAAGTGCTACAGCTGCTCTCAACTGCAGTGGTGTTATACTGGGTTCCCTGCCAATAAGGTAAAAAGCACGGTCTGGATTCAACTTTGTTGACCCAACTGTAAATAAAAGCCTATTTAGTTTTGGAAATAACGTGCTGCCTTGCTGATATTTCAGGGTGAGTCCATCTAAGACTCCCGTTCGTCCCCGTGCTCCTCGGCCAATGATGAACTAGAGTTGTAGGTACAGGAGGTGCCAATGGCACTGCTTATATATAGAGAGATCGACATATGTGAAAGAGAAATTAAGATATGTCTTTTCTTCTAAGTTATCCGCTCGAGTGTCTTTTTATTGTATCGCCGGTAAGTATCAAGACTCGAGCGGAGGAGGGGAAAGGAAAAAATTAGAAATGGTTGGTCGGTTTACCTTTTGCACATAGAGCTTCTTAGAAGCGGGCCTGTTGCTCTTGTCCTTGATGCAGCAAGGCGAAACTCGTGGACTTTTGTCTTTGTTCAGTTGTTGGTGTCTTGTTTGCTACTACCTGGAAGTTGCAGCAAGTCGTTTACCTGAAAAATGATGAGCACTTGCCATTATGCTGTGCCAATTCCGTTGTGCCCCCGGTATTTTTGTTTGCTGATGCTTATGCTCTTGGTTGTATGCGTTATGGTGGAATATTCTACTACTGTGGGCTGTTACCCATATCCAGTCTGCACACGAGCAGTTCAGCATTATCCTTGGGTTGCTCTGTAAATATGCTCGTTGTATAAATTGCATGTTATTAGCAACTTCTGAAACTGGAGCCAATGCACAAAAGGCAAGGAGGCGTTTCCGGCTGGGATACGACGTTTTTTGTGGATGTGAAGCGTTTTATCTGACAGAAAACAGAATGTCGAAACCAAAATGCTGCTACTGTTTCCAAAAGTGCTGTAATCGGAAGAGGCATTTTCCCGCCGAACCAAACGCGTAGTAATATTCATCTTAGGTTTTATTTACTTCTGATCAGCTATGGCAAGCGCCCAGAAATTGTTATTTGCTGGAACGTTTAAGGTCTGTCTTTTTGCCATGGAGTACTAGTAGAATCCTTTTTTGTTGCTTGTGGTGTGGGTAGCCCGCGAGTTTAAGTTTACCTAGAGCTTCCCTCAAAAAAGGAAAAGTTTACCTAGAGCTACAAGTTTAACCAAGAAGTTAGTTCACTTTCCTCATCGTGCATAACGTTGTCCATAAAGCATGCCAGTGTGCACATTGCGTGCACTCTTCCGTGCTTGTGCCCTTGTCAGGTTCCATCGGCCGGGCCACCCATTGTTGTTGTCTGCCACCACGCACGAACGAACAGCGGTACAGAACTACGCGGGCCGTGTGTGCATATCCATCTCATTTCATCTCATCGGCTGCAGCAATGTGCGGTATAGTACGTGCAGTGAGCCGAGCCTTTGTGCCGGTCCCGATATGTGAGGTGGATCCTGCCTGCCACGGCCCACGGGAGGTACCGGCGCGTGCGATGCGTATGCAGGCAGGAGGGACCGGCCGGCCGGAAATGGACTGGGGCACCAGGGAAAAGGCGACCGACCGCGACAGTTAGACGGGTCGGTCGAGGGGCCATCGCGTCCATCTATCTACGCTGCTACAGGACTGTCTCAAAAAAAAAATCTACGCTGCTACAGGAGCCGTGACCAAGGAGGGCGGGCGGACGACACGCGGACATGATCATCCCACTCCCACGCGCCAGACCTGCTCAATAATTTACCAATAATCCGTTCCCCTGTCTCTCCATGCCACGGGCTGTAGCTCCGGCCCCAGGCTCGAACGAAACCTACAAAATTCTCTTCGCGAAAACAAATCCGGACAACGGATTTCACATCGGCGCAGCGCAAACCCAGCACGCATCTCCCACCCAGGCTGCAAAAATCGCGACGGCTCCATCCTTTCGCGCCGTCTGTCGCTTCCGACCGACCGACGGCGTATAACAGAAAAAAAGGACGGCAAAGACACTGGATGATGATCCAACGGCGAGAGACGTGCATCAGTGCGTGACCACGCCGCGTGCCGCCCGCCCCTGGCCGCCGTGCGGGCGCGCGCAGCCCCTCCTCCTCTATCCGTCCCTTGATCATCGGTGAGTAGATGGATAACTTGTGTGAAGATTTTGGGGCTGTTTGGTTCTAGGCCTAGCATTGCCACACTTTTTGTCAAAAGTCTCGTCCGCGTCGCGGGCACGGTGTCTTTGCTGTTTTGCACGGAAGGGAATCGGAGCATGCAGATTCAGCTACAGTGCACGCCAGTGTGGCTGCCTTGCCCTCCTCGTGCCCATACCAGCTGCGACGTGACGGCGCCCGCCAGATGACGACGCATCGATCTCATCTCAAGATCGTTGGGGCAGACCACAGACTTCTTTGGAAACAGTTTCTTGCGCGTTGCCTCTGCTTTTCCCAACTGCGTAATCAGCCAGAAAAATGGTACTAGCACATATGCATGTTCCTCTGCACGGAGCTGAACTTAGAGCATCTCCGGCCGTTCCGCCCCCCAGCGCGGCGAAAAAAAAGCCGCCTGGGGGCGAACCTGCACAAGTTTAGCGCGTGGGGGCGACTCTATTCCTAGTCGTCGCCTATCAGGTCGCCGCCAATATCACGCGAGCTCGGCGAAATTATGTACAAACTTGTGCAAACTCGGCGAAATTTCATTGAAATTTGTACAAAAAAGTAAATGGTCAGTCAGCGAAAGAAAGAATCTCACCAGTTCATCATCCCAATCCTTCCTAGTAGTTTCATTAATTAATTCAGCCCCAGAGTGTTGGCAATCAAGGGCCAAGAAAGAATCCCAAGTCTATCCTATCTCGCCACGGTCGAAAGCACAATCCCTTTCTCTTCCTATACTGAAATCGTCGTTTCATTCCTCCGCAACTTCTATCGCGGACATGATCCAATCTACCATGCAAGACAGATTAAGATATAACTTAAGGCTTTCCCAAGCTGGCGCATAACCTCTGGTAGAGGCATTCACCCAGAGACAGAGAAGTGGGAAACCGCGGATGAAAAGAATACCGAGGTCTTTGATAGCAAACTTCTACGCGAGCTTTTTAACTAAAAGGAACATGCAAATTACGGCAAACTACGCCACACTAGCCACTGCGCCGCGTCCACCGCCCGCCATCTACATGCCGAGAAGCCTGTAGAAACGGGTGTAGTCACCACCGCCATCACGCGCCCCGCAGGAGCCGCCGCCGTCCCTACTGCACCCCTGCCCAGGGTCGCTGACGCATGGTGGGGCACTGGACAGCCCGGCCTCGTCCTCCTCGTCATTGTCGAGGACGATGACGCCGCCCTCCTCGCGGCCGCGGCGCCGGGCCTGGAGCTCCGCGTATGCCTGGCGCACCTGCTCGCGGACGTAGTCCTCCTTCGCCCATTTCAGGGCGGCCTCGTTGTCAGGGGCCACCATGTCGACGTGCTCCGACTTCATGGGGAGCAGGCCCGGCTCGGGCTTCGTCCTGACCAGGCGAAGGGAGCGCGGGGAGGGGCGGGCATCCTCGTTAATGACGAGGGTGCCGCTGCGGGTGCAGCGCTACTGCGGTGTCTCCTCCGGCTCTGGCTTGACGGGGCGGAGAGCCGGCGAGCCGGAGGAGAGCGAGCCAGAACCCGACAACGAGGACGTCGGCTCCATTCACTGCGGCGTCCAGGAACTGTTGCGACGGCGAGAGAAGGACGGCCGTGCCGGGTACTCGAGGCGCGGCACGTTGCTGGTCTCGATGTAGTCGAGGACGGCCTCGAGGGTGCGGCCTGGGACGCCCACTACTCGCCCCGTCTTTCGGCATCGAGGCGTCCGCGGGGGATGACGCCGTTGACGGAGGTGAACTGCTCTTGGCGGCGGCGCTCGAAGTACATTGTCCACAGCGTTTCGCTGTCGGCGTACCTCGGCTCGTTCCGCTGCTCCTCCGTTAGGGACGAGCGGATGTGGGCGATCTCGGCACGCCGTGCCGCCCCTTCGGGCACCGGTGACACCGGAACGCCGCCGGTGTTCAGCCTCCACGCCCCCGGCACACGCATGTCTGGGGGCGCCGGATACTCGGCCTCATAGAGGAGGCGCGCTCAGCCTCCACGCCCCCGGCACACGCATGTCTGGGGGCGCCGGATACTCGGCCTCGTAGAGGAGGCGCGCCTCCGGCTCTGGGAGATGGTGGCGGCCGAAGCCGTTCGCCGCCGCGCCGTCGCCTGAAAACCTCTCGGCCATTTTGCTCGTCGGAGGAAAGGAGGGAGAGGGCTGCTTTGCGAGGCGGATGCAGGGGGGTTGTGGCGTTCACCGGTAGGGAGGGTCGCCTTTTATAGTCGTAGCGGGGTGGCGGGAGGCTGCATGCCGGGTGACACGTGGCGGGAGCGGGCGGGACGCGCGTCGGCGGCGCCTTCACTACGCTGCCCATGAGGCATCAATGGAGGCTGACCGGCACGGCAGCCTTGACATTGATTCCCGCGGGAACCGAGGCGATGAGGGCGACGAAGCGGTGTCTCGCTGACTCGGCGGGCCCATCCTCGTTCGCGTCCAAATCGCGTTCCCCGGCGCCCCTAGGTGCTCCCCAGAGCACCAGGTTCGGCCTGGGGTCCGCCGGCGCTAATTTCGGCCCAAACCAGCGAAAAACGGGCTCCTGGGGAATGGGGATGCGACTGGGCCGTTTTTTGGGCGCCGACGCGAAGAAATCGCTTGGGAGGGGGGGCATGTTGGGGGCTCGGCTGGAGATGCTCTTAGGGGTACGTATGTGACTGGGAGAAGGATTACGCGGAACTACCGTCGCACCATCTAGGAACGTTTTGCAGTGTTTCGAGAAGTGTTTTCACAGTTAAAATAAAAGAGAATCATGTATATATTCAGGGTTTAGAGTTTTTGTTGTTGTTGTGGGAACAGGGTTTAGAGTTTTTCTATTTTGCGGGAACATGGTTTAGAGGTTAATTCTAGACTTGCAATAGTTCATCAAGATGAAAAGACTTCCTTTCGCAAGGCGACTAGAGAAAGCCGTCCTGATCTCCGTCGGCGAGTCCGTGGATTCGCCTCCCCTCTGCCTGCAGCTTCAGTGGCCGGTAGCGAGAAGGGGATTTCTGGTGCATCATCTCCCGCTAATAGATAGGCCTGCCGCTTCGGCGGTCGGTGGCGAGAAGGGGATTTCTGGTGCATCATCTCCCGCTAATAGATAGGCCTGCCGCTTCGGCAGCCGCTGGCGAGAACGGGATTTCTGGTGCATCGTCTCCCGCTAATAGATAGGCCTACCGCTTCGGCGGCTGGTGGCGAGAAGGGGATTTCTGGTGCATCGTCTCCCGCTAATAGATAGGTAGGGTCTTAGTTCACGCAGGGCGGCATTGGACGAATGACGACGCTTCTTCTCCGAGTCAGTCTTTCGGACTCCGATCCTCCTCAAGTTCGTCCACTCCGATAGATTAGATGGAGCTCCGACATAGATTCCGGCCAGCTCTTCGAGGCGGCGAGGTTAGGGTTTCTCGCCGTGCATAAACAACGCCGATATTTGGTGTCAAATTCTTCAGTTCGATTCAAGGATTCGACGACGATGACTGCGGCTCCGAGAAGCTGGTCTTTAGGGGCACGTGCACGAAGGCTTCCCGGCTGTCATCAACAAGGTCAGGTCGGCTCCGGTATGGGAGAGGCGATAACGACACGTCGGCGGCTCATTCTGGCGGCGACAATGGTCGTTTGGTAGCCCATGGACCTCGATGTAATTTTTATTATATTTGAAGTGTTTTACTTTCGGTGAATCTTTATAATAAATCTGATCTTTTTGCAAAAAAGAAAGATGAAAATACCTCTTGTCATAAACTAACCATTCCACTTACTATCCGAGCAATGAACCGGTTCTGTATGAATGTGAGTAGCCTCTCAATAACTAACCATTCCACTACCCGTGTGCTCTCGCGAGGCCAAGGGCGATTAGGGTTTCTTGCCTCCTGCCAACCACGCCGTAGGTCTACCTCATCACTTATGGCCCTAAGCCATGGGGTATGGTGGATCTCGGTCCTTACCGGCGGGAGGGCTTCTGCTTCCTTTTTAGACGTCTTTTGTGTTTGTCTAGGATTTTTGTCCTGATCAGTAAGACGAAGCGGCGGCAGCTCCCCGAAGAAGGAAAAAGGTCCTTCCCGTCCAGCCCTTGTTCCGGTAGCGCGACTAAGTCGTCAGAGGGCGTGTGGAGGTGTGTTTCCGGCGGATCTCGCGGGATTCGGCCGGTGGTTGTTTATGGTGGTTCCGCTTGGATCCAATCTTTGTCCGTCCATATTCTTATGTCTTCAAGTTGGATCCTTTCGATCTATGCTTCTCTTCATCGGTGAATGGTTGCTGTTCTGGTGCGCTGGTTCTACGGGGCCTTAACATGATGATTTTTCGATTGTCTACCACAACAAGTTTTGCCTAGCTTCGGCGAGGGAGAGGTGATAACGGTGGCGCGCCTTTGGCTCGCTTCAGTGGTTGTAATTGTCGCTAGGTGATCTGCGGATCTGTATGTAAATTTTTATTATTTCTGATGTTGTTTTTTTGAAACAAGGCAAAAGACTTGCCATTTTCATTGAATAAGAAGAAGGTTTTAGAGTCGAGGACAGCGGCCTAGTTACAATCCTCACTCTCGCGGCATTACATTGCAAAAATATTTTGCCCCGGCATGGCACCACCATGAGGCTTCCTCTTTGATTCGAGCAACAAGCACACCCACCGGAATTGCGTTGTTAGGAACACACATGCATTTCGCTCTTTCCATATTTCCCAAGAAATCAGTAGCATAATGGAAGTCAACGCCCTTCGTGGTCGTGAGGTCCTAGAAGCATTGGCACACCACCACTCCTTGACAGAAGTCAAACCACCCCAGTTCGCTGGGTGTACATCTTGTAAACCGAGCCAAGATTTAATCATTCTCCACACATGGATGGTGTAGCGGCATTCAAAAAGAAGGTGTGCCCCCGATTCCGGAGTTTGCTTGCAAAGAGGACAAAGATTACAATTTGGCCAACTCCTTCGCTGAAGTCAGTCAGTCGTCCAAACTCTGTTGTTGATGACCAACCAAGCAAAAAAATTTGCATGTGGGAGGAGCCCAGTTCTGCCACACTAACAAAGGCATGTCCATGTCCACTAGCCCAAGGAATTGTGTATTATAAGCCGATGCTGCTGAATATTGGCCATCATTAGTGAGCTTCCACGTAATTGAATCGGTCTCCTCCGGGTTGAGATTGACCAGCGAGAGCTTTCCCCAAAGGTTGACGAACTCGGATATGTGGCTGACAGTGAGGTTCCCACCAATATCCACCTTAGAAACCCAGAAGTTATTGTGCGAGGCCTTCTTCACAGAGCAGTTTTTTCTTGTAGAAAGTTCAAAGATCTTGGGCGGGATATCCTTGTGTCTCATACTATCCAACCAGGAAGAATCCCAAAATGATGCTTGACGACCGTCTCCAACAACAACCTTTGTGGCAGAGGCGAAAATATCTTTGTCCTTTTGTACACAAGGGTTTCCCAAGTTGGCCCGAGGTTTGGCCGGATTCGTCCAAGCAGCCCACAACCAACGAATTCGAAGGGCCGCTGCAAATTTTTCTAGATTTAGAATGCCCAACCCACCATGCACTTTTGATTTGCACACCTGGTCCCAATTTATCTTGCATTTTCCACCTTTGACCTTGTCACAACCTGCCCAAAGATAGGCATGCCTAAGGGAATCGATCTTCTTCATAACCTCAGCAGGGAGGTCTAGCGCCATCAAGTAGTAAATGGCAATTGCCGTGATGACCGACTTGACCAACACAGCCCGTCCCGGCTGCGCAACATGCTTTCCCATCCAAGGCGTAAGTTGAGCAGCAATCTTATCTTCGAGAGGCTGAAAATGGATTGTTTTGAGCCTCTTGGTTGACAACGGCAACCCAAGATATTTCATTGGGAAGGAGGAGCGGTTGGCGGGGAAGGAGCTGAGTATATCATCAAGATCCAAGGAGTCACATCAAATGGGGGCAACAAGACTTTTAGAGCAGTTCGTTGTTAGCCCCGTCACTTCCCCAAATTGTGCAAACGTATCCGCAAAAAACTTGACCTCGATTTTGATGGGCGCAAGGAAAACCGCCGCATCATCCGCGTAGAGGGAGGCTCTGATAGGCATGGCATTGCCATCAAGAGGGTGCAACTTTCCTTGAGCAGTGGCTTTCTTGAGAATGTGATGTAGTGGGTCGATGGCCAGCAGAAAAAGGAGTGGGGATATAGGATCTTCTTGCCTCAGACCCTTCCCAAGCTTGATAGGAGTGCCAGGAACCCCATTGAGCAGAACTCACGATAAAGCCGAGAAGAGGAGAGTTGAGATCCATCCTCGAAAGCGCTGAGGAAAACCAAGGTGCTGAAGAAGGTCAAGAAGATAGTCCCAACGAATAGAGTCGAAGGCTTTCTTGATATCTAGCTTGAAGAGCAGTGCCGGGGTTTTCTTGTGGTGGAAACGTCTCGCAAGATTGCGCACATACATGAAATTATCGTGGATACATCTCCGTTTGATGAATGCACTCTGGGCCTGGGAGACCAAGTCGTTCATGTGGGGGGGCTAACCGGTTGGACATCACTTTTGCAATAATCTTCGCAATAGCATGTATAAGACTGATGGGGCGAAAGTCAGCAATACCCTCGACACCGTCTTTCTTGGGGATGAGGGCAACATCCACATAATTTAGCCAGTGGAAATGGCCGGCATGTAGGTCAGAGAAACGATGAATAGCCGACATGAGATCTCCCTTTATCGTGCTCCAGCATGCTTTAAAAAAAGCACCAGTGGAGCCATCCAGTCCTGGAGCTTTGTCATTTGGCATAGCAAAAACGGCAGCCTTCACCTCCTCTTCCGTGATAGCCTCATCCAACTCCTGAAGGTCACAGTTGGGGGCCGGAATGATTCCCCAATTGATGTAAATGCTGTGCGAAGGGCCCTTCTTAGCAATGCTTTCAAAATGATGGTGTATGACCTGCTCCTTCAAATTGTGTTCCGAAATCCAACCATTGTTATGCTTGAGACGATGGATAAAATTCATCCTCCTTCGGTGGTTAACACGAAGGTGAAAGTAGCGGGTGTTAGCATCGCCGTCCTTCAAATTGGTGATTCTTGAGTTTTGCCTCTTTCTGAACTTCTCAAGCACAACCCAGGCGATAATCTTCCTCTTGAGCCGTTTTCAAAGATCAATTTCCTATTGGGATAACTCTCTTTGTTCCTGGGCCATATCGAGACGGAGAATAACCTCAAGGGCCATGTGCAGCTGGACCTTAGATTTAGCGAAGAGTGTTTTGCTCCAGGAACGTAATCGTCGACTAGTAGATTTTAGCTTGTGAAAAAGTCTCTGGTAGGGATCTTGGTGACTCGAATCTTCGTTCCAAGCGTCGCTGACCGTCTTTTGGAAGCCTGGCATCTTGGTCCAATGGTTCTCAAACCTAAAGGACCTGGGTTTCTTGGGGCCATCCGCGCAAGAGAGCAACAACAGACAATGATCTGAGAGCGAGGAGGAAAGGGCATGAAGTATGTGGTTGGCGAATTCAATGTCCCAATCCTCATTGCAAAAAAAACCTGTCAAGTTTACTAAGCGTCGGATTGTTTCTCTCGTCGCTCCAAGTAAACTTCCGGTTCTGGAGGGGGATCTCCTTGAGCTCGCAGGAGGTAAGAGTGTTGCGGAAGTGAACTAATCTGCTACGATCAACACTGGAGCGGTTTTTATCTCTGGCCCTGTTTATGATGTTGTCATGAGTAATGGCGAGTAGACTGAAAGTTTTTCGTAAAATAAAAAGAATAAAAATAACAATCATTACGTATAAGTTTGTGTAGTCTTGGCAGGTCCACCCAGTCCAGAATACTGCAGCCCCACAGTATTGGCACAGCTGTCTGCAACAGTTGGTGTTGTCCCCCTGGCCTGGCACTGGTTGGTTACGTACGGGCTGCTAGCTGCATGGTCGTTGGATTCTTGTCTTGTCAGCTGTACGGGGTTCAACAAGCCTTGATGAGAAGCGTACGATGGCGCCATGCGCGTCACCACACCGCATGTTCCGTGTGCACATGTAATTTTTTGTCCAAGAACGATCAGTTTTGTGGCATCTATAAATAATATCTGGTTTTTCTAACATTGCTTTTATAGACCTGTTTTATTTGTTTTTCCTAGAGCACATGATATGTTTTCTTTTTCATAATTTTTTTTTGTGAATTTCTTTCATGATACCTTATTTTGTATTGTTCATTTGGCGAACAAACACACCTAGGGGGGGGGGGGTGTTGAGGTAGAAATGTCATCCCCTTGTTCCGTCACCTATTATTTTCTTGCTCATTTTGTTACGTATATGCTTTGTATT
>NC_041393.1:411603398-411640983 GCF_002162155.2 Triticum dicoccoides
TAATAATGTTATTGGCTCTTAGGATAGTTATGCATAGGGTATGGCTAGATCTCATTCGACTGAGACTTAACCAAGTCTTAGTCAAGTGACTCAACATATAAGAAGAAGAAAGAAATAATAAAAATGCAATTTTGCATGTATCTCCACGTAAGATCTCACGAATATAGCGTCGGCTGAAACTTCGTTAAGTCTCAGTCAACTGAGATTTAGTAATCGCGTTATGCATGTTTTAATTAACGGGGCCATAGTTATATAGTGCTCTCTGTCCAGCTCCCATCATCGCATTTGCATGTGTCATGCTACATCACAGAACTATGTGCGCCATGAGCCTTCTCTATCATTTTTACATCTTCTAGAAAAATCAACTTTATTGTGAATCTTGAACAACACAATAATCATGTTGGTTTCATCTTTCACGAGCTTATATTCGACTTCACAATTCCAAAGGTTTGAACTAGTACAACTTTTGGGCATTGTTCAACTAGGACTATGATGGAATCCTGATCAAAGGGGCTTCAATATATTATTATTATTATTATTATTATTATTATTATTATTATTATTATTATATGTTGACGAGCAAGGCAGGAGCTCCGATTTTTCACTAAGAGAGGAAAATGCAAATACATAGTTGGCCGGTTTATAAGGGAAACAAAGCCGAGAACCAATTAACAAATTCAGAAGAAAAAGAAGAGAGAAAAACCCACCGACGCCAACCCAAACAGACCACCAAATTCAATACATTATGAACAGTTGGTCTTCTCCAATTATGACCCTTCAGAAAAAGTGAAAAGCTGGTCTTCTCCATCTTCAATTTCATTCAAATGAGGATGATGCCAACTTTAGAAAACCGTTTTCTCTTTCCATCTCTAATCGTGCATTTTTTTAGGGAACCTAGTCGTACATTCACCAAACAAACTTGCTAGAGAAAGCAAAGGATAGCAACTGTAAACACTAGTAGGTGCCCCAGTATGCAGCACTACAATCACGCTTAACATTTATCACATGCCACAAAGTACCCTCTAACAGTTAGCACATGCCGCAAAGTTGCACGCAAGGCATAGACTCCTTGTCCACCCTAAAGAATTGTATTGCCCTAGCTAGCCAATGTAAGTAGGAACTTCTTAGAGAAATGATGGTAATACTGAACCAACTAAAGCAAAGAGTACAGAAATTTACTACTACTTAGAGCATCTGCAACTGGACCCCCATACACGCCCCAAATGCCTGGACGGGCTGCCCGGTCAGTGCGTGGACGATTTTTGGCCACCCAACCAGCCTACCTATAGCCGGCCCAAACATCCGGACTAAACGACACTCCCCATACCCGGCCCATATATGTGATGGATACGGGGACGCCCATACGTGCCCGCCATGTTGGACTGACGGATAGGGCCCACATGGGTAAACGAAGGGGCCGATGGACCGATGGGCGCCTTCTCCACTCCACGCCGCATGGCGCTACTCCGGCGTGCCGCCCAAGGGACGAGGCCGGCTATTTAAGACAGACGGCGACAGGCGAACCCTATCTGCCCCATTTCCCCTTTCTTCTTTCCTTCGTCGTCCCTTCCAATCCGCCCGCTGCACCATGCTGAGGCGCCGGATCATCACCTACGCCATGCTCACTCCAGAGCAATGTATGCAGCTGCTGGAGGAGATCAGACGAGGCAAACTACTCGTGTCGTTGCGGGCCTTCCTTTGGATTCGCTTGAGCCGGAAGGGGAGGGGGGGGGATGATCAGGAGCAAGGCGGGGAGGATAAGGAGGAGGCGGCGGAGCCGGAGGCGGAAGAGGAGGAGAGGCGAAGCCAGATGTGGGCTTCTCCATGGCGGACATGCAGGCGAAGTACGAGACCGCCCAAGCGATGGAAATGGCGGAGCAAACCGCCATCATGGAGTCCATCCAGGATGAGGCCTACGTCGAGGCCAACAAGCGGTTCATCCGGCAAGAATAGATGGCGACAGAGGTGCTGTTCACCTAACGGGACGCGGAGGCGGAGGGGGAGGAGGAGGCAGAGCCTACGCAACCGCAAGAGCTGGTTTTATCCGACAGAGGTGTTGTGCGTAGTACGTAGGTTTTATCTGCATGGCTAGTATGGATTTGATTTGAGGTTCGTGATTGTGACGGCGTTTTTGGTGTGCTGCCCGTTCACTGTCTGTGGACTTGTCCGAACCCGTCTATGGGCGTATTGGGGGTTGCATAGCTACTTCCGGTTGTAGATGCTCTTGTGCAAGCTAACATAAAGGTGAAAGGTCCCACCACCAGAGATAAGCATTCATCACTACCCCATATATATACCTACATTTTAGGTAATGTTAAGATGATACTAATTACATCCGACCTCTGCAATCATATAATATTTAGATAACTGTCGAAACATTGAGGATGCACACAACCATATACCTATTGAAATTATTTGACCAGGCTCATTTATAATAATTCCTACATAAATTCCAAAGGCACACATGGCCCATCCAAGCATGGCAAGCAAAGTCTGAAGAGTTTAGTCCCACCCCGGTTATGAAGGGAGTGTTAGACCAACATATAAGGTGTGCTCCTTCACACACCACTAAGAGCTTGAGGAGAGGACAAATACATGGCCACTCCTCTGGCGTCCGCCTCGCCACACCACGCCTAGCAAACGCGTCGTGTTTCGTGGTTGTGTTGTGCTAGGACCCTATGCCATGTGCATGCATTGTCTTTCTTTTTGTCATCCGTAACGGAAGTTGAAACATTTTGCCATCAGTAAAATACACGAATATCATCGGTCGTAGATTGTTTACGTTCCTCTCCCTAGTGGATCAATTTTCAGAGGTCGCTCCTCTTCCTAGACAAGCACACAGCTATTCGACACCGCGCCTATTCATCTAGTCCCAGTTTTATGGATGTGTTGACATTCAATTTTGAATGCAGTTCTATTCTATATCTAATTCATTTTGTTTGAATAGATGAGCCCTAAAATAACATTAAATGTATTTTTTTAGGGAACATTAAATTTATTTAATCGTTCTAAGGGCCATAAAATTTTCAAGTTCAGGGGCTCTTAGCTTGAAAGTATTTAACTTTATACACTCTTATTAGCCTTGTCATCCCGCCTCCCGCCTCCTCCTCCTCCCGACTCCTCCTCCCGACCCCGTGCCGACAATTAGCTTGACAAAGCCACCCGCCTCCCGACTCCTCCTCCCGACCCCGTGCGGCCGCCGCCGGGCCGCACCGGGCGGCCACATCCCGATCTCCCTCGACTCCCCGTGCACCCCACTCCCTCCGCCGCCGCCGGCAACGTCGCTGGGCGAAGGCCCCGTGGCGCGGCGGCGGCGGACCTCCTCTGGTGTCCTGAGATTTGAGGCGGCGGCGGCCTGATTTGGATCTCCCTCCCGACGAGGATGGCGGGCAGCGGCGGCCGGGGTGCGACGGGGGGTTTGGCTGCACCCGGCGGGAGTAGTACGAGATGGCGGCAGCGGCGGCCGGGGCGCGTCCCGGGCTGCCGTTACGTCCTCAAGCCGCTGCATCTCATCGGATTCGGCGACGGCTTGCTGAAGCACTCCGGGTCTGCATCGCATCACGAGGATTATGGCGGTGGTGGTCATCTCCTACGTCGGAGGTGGTCGACCTGATACTAGATGATCGGATCTCGAGATCTGTAATCTAGTCCCGGCTACGAGTCGGAGAGACATAGTTGCCAGTGAAAACCGAGCCGATGGCGGACGATGGCAGCGTTCTGCGCCGTTACCTTGATGAAGGCATCGTTCTGTAACTACTGTCAACCCACTCGTGCTGCTCCGGGGGAAACCCTATGATCTGGTTTTCCAGATCGGACGATGGCAACACTGCGGTGTCGTTTCTCTCTTGGGAGCATCGTTTGTGGAGCAGCGCTGGAAGTTAGAGGCAGGAGGTGGAGCGGCTTCGTCTTGCACGGAGCTTCGGTGGAGATGTCAAGTCATGCCTGACCGACACGTGCTACGCTTTGTCATGCCTGGTCGGCAGGTGCTACGCACGACAGATCTTCCAAGGACTTCAAGCTGTGTCGGTTGGTGATACTTGGCAGCATGGCGCTGAGGTGTATCAGTGACGGCCGCGACGTTATCAGCTGTTTGCGCGCAGGGAGGAGGTGCCGTTGGGCGCCGTGGTGGCGTCGACGATAGCTAGACCGAGCAAGGTTGATGCTTCAGTACAGTTCTGAAGATGGAGCGGTGGCAGTTGGCGGCGGCGGCCTCTAAGAGCACGCCGGACCAGTGTGCGCCCCAGACCCGGCAAGTGGCTAGGTTGGGGTCTCAGGTCTTAAATGTTAGGTTTGGCTGCGATGTGTGTTTGGTATTAGGCCCAGACTATCTGCGCCCCTTCATCAGTTGGATAGGTGTAGCGACAGTCTGTTGCTTAGACGGTGACTTTAGTCTTACTGTTGTATCACTTTGTAAGGTCTTGTGAGAATAATTAATAAAGTGACCATATGCATCGTTCAGATACATGCAGAGGCCGGGGGTCATCCTCCTTTTCTAAAAAAATAATTAGCCTTGTCATAACATGCATGCAGGCCTTGCACATACGTCCGTGAAGGATAATTAGTTAAGGACGACCATGGCATGCAACGGTCACATGCATGAACAATACACATGGCAAGTTAGCTAAGGTTATTCAAGGAGAACAAGACAGAGATACGCCTGGACAGGACCAACCTAAGTAGTACTAGTGGTACGTAAGTGAAGAACCATTAACGCTGGCACCAACATAGCCAGAGAAATTGACGACAACTGATAGGCGGGGCTACTGCTGTCCCTCGTGAGAGAGACGAGAGAAAGCGCGGGAGAAATCATTGTACCTGTATCGTTGGGTCCAATCCTTTATAATTAAGAATCGCTTGACTTAGGGCGCTCTGGCTAGGCCATGCTTGCATTAATGGGATCGCCGTGTTTCACACAAAACCCTGTTTAGGCTGGTACAACCTCCATTAATTCGACATTAGCGAAACATCACAATTGAGTCGATCTATTCTAGCTAGGGACACACTTTCTCATAGGAGTACACAGTAGTGTAATGAATTTGGTGCGAAAGAACTGTCTTGATAATATATCATTGTCAAGACACAAATCTCGGTAGCTAGGCAGGATATAATCATGCACTCTGTATGAAATGAAGCAAATCTTCAGTATCACAGGTGCACCGTTGTGCTATTGCAGCACGATTGCTTCACAAGAGAAGAAAATTAGCTCATCCATGAACAGTGATAAAAAGAAGAAGAAAATTGCTCCACAACAGAGAAGAAGGCGGCAAGCAAGCAAAGCAGTCAGACTCAGAGAGGTAGATATGATTGACAAATGGAGTTAACTAGCTAGGGTGATGGTCCAACCAAAGCACTGTTGTTTTGGTTGCAAAGAGCTGCAAACCTGCACATGTTAATTAAGAATTCTACCTACTGTAGTCAAATCAGTTACAAGAGACTGTACTACCCGTACCATACAGTAGACCAGCAAAGATGCAGGGTTTGGATCATACCATAACTCCTGCACCAACCCCCCCAACGCATATGCATGGATGAGGGATGCCGAGGCCATAGCTAGCTAGCTACTAGTTGATACTACTAATCAACTATGTGTAATTAATTTAAGTTGTGATTGTTAAGCCTAACTACTAGCTAGCTAGCTAGCTAGTAGTAACATTCCAAATGTGTGAAAGATGTAGCCGCCAAGGAGGCAGCATCTAGAAGGAAGCAAAAGGAGCTGCGTGCATGGCCATGCAAATTTTAGGAGCTCATCACCTCACCAAGTTTTGACTTTGCAGCTAAGAATATTAGTTGTTGGCATGTTGCCTCGATCATGCATCTATCCATACGGTTCTCATCCCGATCTTCTTTTCTTCCTCAGCTGAAAATTGCCAAGGCAACTAACTGAGAAAATAAATGAATGCAGTGCATATTGGACAAGCCTGTCGGTCCATCTGTTAATTTGTAGATGTATTTGGAGAGAAAATTCAGATGAAAAGATGGAAAGAGATTTGATCATTATCATGAGTTAAGTTACTGCTTATCTGGTTGTTGCAACATGGAAAATGAAGTTGATGTCTCCTTTCCTTGCCTATGTATGTTCATATGATACTTGGATGCATTAATTCAACGATTTAGAGCAACTCCAACGGGGCGACCCATTTCGTCCGCCGCCGTCCATTTGGGTCGGCGCGAACAAAAGAGGAGGCCCAACGCGCCGACCCAAACCCAAAGCGCGTCCGCTTCGCGTCCGCGCCGACGCGTTTGCGGCCCAAATTTGCGCCCAAAATGTGTCGGCGCGGACGCGGAACGGACGCCACGCGCGTCTTTTCGGTGTCCGCCGTGGCCCCACCTGGCGGTCGCTCAACTACCCGCCACCTCGCCGGTCAGCTTAATTTATGACCCGGGCCCACGCGTCAGCGACGGCAGCCGTCCTTTTTTAAGCCAACCGTGTGGCGAGGCCGTTCTCATCCAGGTCCCGTCCCCATCTAGGCCACACTCGCTCCCCCGTCGCCGGCAAGCAAACCCTAGCCAATCGTAGCCACCCCAGCCGTCCAAATGGGGCTCTTCTTCGGCGCCGGCAGCAGCAACAAGTCGAAGGGCAAGGCCCCCGCCGTTCCCTTCCTCGTGGAGTTCATCACGCCTCCGCCTGCGCTGGCTTGCCGGCAGAGGCAGTGGGTGAACGTGCCCGTGCACCAGGCTGGGTGGCACTGGCGCCACCGCGTGCCTCTGCCGTACCCCGACGTCACCCTGCCGCACGACTGACATCTGGATCCGGAGAGGATCCCAGTGCCAGCGGCACCGCGATCGGCTAGGGCGCACGCGGAGGAGGTGTGTCGCGGACGGGCGCTCCTGACGCCGGAGCCGCGACGCGACCAGGCATACGCCTCCGACTCGCCCAACTGGGCTCGCTGGTTCGCCTTCGAGCACGAGGAGGCGAGGCGGCGCGGTGTGCGCGAGGTCGACCACAGCTTGCCGCCGCTGCCGCTTATCGTCCGCGAGGAAGACCAGGCGGCCCTTGCGGCCGTCTACCGAGAGAGCGAGGAGGACGAGCGGCGCAGGGCGGAGGCGGCAGAAGAATAAGAGGCTCGGTACGAGGCGGCCATGGCGCAGGCTATGGCCCTCTCCACGGCCGGCGACTGCGTGGTGCTGCCCGTGGCCCCGCCGTCCCCTCCCCGCCGCCTCGCAAAAGCCGAGCAGCAGCCAGAGCCGGAGCCCATCGAGCGCTACTCCTGGACGGGAGTAGTGCGCGAGTGGTCAGGGCGCCGCCGGTCTGGCTGGGGGCGTCGCCGGAGCAAGAGGCGGCGTACCTCGAGCACTGACGCCAGATCCGGGTGGCCGGGAAGCGCCGCGACGACGAGTACCTCGAGATGCTCGAGCGCGACGCCGAGGCCGAGCAGCTCGAGGCCGAGTAGGAGGCGCGCCAGGCCGCGGCGGCCCTGCCCCCGCCGGCACAACCCGCGCCCGACATGACCGCGCTTTAGAACACGACGTTCGGCTGGGCCGGTCCGGCGCCGACGCTCATCGACCTTATGAACTCCGAGGAGGACGACGATGATGCCTAGGGCAGCGCACCGGCGCGTAATTTTTAGTTTGTTTTTATTTTTATTAAATGATCCCGCTGGCCTTCGTGGCTGGCTTTAATGTTAAATTAATTTTTTTATGTTAAATATGCATGCATTCAAAAAAAAAAATGCGCCGTCAAAATGGGTCGTGCCAGCGTTGGGCTCACGCGCCAATTCAAACGCGGAAGCGGACGTTCGTGTCCGTCTGGCCGACCCAAATGGACAAAAGGCGGACAAAATCGCAGTCCGTTTGGGTCGACCGTTTGAGTTGCTCTTAGCCGTGCATGGATGCATACATATGCATGCATTTTCATGCTGACATATCATGGTGATCATGTGAACTGGACTTGGGTGGAGTTATGGATGGAGAAATATGTGATCAAGCCAGACTTTTTGTTTTCCGTTTCAGAACCTCACGTTATCATTAATTCATTATGCATGGTGCACAGTATGCACGGTTCAGATAGACCAAACTGCAGGTACGATAGATATGATGACCTCCACGTGAATGAGTCTCATCAAGCTAAGGTGAAAACAATGTACTACCAGTTATTCAAAGTTAATTAACAATGGCAGGCAGTACAGCTGTACACGCAGTCGTACAAGCAAATTAATAATGCAGGTAATTAACAATCACTATTGGCGATCAGTTTATCCCATTATCTTCTAAAACACACTGTCGACCTTCTCCAACAGTTTAACTTTTTACGCGCATCGATCTTTGGCTCAAAATGAATATCAATCTGTACACAAAAAAATAATAGAAAAGGAGGATTACCCTGGCATATGCATCATTTCGATGCACACAGTCAATTTTTTTAGAAAAGAATAGCAATCTGCACAGCTAATTGCGAAAAGCGGACGTCAATATGCACTTAGATGAATCGGTCGAGATGGATTGTCCATGTTTGGCGATGACATGTGGATCGACGACCCAGCTGTTGCCAATGGTTTCTTTTTTAGGTACTCTTGCCAGTGGTTTTGTATGTGTATGTATGGTTCTTCGATTATGGCAGGCTGGAGTAACGAGTATGCAGAGCAACACGTACTGCAACTCTTCACGGAACAAGGCTACCCTCAGCTGTATCTCACCGCGAGACATGTAGAGCAGGGGATTGGATGATTTGTCCCACTTTACAGGGGTTGAATGATTTACCCCAGGGTTGTTTCAATGACCAGTGGCCCCGGCCCCACCCGTCAAACTGCTTCCGGTGGTGGTAGTGGATGCTTAGATAGCTTAATTCATCTTTAATTTATACTTGATCAATTTTCTTCTTTACCAAAACCAGTAAGCGTTCCTACTTTGCATTTTTATAAATTTTGTGAAGAAGCATACTTTACAGAGGAAAAGAAAAAAGTGACCATCCATAATTTGAGCCCCCCCCCCCCTTTTGCTCTATATATCGCCCTAGCAAGTTCTCTATGAATTTCTTCCTGCAATTATGAAGACTCGGTTGAACTCCGTTAAAAATGTAGTCGTTTCTCATTGTCCAAATAGACCATATCACTTGAAATAGGATGATGATCTCCATAAAGTAGGGCTTGTTGAGTTGATTCTCATAGGTTGTAACAGATCAACCATAGATATCTGTTGCCCTCCAAAACCATGTGCAGATCGTATCTCGACCAAAGGTGGGCAAAGGGGGAAGTTTAGGAATAAGTTGTCTCTTTTCTTTGAAATGGGGAACGCTCTGGTCTCTTCATTGTGTGATGCACAACCAAGAATAAGTTGTTTCTAGATTCAGTTGTTGGAGCATCACATAGGAGTAGGACACATGAGTAGCCAGGTAAAGAAAATTTTCTTCTGAAGGATAACTCTTGCATTGGACCTTTTCACGTAAGAGGAGCAAAAAATGACCTTATGCTTCTTTTCATAACATGACTTCTAATGCCATTTAAAGGCTGTCACCCTAACCCATGATGTGCAAACATGCATTTGAGGCTGAGAATTGGAAGAGCTCCAAGAATATGACCAAACATCCTAGGAGTTGGATAGCTCAGAATCGCGGACCAAACTCACAAGGGGCTGAAACTCTAGAAAGGCTTCCACTTGTAATGGAAGGTGAATTGCACAAGTTGCACAATAGAGCTAACGGAGGAGTTCTCATCTTTTATAAGGAAATGATATGCAGAAGTTGCAACATGAGATCTTGAAAGTACCAGTTATACTTCTTAAACAAAATGGATTCCCCATTTTGGAGCTGGCAGTTTGCAAGAGCTTCAGACGAGGGCAAAAGTTTAGAACAATCTCTCCACCAGAACAGCTTGTGAATTCATCAGGTGGAAATCTTGAGTGATAATACACTTCCTAAATCATCCGAACCCATGGGAGATCTTTATGGATGACGAACACCTAGATTTTTTTTATATGAGGCGTCAATTTTGCACTTTAATATTGATTATGCTAAGTCCTCTATTTGCATTAGGCTTGTAGACTAGGTCCCACACGGCTAAGAGGTTATCCTTTGTCAAGTCTCCACCTCTCTAGAGTCGGTGTCTTCTATATTTGCCCAACTCCTCAATGGTTCCCTTGTACACCATGAGAAAAAAAGGGAGGATACACTAGTCTAGAGTTGCCTTATGCAAATGGTTTAAACCCCCTTTCATTGACACAGTGTCGAATCGTCACCTTGCTTGGATGGGCGAAAGGGGTGATCCATCACACACGATGACGGTGGAAAATACCATCATATCCCTCGGTAGGGGTCCACGTAGCTTAAAGTCTTAGATCGGAGGTCACACAAGGGGTTTACCCAGGTTCGGGCCTCCCATGAGTAATACCCTACATCCTACTTATTTTGGTTATTCATGATGAAGAAATACCTCGTGCGAGGGGTTACAATGGTTTATGTGATTGCTATTGAGAGTTTCTATCTGGCAAATTAGATGGTCTATGAGAGCCCCGTAGACTCCCCTTATATAGATGGTGGAGGCTTAGGGTTTACAGAGATGTACATGCGATCTATGTCGTTGCCACCCTTGTCTTGGAGGGTAAGAATGCCTCAGGCGCCCTCCTTAGGGTTTATCCCTTGCCCCGAGCCTGGCAGTTTGCAATACCTCGTGTCAGTTCTGGGCCGGGCTCCTTTGGGTGAGCCACCCCCGGTGCATGACACCGTCACACGATACGTGTTAACTGTCGGTGATAGGGCAAAAGCATGCAAATTCTTCATGAAAGAAAATCGTATGAGATGCCCCAACCTATCCCACATGTGACAGGCCAGGTATGCATTTGTGATATATCAAGTGTCCTAAACGCTTCATCCATCGTACGCGTGTGTGGTAAAAAAAAACTATCGCACGCGCTCTTATATGGCGTAACGTTTACGATGCACACCATATTAGAAACACTTACATTATCGAGCATGTTCGATAGGGACCCTACCAAAAACATTTAAATCTACCACGTGAATATTTTAATCTTCACCAGACTTTCAATTTCCAAATATATTTGTGGCTGAAAGGTTGCCAATCATCGGTAAGGTTTGAGTACATGGATTTGATTGTGAAAACATCGGAGGTGGTTAACTTCCAACGTAATATGTCTAATTCATATGAAAGGTTGACCATATTAACCTTTTAACAAGATTTAACCAGATTGTCCCTTTGTCACCAAGCAGCAGACTTTGAAAGGCAACATTCAACGACACCTGATCCATACAAAGGCAATAGAGACATCTCCCCGCTCCACGATATGATAGAGTCTCAGATATTGCGTGGATAGTGATGTGTTCCTCAACCATGTATCTTCCCAAACCTAGTAGTTAGATCATTGCCTACCACAAAAGTCACTTTGCGACAAAGGCCATTTGTTCCAGAATGGTGAGTCGGATGGTTTTGCCTAAACCTCGGAGAGAGTTTTAGAATGTAGGTAGGTACTTATTCCTCAACAATTCTTTCCATAAACCATCCTAGGTAACTAGATTATAGAGCCATTTGCTCAATAAACACATATGTTTAATCTAAAGGTCCACCGGTACATCTTAGCTTGTCAGTCAATATTTTCTTACGTTCATCAAACTGCCAAAAAAGATGGATCTCTAGTAATCGAATATTTTCCTAACCCCTTTGGGTATTTCAAAGAAGGATGGCATGAACATAAGGAGACTCATGGGAATGGTGTTGGTTAAAGCTAGGCCCGCCCCATAAGACATGAGCTTTGCTATCCAACATGTCATTTTTTCTCGAAACGGTCCTAAGTATCTTTCCATTTTGTGTTTAGCAGTCTATAAAATGCATTGGAATTCCAAGATATTTAAACGGGGAATTAGCTAGTCTCGCGATCAGAAGTTGGTCGTACTAATCCTCTTTAAAAAAATTGACAATAGTTATCCATGGCAACCGGGACTCGATGGCAAACCTGACCCCTCAAACGTCCGCAGATGCGTAGGGGCGCGTCCGTGGACATTGATCGGACAAGCCTCAAGTTTAGCTTCTCACAACCGGACACCTTAATTAGCATACCTCAAATCCACACAAACTCATGCAACTACGTGAACGGTGCATTACACATCGTCCGGCTACTACATTTTACAACATGCCATCGGACTACTAAAATTTGGCATGTTTGGCTTTGGTGGAGAAGATCATCCCCGGCCGCCCTTGCCCTTCCCGGCGCCATTGTCGTCCTTCTCGTGGAAGTACTGGTCGAAAACGCGGTAGGGATTGAGCCGGATCTGCTCATCGCCGAAGTTGTCCTCCTTCAGTGGCAATCCAGTCATGGCATGGACCGCCCGATTCTGCTGTCGGGTGAGAGTGCGCGTGTTCCTCTGATGTCACTTCTTCACAATGCGGGCACATATGGCTTCCTCCTCTACGGCCGCCCGTGCTGCCGCATCAGCCGCCACCATGTCGGCAGCGAGTCGGGCCTCGGAGACCCTTATCCTCCCCTTCCCACAGCGGGTACTCTGGTCCCGGTGGGACTCGGACTCAGCCCGATCAGAGATGGGGAAGGAGAGATTCGAAGGCTGTTGGGACCGTCGGGGTTACGATCCTGACAATGAGTACTAGGGGTATGAAAGAGGGGTAGAGCCTAGCTATGGCACATGTGTAACACTTGTTGTTTAACGAGTTCAGGACCCTCTCAGTGGAAGTAATAGCCCTACGTCTCATGCCCTGAGGCTTGGTTTTTCTTGAGGGATATGGTTACAGAGATTGCTTCACCCTAGCTGAGGAGGAGGAGTGCGGCTTATATAGAGTGCATTGCAGCTCCATCGCTCCCACGTTGCCAGGGCACTTAATGCTCATAACTACTGCAGTTACAGGTCTAAAGCGCCACAACTACAGTAGTTACAGGTAATGATAGTCATGACTCTACATTAAGGATGACTTAGGATTCCTCGACCGTTGCAGCTCATGCGTCCCCTTCCCCACCTCCCCTGTCCGAGTGGTGGTGGTCGTGCCGACTGAAGATTGGTCGACGAGTGACGTCAAGGTGTCTGAGTGGACTTCCCGGTGCTTGCATATGAATGCGCATACGATCTTGAGACCTACCAATGATGGTGTGGGGCCCTAGGTGGACCTTGTATGACAGGTCCTTGACCCTACCTATAGTAGGTGACCTTGTCATTAGCCCCTGAATCGGTTGAGGTTTAGTAGGACACACGGACCGAGCCTTCGGTTAAGTTTGAGTGCTACAGGAGCACTCGGAATACGTTTCCAATTCGTGGTTCATTTCTCCTTAGATGAAAACACAATGGATTTGGGCTATAAGTTTTCCTGGATGACCGGGTGTCACTGATCGTCGAGAAAAACCCGGTGGCATTCATTTGTCTCTCGGAAGAGATAGACTTGTGGCTCGAGTGAGGGCATGCCATTATAACTCGAGCGGCAATGCCGATGCGTGGTCTGATTCTCCAGAGAGACGCCACTCCTTATCCTAGGGGAACGCTAGCGCGGGCCTTCTACGAGTCCAGATTTAAGAGTCATGCGCCTTGGAGCCTAATGAAAGGGCCAAGTCAACCCACGGAGGGGCGTCAAGCTCGTCTCATAGCAATCCTGAAGAATACTTCAGTCGGGTGTTTAGTGTGGCCGAGAGCACAGGTCCCCGCGGAGGGTGGTCAGTCGGGCTGACGGACGTCCCTTAGGAATGGGACTGCAAGCAATCAATCGGATCGATTTGCTTTGGAAATCTTGGGATTTGAATTTGTGTGTGTGCGCGCGGAAGTGGTAACGACGTGGGCTAGGGGAGAAAGTGGGGGCACGATGCCTCGATTTTCACCCACAAAATCAGCCATGTGCCACAATTCCTCTGCATGTCGCTCCGTTTCGTGCGCCGTCGATCCACAGATCTACGACATGAGATCCGGCACGTGATTTTTTAGGGACATAAAAAGGATTGGGGGCTGGGGTTAGACCTCCAGATCCCCTTCTCTCCCACTCGACTCCTCCGCTTCTCCTCTCCACTTGAGCGTAGGGCACCTGAAGCCATGGCGAAGGACTCCACGACCAAGGTAGAGAAGGCGAAGAAGACCGGGAAGGCCACCTCCTCGGGCTCTGGCGTGATGGCTGGGGGTGCGTTGGGGGATTGGATCCCCTCGCGCATCTCGGCCAAGCGGCTGGAAGACCTCGCTGCGGAGGGGCTCATTTAGCAAGGCGGGTGGTGCCGTACGAAAGTAGGGGAGGTCGAACCGGTACCGCAAGAGGACGAGTGAGTCCTTCTGGTCATCCACATCGAGAGAGGCTTCTCGATGCCTCCACATGGCATTCCTTGAATACTTTGGTGCGCAACTCTACCATCTTCCCCCAAACATCGTCATCTACCTTTCAGCTTTCATCTCTCTTTGTGAGAACTTCCTTGGTTGTCATCCCCATTGGGGCCTCTTCAAACACATCTTCACTTGCCGGTCAATGACTATCAAGAAGGATTCGCTGACTGGCGCCAAGACCAATGTCACCCAACTGTGCGAAGGTCTGGGGATCCAACTCCGAGGAGGGAACGCCTTTCCGAAGATGAGCTTTCCCGACTCCGTCAAGGGGTGGCAGGGGGCTTGGTTCTATTGCAGGGATGTCCCGAGGGCCAGCAGCCAATCGGGCCTCCCACCGTACACAACGGAGAGGGTGAGGGCTCCCGAGTCCCTTTCGGTGACGAAGGAGGAGAAGACGGAGGTCGCCATCTTGGCCAAATCCCTTGTTGGGGTTGTGAACGCTGGTGTGAACAGAATTGATCTGTTGGAGACCTTCTTCACTCAGTAGAACCAGCTGCTGCAAGCCATGTGGCTTTATGAGGGGCCGAGTGACCCTACCCGGGTGCATCCAGAGGAGCTTGATGAGAAGGATGTGGGGCCAAGATCCGAGCAATCACCTACGCTTGAGACAACCCAAGGGGAGCCAGGATGGTATGCCCATACTCCAAGGACCTACCGCCAGTCGAGGTACGCATCTTCTATTCATTCAGACTGTCCATATGTTATTTTCTGTGCATCTGATTCTCGTGTTGTGATATGTTTGCTCCTCTAGAGTTTCCAACACATGATCTATGATATCCCGGTGGTCGACCGGTCGCCTGAGGACGTGACGAGTGACACCGAGCATCAGTACTAGGAGGAGAGCGATGACGACGATGAAAGAGACGAGGACGAGAGCTTTGAGGACGGCGAGGAGGCCGAGTCCTCTCCATCCTATGATGCCCCCAAGGAACCCCGCTCCAAGGTGTTGCATGACCCGAGTGGTAAGGTTGGCGGCGTCCAACCGCCGACTGCCTCAGGGCGCACAATGCGCAGTTCGAAGCATAGGCGCGCTGAAGCAGAGAGCTATGCAGAGAAGCAGCCCAAGCAGCTGAAACAGGTCGCCACCAAGCCTCGCAAAGCCGCCATGCCTCGGATCAGAGTGATGGTACCTGTGGCCTCAACATAAGTGGTCTCGCTAAGTCTTTGTTTACTGTTATCTTCACTCGGCTAACGGCCGAGTGTTGTTGAACTTCGCAGCAATGAGACCTCGACGACGTCGGCGAACCTGAATGCTCCTAAGCAGGATCAAGGTGATGTAGACGCAGCAGACGCCACCACTTCCAAAGGTACTCTCACGCCTACTGGTTCGAACGTCCAGGTTTTGTCCGACTGACTTTCGCTAATGTCTCTGACTCATATGCTCATGCAACTCCACCCAAGGTCATCCAGCTGGACGACGATGAAAGGGCCGACCCGCCTAACCCAGGGGCTGGCAAGGGAAAGGTGCCCGGCGTTGAAGTGTTCATGCAAGAGGCCTCCCCTCGCTGAGTGGAGTGCATTTCGCCAGCCAAGACTGTCGCGAAGGCTACGGGGCCGAGTCCTCTACCTCAGAGCAGTTCTGGGCCTGCGACCGCCATGGTTCTGGCTCCGAGGCCTATGACAACACTTCTGTCAATCCCCGTCACCGCTACCCCCCTATACCATGTTCCAAAAGACCAAGTGGGGGCGAGCAAGGAGCCCCTGATTTAGGTGGGGCTGATGTACAGCCGACTGAAGGACACCTACGTCGCCAGCGTGGCGTTGCAAACCAACGTTTGAGTAAGTACCATTGTGAGTAAGATCTTCAGTCGAAGTTTCTAAATTTTTAGTTTCAGTTTCTTTCTCCGTGGTAGGGTTTCCATCAGTGGGTTTGCGCAGGGCACACCCACTAGGTGTTTTCGACCTAGTGGGTGCACGCTGAGTGCAACCACCGGGTGTAGTCCCCGAGGCTCCCGCCGACTGGAAATAGTCGGCAGGAGTCATGAACTTTTGTTTTTCGTTGTTGTCGCTTCAACTCGGGGTTAGCCGAGGCGTTTCCGAGGGCTTGCGGTCTAGTGGGGGCATGCTGAGTGCACCCACTAGGTGTAGTCCCCGAGGCTACCGCTGACTGGAAACAATCAGTGGTTGTCTTAGAACTTCTCTGGCATCTCTACCCTGGGGCTAATCGCCATTTTTTAGCTCATCAGCACGAGCTACTTTCGAGTGGGGGCACGTGATGTCTGCTAGAACTACATCGGTATTTCCCCAAAGAGGAAGGGATGATGCAGCATAGCGACGGTAGGTATTTCCCTCAGTGATGAGATCAAGGTTATCGAACCAGTAGGAGAACCTCCTCACACCACGTAAACATCACCTGCACACAAATAACAAATACTCGCAACCCGACGTGTTAAAGGGGTTGTCAATCCCTTCCGGGTACGGCGCCTCAAGATAGGCAAATAACGTGAGGTAAAAGTGGTAGATAGGATAAATAGATCGCGAAACAAATAAATTGCAGCAAGGTATTTTTGTATTTTTTGTTTAATAGATCTGAAAATAAATGCAAGAGAAAATAGATCGCAAAGGCAAATATGATGAAAAGAGACCCGAGTGCTGTAGGTTTCACTAGTGGCTTCTCTCGAGAAAAATAGCAAACAGTGGGAAAACAATTATTGTTGGGAAATTGATAGAACTTCAAATAATCATGATGATATCCAGGCAATGATCATTATATAGGCATCACGTCCAAGATTACGAGACCAATTCCTGCCTGCATCTACTACTATTACTCCACACATCAACTGCTATCCAGCATGCATCTAGTGTATTAAGTTCATGGAAAAACGGAGTAATGCAACGAGATCAGTTTATCTATTGCGGAGATATAGATCTCATCTTGTTATCCTTAGTAGCAATGATACATACGTGTCGGTTCCCCTTCTGTCACTAGGATCAAGCACCGTAAGATCGAACCCACTACAAAGCACCTCTTCCCATTGCAAGATAAATAGATCAAGTTGGCCAAACAAAACCCAAATATCGGAGAAGAAATACAAGGCTATAAGCAATCATGCATATAAGAGATCAAAGAAGACTCAAATAACTTTCATGGATAAAAACATAGATCTGATCATAAACTCAAAGTTCATCGGATCCCAACAAACACACCGCAAAAAAGAGGTACATCAAATAGATCTCCAAGAGACCATTGTATTGATAATCATGAGAGAGAGATAGAGAGAGGAAGCCATCTAGCTACTAACTACAGACCTGTAGGTCTACAAAGAACTACTCACGCATCATAGGAGAGGCACCAATGGAAGTGGCGAACCCCTCCATGACGGTGTCTAGATTGGATCTGGTGGTTCTGGACTTTGCGGCGGCTGGAATTGATTTTCATTGACTCTCCTAGGGTTTATGGAATATTTGGGTATTTATAGAGCAAGGAGGCGGTTCAGGGGGCACCCGAGGTGGGCAACACACCAGGGCGCGCCTGGGCCTCCTAGCGCGCCCTGGTGGGTGCTGATCCCCTCGAGCAACCCCTAGGTGCTTCCTTTGCCCACTGGCTTTCTTCTGGCCCAAAAAAATCCTCCAGGAGTTTCGTTGCATTTGGACTCCGTTTAATATTGATTTCCCGCGATGTAGGCACTATGCCAATAGGTTAGTACCAAAAAATGATATAAAATGACTATAAAATGATTGTAAAAAAAATCCAAGAATGATAATATAACAACATGGACCAATATAAAATTATAGATACATTTGAGACATATCAGCATCCCCAAGCTTAATTCCTGCTCGTCCTCGAGTAGGTAAATGATAAAAATAGAATTTTTGATGTGAAATGCTGCGTAACATGTTCATCACATTTCTTTTCTTTATAGCACGGACATATGGACTTTTATATGATTCAAAGCAATAGTCTAGTTTTGACATGAAGACTTTAATACTCAAGCATAACAACAAGCAACCATGTCTTTCAAAATATCAACACTAAAGCAAGTTATCCCTAGCCCATCATGCTCAATCATTGATCCATTCATGAAACACACTTGAATATTAGCTACACCCAATGCTCAAATGCGATCATAGTGACCCATCATAGTGACCCTTAGTTGGTGCTTTATAAGAGAAGGTGGAGACTCAAATTCAAAATAAAAATTGCATAAGTAAAAGAAAGGCCCTTCGCGGAGGGAAGTAGTGATTTGTAGAGGTGTTAGAGCTCAAAGGTTAAATTGAGAGATAAAAATATTTTTGAGACACATACTTTTCCTACCAACGAAAACGACTTGGAGCATCCCAACACATTCCATGCTAGATACATCATAGGTGGTTCCCAAACAGAAAATAAAGTTTATTCCTTTTTCCACCATAACTTTCACTTTCCATGGCTAACCGTATCCACGGGTGCCCTCCATACCAACACTTTCCAAGGAATTTATTATTTGACAACATAAAGTAAATTTATTATTCATTTCGGGACTGGGCATCCCTAATACCTTTGCCGTACTCTCGTGCAATGACAAGTGAATAAACACTCATCGTGAGAATAACACATCTAGCATGGAAAATATTGGCTACCCTTTACCGCCTCGCGAGTAGTAGAGCACACAAAAGAGAAATTTATTTTGAACATTAGAGATGGCACATGCAAATTTGCTTAGAACGGCATGGAAATACTGCATATAGGTAGGTATAGTGGCCTCATATGGCAAAACTGGTTTAAAGGGTTTTTGATGCACAAGTAGTGATCATACTTATTGCAAAATGAAGGCTAGCAAAAAGATTGAGAAGCGACCAACCAAAAAGCGAAAAATCTCGTACCCAAGCATTAAGCATAAGTAACACCGAATAATGCACCATAAGTAGGATATAAATTTCATTGCATAACTATTGACTTTTGTGCTTGCATAGGGGATCACAAACCTTAACATCAATATTCTTACTAAAGCACAATTACTCATCAATATGACTCACATATCATATCGTCATATCTCAAAACCATTACTAAGAATCAAGTTTATTTTTTCTAATGATCTTCATGAAAGTTTTTGTTATATCCTCCTTGGATATCTATCACTTTGGGACTATTTTCATATGTTGCTTTTGATAAGCTCAAACAAATATAAGTGAAGATCATGAGCATACTTTTTTTTCTTTTCTGTCAAAATAATCTAAGTGAAGCAAGAGAGAATTTCTTAAAAATTTACTAACTCCCAAATAAATCTAAGTGAAGCATGAGAGCATTTCTTCAAAATTAACAAAGCACACCATGCTCAAAAAGATATAAGTGAAGTACTAGAGCAAATCTATGGCTCTAAAAATTTAAGTGAAGCGTAGGAGCAAGCATAGCATAATTTTTGGCTCTCTCAAAAGGGTGTGTCCAGAAAGGATTCGACACTTAAAACACAAAGCAAAATAAGCAAAGACTCATATCATACAAGACGCTCCAAGCAAAACTCATATTATGTGACAAATAAAAATACAGTTTCAAGTAAAATACCGACGGTTGTTAGAAGAAAGCGGGGATGCCACTCAGGGGCATCCCCAAGCTTAGTTGCTTGCTAATTCTTTGAATATTATCTTGGGGTGCCTCGGGCATCCCCAAGCTTATCATTTTTCTTATCCTTATTCCTTCATCCATCATAAGATAACCCAAAACTTGAAAACTTCAATCACACAAAACTCAAACAAAACCTTCGTGAGATCTGTTAGTATAAGAAACCAAACCACTACTAAGAGTACTGTAGAAAACCTATTCTTATTTTGTTTTTGCATTATATCTACTGTATTCCAACTTTTCTATGGCAAAAACTCATCAAAGAAAACCATAGAATTATCAAAACAAGCACACAACGCAAAGAAAACAGAATCTGTCAAAAACAGAACAGTCCGTAGCAATATGAAAATTTCGAGTACTTTTTAAACTACCAAAATTACGAAATAAATTGGTGGACGTGAGAAATTTGTCTATTAGTCCTCTGCAAAAAGAATCAACTTAAAATCACTCTTCTGTTAAAAATGAAAAATAATCTCATGAGGGCAAAAGTTTCTGTTTTTCAGCAAGATCAAATAAACTTTCACCCAAGTCTTCCCAAAGGTCTTGCTTGGCACAAACACTAACTTAATTACAAAAAACACAATCATAAAAGTAGCATAATTTTCTAACACACAAGAACAGAAAGCAAAAAGTAAAAATAAAATTTATTCGTTGGGTTGCCTCCCAACAAGCACTATCGTTTTACGCCCCTAGCTAGGCATAACACGTAGGATCTAAGTTTTGTCATCTTTGTTCTCCAATTCTTTAAGCACACAACCAGATTTCTTTGGAGAATTAGCAAAAATTCTAGGCATAAAGTTGAGGAAATCATTCTTATCAATAGGATCTCTTATAGTTTCAACAAAATTCGGGTGAATGCTAATCATTTTAAGGCCCCCTTTGTCATTGCTAGAAATTGCACCTTTGTTTTTAGTGACTTGAGTAGTCTTACTAATTTTCACGAGAGTTTTAGCTGAAGCAAAAGCCGTACCTAGATTAGAAAATATTTGTTCCATTTTATCAGTCCTAGACGGACTTTCTTTGATTCTTTCGTGAATTATAGTTCCCTTTTCTTTCAACAACTTAAAAACGTCTCCCGCTTTTGACCCAACTTTAGTAGCATAACTTTGCATTTTTCTATCCAAATTTTCAATATGTTCTATGGTAAGCATTTTCTTTTCAATAGCATCTAGTCTTTCCATAACATGCTCGAGAGTCAATATTGTTTCATTGATCACGAGTGGTGGTGAACCCACTAAATTTCCCAAAGCATCAAAAGCATCAAGAGAAGGACACATCAAGAAATTCCCACTGGTAATGTGTCAAGGACGAATCTATACCAAGTGGTGATGCCCACATAAAAACAACGGAGAAGAACTGCAGATTGCTTACGGATAGATCTATTATGAGCATTGCAAATCCTATACCAAGCATATTTTAAATTTTCTCCTCCCCTTTGTTTGAAGTTGAGAACCTCGTTCTCGGGGGTGCAGGCAATAGAAGAAGAAAAATCCATAACGACAAAAAGTGATAAACAAGATTGCACACAAAAAACAGATCTGACGAGAAAATGGTGAACGAAAAAGAGGGCGAATAAAACGGCAAATTTTTGTGAAGTGGGGGAGAGGAAAACGAGAGGCAAATGACAAATAATGTAAATTGCAAGGAGATGAGATTTGTGATTAGGAACCTGGTTGATGTTGAAGATCCTCCCCGGCAACGGCGCCAGAAATTCCTTTTGATGTCTGCTAGAACTACGTCGGTATTTCCCCAAAGAGGAAGGGATGATGCAGTATAGCGACGGTAGGTATTTCCCTCAGTGATGAGACCAAGGTTATCGAACCAGTAGGAGAACCTCCTCACACCACGTAAACATCACCGGCACACAAATAACAAATACTCGCAACCGATGTGTTAAAGGGGTTGTCAATCCCTTCCGGGTACGACGCCTCAAGATAGGCAAATAACGTGAGGTAAAAGTGGTAGCTAGGATAAATAGATCACGAAACAAATAAATTGCAGCAAGGTATTTCTGTATTTTTGGTTTAATAGATCTAAAAATAAATGCAAGAGAAAATGGATCGCAAAGGCAAAAGAGACCCGGGGCCGTAGGTTTCACTAGTGGCTTCTCTCGAGAAAAATAACAAACGGTGGGAAAACAATTACTGTTGGACAATTGATAGAACTTCAAAAAATCATGACGATATCCAGGCAATTATATAGGCATCACGTCCAAGATTAGTAGACTGACTCCTGCCTGCATCTACTACTATTACTCGACACATCGACCACTATCCAGCACGCATCTAGTGTATTAAGTTCATGGAAAAATGGAGTAATGCAATAAGAACAATGACATGATGTAGACGAGATCTGTTTATCTATTGCGGACATATAGATCTCATCTTTTTATCCTTAGTAGCAATAATACATACGTGTCGGTTCCCCTTCTGTCACTGGGATCCAACACCGTAAGATCGAACCCACTAGAAAGCACCTCTATCCATTGCAAGATAAATAGATCAAGTTGGCCAAACAAAATCCAAATATCGGAGAAGAAATACGAGGCTATAAGCAATCATGCATATAAGAGATCAAATAAGACTCAAATAACTTTCATGGATAAAAACATAGATTTGATCATAAACTCAAAGTTCATCGGATCCCAACAAACACACCGCAAAAAGACTTACATCATATGGATCTCCAAGAGAGCATTGTATTGATAATCAAGAGAGAGAGAGAGAGAGAGAGAGAGAGAGAGAGAGAGAGAGGAAGCCATCTAGCTACTAACTATGGACCCGTAGGTCTACAAAGAACTACTCACACATCATAGGAGAGGCACCAATGGAAGTGGTGAACCCCTCCATGACGGTGTCTAGATTGGATCTGCTGGTTCTGGACTCTGCGACGGCTGGAATTGATTTCCGTCGACTCTCCTAGGGTTTCTGGAATATTTGGGTATTTATAGAGCAAAGACGCAGTTCAGGGGGCACCCGAGGTAGGCAACACCCACCAGGGCGCGCCTGGGCCTCCTGGCACGCCCTGGTGGGTGTTGCTCCCCTCGAGCAGGCCCCCAGGTGCTTCCTTGGCCCACTGGCTTTCTTCTGCCCCCAAAATAATCCTCCAGGAGTTTCGTTGTGTTTGGACTCCGTTTGATATTGATTTCCTGCTTTGCAAAAAACATGCAAAAAACAGCAACTGGCATTGGGCACTATGTCAATAGATTAGTACCAAAAATGATATAAAATGACTATACAATGATTGTAAAACATCCAAGAATGATAATATAACAGCACGGAACAATCAAAGCTTATAGATACGTTGGAGACGTATCAGCACGCTGAGTGCACCAACTGAGTGTAGTCCCCGAGACTGCTGCAAATTGCGAGAAATCAGTGGTAGTCTTTAAAATTGTTCCTGTCATGTGGCACTTGGAGGGCTCCACTGAACTCGGCTGACTGAGGGGGTATTCTGATGAGACGATGTATAGGATCTTCTTCATTGTTGACTCCATGGTCAACCGAACGAAGGATGTTGTTGTCCTTGATCTTCTTCATTGTCGACTCGATGGTCAGCTGAATGATAGTAGATCAGGGTGTGACTGGTGTTGATTTTATCTCCATGCTTTCCGACATACTGTCTCTTGTATGGTGCAGAGAGTGTGTGAGCTGGAAGCACATTACGCGCCTTGTAGAAGGAGGTGATATCGCTCTGAGTGGACCTAGACGCGAAGAAACACAAGAGTGCCCGACTGGACAAGGAGAAGAAAGCCCTGGGAGGTAAGTTGTTTCCTTCGGCTGATCATCGCGCATTGGTTTCTCCTTTGATCCGAGTCACTTTGCTCCGATAGATCTTCATAGCAATAATGCCCAACCCGTAAAGAGGCTTCAGACTTCTATTTCTCTAGAAACCATGAAGCAGGCCCTGGAGAACAAGGACAAGGAGCTGGCACTATCCCAGTAGGAGGCCAGGACCAAGACCAAACTTACTGAGGAGAAGATGGCGTCAGTCGGTAAGTTGGAGGAGGGGATGAAAGCCCTCAAGGCTGATGCTGCTGCTGCTGCGAAGGGCGGGTCTTTCGAGTGGGAGAAGAAATGCAAGGATCAAGCCAGCACCTCTGAGCAGGAAAAGAGGACTTTGGACGAGAAAGTCGCACAAATACTCAATAACAAGAATGCGCTCGAGTAGTATATCGACGATTTCTGCACCTAGATGGATGAGAAGCTTGCTGGCAAGTTTTGCCGCCGAATGTAGTACATTTGCTCTCGGATTCATTCAATCATTGAATGTTGTTGTTGTTTCTTTGTGACAAAATACTGCCTCGATGAGTAGCTGGAGACGGGGCGGTCGAGAGGGACCTGGACCCCACCAGGTAGATCATCAACGACAAGGCCGCCCTCATTGCCCTCCGACTGGATGACCACCTCGACAACGCCATGGGATATATCATTCGGCTGCGCGATGCCATGGGAAGGATCGGCAAGGAACTGTGCCCAGGTGAGGAGGTTTAGCCGGATCTGGAAGCCGTCATGACGCGGTAGAACGAGGTCCCCGCCCGAGTGCAGTCGTAGAAGAAGTCGGTGGCTCGTAGTGGTGCCGATTGGCCTACTCGTTCGCGTCTATTGCAAGGACGTGGACGAGGAGAAGCTGAAGAACCTCCGAGTGCCAACAAGAATAATCTCAAGTTCGAGGACTTCATGGAGACATTCGCGGAGGCTGCCATGTGCATCACTGACAGAATCGATCTGGAGACCTTCATCGAGCCAACTAGCCCTCAACCTGACGCTTGAAAAACTTGCTCGATTTATATTTGCCTCGGAATGCCGTGTAACCATATACTTTGACGAGCTCTGAGCTTGCTTTGTTTTGCTTTCTCCTTTGAACATTCGAATGGGTCGAAGCCTTTGGTTTGAGAACTTTGAGTCCTCATTTGTTTTCCTGTTTTTTGGACTTAGGCGAAGGCTGGTTCGCAGCTAAGCCTCCAAGTGGGAAGCATATCCTCACTCGGATTGTTTACAAAATTAGGCGAAAGCCGGTTCGCAACTAAGTCCCCAAGTGTGGAGCTTGTCCTACTTAAATTGGTTTTGACCTTAGGTGAAAGCTGGTTTGCAGCTAAGCCCCCGAGTGTGGAGTGTGTCCTCACTCGGATTGTTTTCAAACTTAGGCGAAAGCTGGCACGCAGCTAAGTTCCCGAGTGTGGGCCGTGTCCTCACTCAGATTGTTTTTAAACTTAGGCGAAAGTAGGTTCGCAGCTAAGCTTTCGAGTGTGGAGCGTTTCCTCACTCAGATTGTTTTTGAACTTAGGCGAAAGCTGGTTCACAACTAAGCCCCCGAGTGTGGAGCGTGTCGTAACTCGGATTATTTTTGAACTTAGGCAAAAGCTGGTTCACGGCTAAGCTTCACCCGCTCGGAGTGCGTTAGTTTCCGAATGTTGTTAATCACCCGAGTGAAAATGCGGCTTTAGGCCGAACTAGACGATATACAGGTAAAGCAAGACTTTTATTCATCTAGGTCCATTCGAGAAACTATTACAATGGGGAATTTATTCTAAGTGTACAACTTGCGGAGCATGTTTGTGTTCCAAGCTTCGGGCTCTTCTATCCTTTTGCTGAAGTTGTAGAGTCGGTAAGCTCCACTATGCAGGACCTTCAATATGGCAAAAGTCCCCTCCCACGGGGTGCTAGTTTGTGAGGCCTCTGGTGATCCACTCGGAGGACCATATCCCCTTCAAGGAAGGCTCGTCCCCTAGCGTGTCTGTCGTGGTAGCGATGCAGGTCCTATTGATACAATGTAGACCTTATGAGCGCCAACTCACGCTCCTCCTCCAAGAGGTTGAGGTTGTATTGTCTTGCTTCTTCAGCTTCGGCTTCCGAGTATAGATCCACTTGGGGGGAGTTGTGAAGTAAATCACCGGTAAGACTGCTTCCGACCCGTACACCATAAAGAATGGAATGCGATTGCCGGACCAGCTCAGGGTCGTCTGCAAGCCCCAGAGGACCGATGGCATCTCTGTGACCCAAATGCCTGCTACGTGCTTCAGGTTGCGCATAAGGCAAGGCTTTAGTCCTTGGAGTATCAGTCCATTCACTCGTTCTGCCTGTCCATTCGACTGCGGGTGTGCCACAAAGGCATTACCGACCCGAGTGCCTTGGGAATAGAAAAACTCACGGAACTCATCCGAGTCGAAGTTAGATCAACTGTCACTGATGATGCTGTGGGGGACTCCGAATCTAAAGACTACTTCTTTGATTAATTGTATGTCAGTCGACGAATCCATCTTTATAGGCTTTGCTTCAATCCACTTAGTGAACTTGTCGACCGCCACCAACAGATGTGTAAAAACCACTCGCTCTAGTCTGGAGAGGGCCGACCATGTCAAGCCCCCAGACAGCAAACGACAGGTGAGGGGGATTCTCTTTAGTGAAGACGCCGGCTTGTGCGATTGGTTCACATAGAGCTGGCACCCGACGCACTGGTCCACTATGTCCCGGACAACTTCATTGGGGCGGGGCCAATCGAAACCAGCCCCGAACGCCTTGGCAACAGATACGTCTCCAATGTATCTACTTTTCCAAACACTTTTGCCCTTGTTTTGGACTCTAATTTGCATGATTTTTATGAAACTAACCCGGACTGATGATATTTTCAGCAGAACTGCCATGGTGTTGTTTATTGCATAGAAAACAAAACTTCTCGGAATGACCTAAAAATCCACAGAGATAACTTTTGGAAAATAAAAAAAATACTGGCGAAAGAATCAAGGCCAGGGGGCCCACACCCTGTCCACGAGGGTGGGGGGCGCTCCCCCTCTCCTGGGCGCGGCCCCCTGTCTCGTGGGCCCCCTGATGCTCCACCGACCTCAACTCCAACTCTATATATTCCCTTTCACGGAGAGAAAAATCAGAGAGAAAGTTTGATCGCTTTTTACAATATGGAGCCGCCACCAAGCCCTAATCTATCTCAGGAGGGCTGATCTGGAGTTCGTTCGGGGCTCCGGAGAGGGGGATTCGTCGCCGTCGTCATCATCAACCATCCTCCATCACCAATTTCATGATGCTCACCGCCGTGCGTGAGTAATTCCATCGTAGGCTTGCTGGACGGTGATGGGTTGGATGAGATTTACCATGTAATCAAGTTAGTTTTGTTAGGGTTTGATCCCTAGTATCCACTATGTTCTGAGATTGATGTTGCTATGACTTTGCTATGCTTAATGCTTGTCACTAGGGCCCGAGTGCCATGATTTCAGATCTGAACCTATTATGTTTTCATGAATATATGTGAGTTCTTGATCCTATCTTGTAAGTCTATAGTCACCTATTATGTGTTATGATCCGACAACCCCGAAGTGACAATAATCGGGATACTTCTCGGTGATGACCGTAGTTTGAGGAGTTCATGTATTCACTATGTGTTAATGCTTTGGTCCGGTACTCTATTAAAAGGAGGCCTTAATATCCCTTAGTTTCCAATAGGATCCCGCTGCCACTGGAGGGTAGGACAAAAGATGTCATGCAAGTTCTTTTCCATAAGCACGTATGACTATATTTGGAATACATGCCTACATTACATTGATGAACTGGAGCTAGTTCTGTGTCACCCTATGTTATAGCTATTACATGAGGAATCGCATCCGACATAATTATCCATCACTGATCCAATGCCTACGAGCTTTTCACATATTGTGCTTTGCTTATTTACTTTTCTGTTGCTACTGTTACAACTACTACAAAATTGCTATCTTTACTTTTGCCACTGTTACCATTACTATCATACTACTTTGCTACTAAATACTTTGCTGCATATACTAAGTTATCCAGGTGTGGTTGAATTGACAACTCAACTGCTAATACTTAAGAATATTCTTTGGCTCCCCTTGTGTCGAATCAATATATTTGGGTTGAATACTCTACCCTCGAAAGCTTTTGCGATCCCCTATACTTGTCGGTTATCAAGACTAATTTCTGGCGCCGTTGCCGGGAAGCATAGCTCTATTCTTTGAGTCACTTGGGTTTTATATCTACTGATCACTATGAAGAACTTGAAAGACGCAAGAACTAAGATTTTTCCCTCAACTACGAGGGGAGGTAAGGAACTGCCATCTAGGTCTGCACTAGATTCTCCTTCTGTTTTGAGTAAGCTTGCGATACCTAAACCTGCAACTGCTATGAATTCTGATATGTCGCATGTTATTGATGATGGCACTTCTGCTATGCATGATACTTATGATGAAACTACTTCTATGCTTGATACTACTATGCCATTAGGTGAATATCTTGATGAACAACTTGCTAGGGTTAGAGAGAATGAAATTATTGATGATAGTGATGATGAAGGTTGTCCCCCTAATTATGAATTGCCTGTTGTTCCTGAGGGTTATGCTATGGATGAAGAAGCTGCTAGAGCTATTTTTGCTTGCAATGATAGATATGATCTTAAGAAGTTATTAGCTAAATGGAAGCAACAATCTCTTAATGCTAGAATGAAACCTGACCCCACTTTTGCTACTTCACCTATCTGTGTTACTGATAAGGATTATGAATTCTCTGTTGATCCTGAGATAGTTACTTTGGTTGAATCTGATCCTTTTTATGGCTATGAATCTAAAACTATTGTGGCACATCTTACCAAGTTAAATGATATAGCCACCCTGTTTACTAATGATGAGAAGTCTGGCTATTATTATATCCTTAAGATATTTCCGTTCTCATTAAAGGGTGATGCTAAAACTTGGTTTAATTCTCTTGATCTTGGTTGTGTGCGTAGTCCCCAGGATATGCTTTATTACTTCTCTCCTAAATATTTCCCTGGTCATAAGAAACAAGCTACCTTGCGGGAAATATATAATTTTGTGCAAGTCGAAGAAGAGAGTCTCCCACAATCTTGGGGGAGGCTTCTCCGATTACTTAATGCTTTGCCTGATCATCCTCTTAAGAAAAATGAAATACTTGATATCTTTTATAATGGACTAACCGATGCTTCCAAGGACTACTTGGATAGTTATGCTGGTTGTGTTTTCAGGAAAGAACAGTCGACCAAGCTGAATTACTATTGAATAATATGTTGACTAATGAAAATAATTGGACTCTTCCTGAGCCAATTCCTGAGCCAATTGAGCCAACTCCTGCGCCTTTTCCTAAACCAACTCGGAAGAAGAGGGGAGTTCTATTTCTCACTCCTGAAGATATGCAAGAGGAAAAGAAATCAATGAAAGAAAAAGGTATTAAAGCTGAAGATTTAAGAATTTACCTCCTATTGAAGAAATACATGGTCATAATATACCGCCTGTTGAAGAAACACATTGTCTTGATAACCCTACACAGGTAGTAAAGGTAAACTCTCTCTATAGATATGATAAAGTTGAAATCCCGTCTACTAAATTTCATAGTCCTTGCTTAGATGAATTTGATGACTTTATGGCTAGACAAGAAATTTTTAATGCTTATGTTGGTAGAGAATTAAAGAATAATGCTTTCGAGATAGGACGGTTGAGTGATTATATGGCTAGAGTTAAAGGTGAACTTAAACTCATTAGCAAATATGCTTCTATGGTTACCACTCAAGTGGAGCAAGTACTTAAAGCTCAAAGTGATTTGCTCAATGAATTAATAGTAAACATGATTTTTCTATTAGAGTGGCTACTAGAACTGGTAGAATGACTCAGGAATCTTTGTATCTTGAAGGCCACCCTAAGAGTATCGAACAGGATTCTCAGAGAAATAATTTAGAGGCACCTAGTTCTTCTAAAAAGAAGAAAAAGAAAAATGATAGGACTTTGCATGCTTCTAGTGAACCTGTTATAGACACACCTGAGAATCCCAATGATATTTCTATTTCTGATGCTGAAACACAATTAGGTGATGAACATGAACCTAGTGATAATGTTAATGATAATGTTCATGTTGATGCTCAACCTAGCAATAATAATGAAGTAGAGGTTGAACCTGCTGTTGATCTTGATAACCCACAATCAAAGAATCAACGTTATGATAAAAGAGACTTTGTTTCTAGGAAGCACGGTAGAGAGAGGGAACCATGGGTTCAGAAACCCATGCCCTTTCCTCCTAAACCATCCAAGACAAAGGATGATGAGGATTTTGAGGGCTTTGCTGAAATGATTAGACCTATCTTCTTACGTATGCGTTTAACTGATATGCTTAAATTAAATCCTTATGCTAAGTATATGAAGGATATCATTACAAATAAAAGAAAGATACTGGAAGCTGAAATTTCCACCATGCTTGCTAATTACACTTTTAAAGGTGGAATACCAAACAAACTTGGAGATCCAGGTGTACCCACTATACCATGCTCCATTAAAAGAAATTATGTTAAAACTGCTTTATGTGATCTTGGAGCCGGTGTTAGTGTTATGCCTCTCTCTTTATATCGTAGACTTGAATTGAATAAGTTGACACCTACTGAAATATCCTTGCAAATGGCCGCTAAATCAACTGCCATACCTGTTGGTATTTGTGAGGATGTGACTGTTGTGGTTGCAAATGTCACTATCTTAACGGACTTTGTTATTCTTGATATTCCCGAGGATGATTGTATGTCGATTATCCTTGGTAGACCCTTTTTGAATACTGCAGGGGCTGTTATTGATTGCAACAAAGGCAATGTCACTTTTCATGTTAATGGTAATGAGCATACGGTACACTTTCCGAGGAAACAACCTCAAGTTCATAGCATCAATTCTATTGGAAAAGTTCCAACTATCATTATTGGAGGTTTTGAATTTACTCTTCCTACTGTCAAGAAAAAGTATGATATTATTATTGTTGGGGATGTTCATATCCCCGTTGAGGTAACCTAGTGTCATTCGAAATTTCTCCGGTTCCGTGTTAGTCGGAATGAGTTTGTTAACAAGACTTGATCAACCTTGTTAGTGGATTCATTTTGATGATCATGAGATGGATGAAACTAGAAGGCACAACCTTCGGTACCCTCTTTTTACTTTCTGTTATTCAGAATAAATAAAGCAAAAATAGTATTATCTGTCTGTTTTCTGAATTATCCATACAATAAAAAATATCCCGAAAATAGAAGTGCTCCAAATGCCATGCAAATTTAGTATGATTTTTTATGAAATATTTGAGGATTTTACGCACTGAGAACACTACAGGGGGGCAAGCACCTGGCCACGAGGGTGGAGGGCGCGCCCACACCCCCTGGGTGCCCCCCCTATCTCATGGGCCCACGATGGCCCCCTCCACTTATTCCTGCACCCACACACTCCATCTTCCTCCCCAAAAAATCCCCATCCAGCTCAAGCACGAGTTCTAGCTCATTTTGCTGCGATTTTCGATCTCCTTGCTCAAAGCTCCATTCACAAAACTGCTTTGGAAGATTGTTGCTTGGTATGTGACTCCTCCATTGGTCCAATTAGTTTTTGTTCTAGTGCTTTATTCATTGCAAATTTTTGCTGCATAAGTGGCCCTGTTCTTGAGCTTGCATGCCAAATTTATGAGGTCCCAAGTAATTCTAATGCATGATATAGGCTCTAGGCACTTGTGGGAGTAGTTGCTATCAATGTTTAGTTTGGTTCACTTTTATTTTGAAGTTACTAAATTTTTTAGAATTTTTCAGAGGAAAGAAATATGTCCAGGAGAATGTACCAAGGTGGTTCCTCAACTAAGAGAGGACCTAGGCGTGCTATGCGTGAGCAAGACGATGAACCACCAAGGGAAGCCGAAGTGCGGGCTTGCGAGTGGCCATCAGAAGAATTTATGGTCAATGCAGGCATTAAGGATGAATTTCACGCATATGTGCGCAATGCCGATCTTGAGGACTTCATACAAGATAAGTGTCCTCAGTACTACCAATTGACTGATTCATTCAGGAGAAGGTTTAAATTTTCATCTTCACGTAATTCTCAGAATGTCCTGTTTGATATTTATGATGAATCTTATACCATGGACCTAGAAGATTTTACTACTTCTTGCAAACTCCCGCAGTGGGGCAATGTTCATGAACCCCACAAATCTGAATATAAAGATTTTCTAGCTAGTATCACTGTGGAAGAATCCAGGGATATAGCACAAGCTACCATAGGGAGCATTCACTTTCTTGCTATACATTATTTTGCTCTCTTCATTGGTAGACGCATTAACGGTAAAGATGAAGCATGTCACATGTGTGTCCCTGATCTTTGTGTCCTCAAGAGTGCTGTGTTAGGTAATAAAGATTACAACTTGGGGGCAATAGTTGCACGTAGGTTGCATAATAATGGTATCTGGAGATTTATTTGGAGGGATTTATGTGACCTGTGTTGCTAATTATCTTGGTATATCTCCACGAGAGGGGGATATGGAGTTGCCTCCCGCTTATTTAGATTATGACGCTATGGTCAGACATCGTTTTCTTTTGAGGAATGAACAATTCCTCCAGTATCGACTAATCTTTGACAGACGTTGCGATGTCCATGTTACTCTCCCTGCTCCTTCCCTTTTTGATTACCAGGCAAAACGAAGATATGTTGTTACCAGGGAGGAGGCAACCGAACACGAGGGGAGAGTGGAGGCAGCTCGTCAAAATGCCGCAGCCCAGGATGCATTGGCTGCTGCATCTCAGTACGACCCCAGTTATAACTTTGGATATCAGCCAGGCTATCCTTGGCATTAGACCAACTTAGGCCAAAAGCCTAAGCTTCGGGGAGTACGTATTTCTCACCGACTTTACATTCATGTTCACACACTATTATAGTTGTCGGTGCTCATACTCTTTCATTGTATTATCCATGCTAGTTTAATTTCTTTTTCTAGCTTTCTTCTTGTGTGTTTGATAAACCTTAAGAAAAACCAAAAAATATTAGTTAGTTTAATTTCCATGCTTGTAGAAGTAATTAAAATGAAAACCCAAAAAGATTTATCATTCTTCTTTTGCTTGTTGGGAGCTTTCCCGTGTAAATAGTTTTAGTTTATTTCTTTCTTTTTGGGGGTCAAGAGTAGAAGACCATATTGAAAATGTTTAGTGACTCTCATATGCTGATTGTTTATTTAACTTAGAGCCCATATTACTTTGTCTTCTCCCTTGAGTTGAATGCTTGTAGATTCTAGCTTAGTCCAATGCACGTGCACTATTATTGTTATACACACCGTCCGGTCGTGCAAGTGAAAAGCAATAATGACAATATATGATGGACTGATTGAGATGAGAAAAGCTGGTATGAACTCGACCTCTCTTGTTTTTGTAAATATGATGAGTTCATCGTTCCTGATTCAGCCTATTATGAAGTAAACATATTTGCAATGACATTTAGAGATTATAGTTGTTTATGCCATGCTTAATTAGCTATGAGTTTATAATGGTTTAGCTTGCGTGCCAACATGCTATTGAAATAGTTATGATGTGGTATGATGGGATGGTATCCTCCTTTGAATGAATTGAGTGACTCGACTTGGCACATGTTCACGCATGTAGTTGAAACAAATCAACATAGCCTTCATGATATTTATGTTCATGGTGGATTATATCCTACTCATGCTTGCACCTGGTGTAGATTAATTTTAATGTATGTTCATGACTGTTGTCGCTCTCTCAGTTGGTTGCTTCCCAGTCTTTTGCTAGCCTTCACCTGTACTAAGCGGGAATACTGCTTATGCATCCAAAACTCCATAAACCCCAAAGTTATTCCATATTAGTCTACCATACCTTCCTATATGCGGTATCTACCTGCCGTTCCAAGTAAATTTGTATGTGCCAAACTCCAAACCTTCAAATGAAATTCTGTTTTGTATACTCGAGCAGCTCATGTTTCAACTAGGGCTATTTGTATCTTCCATGCTAGGTGGGTTATTCTCAAGGGGAGTGGACTCCGCTCCTCATTCACGAGAAAATGGCTGGTAACCGGGATGCCGAGTCCCATGATCAAAAAGATCAAAGCAAATCAAAATAATTAAACAAAACTCCCCCAGGGCTGTTGTTAGTTGGAGGCACTCGTTGTTTCGAGCAAGCCATGGATTGATGCTTGTTGGTGGTGGGGGAGTATAAACTTTTACCATTCTGTTTGGGAACCGCCTATAATGTATGTAGCACGAAAGATATCGCCATCTCATAGTTGTTGTGTTGACAGTGAAAGTATACCGCCCAAAATGTTATTCATCTCCATTTTAAAATCGAGCTATGGCACCTCTACAAATCCATGCTTCCCTCTGCGAAGGGCCTATCTATTTACTTTTATGTTGAGTCATCACCTTCTTATTAAAAAGCACCCACTGGAGAGCACACTGTCATTTGCATGCATTACTATTAGTTTGTATTGGGTATGACTTGACTGGATCTCTTTTACCATGAATTACAATGTTTAGTCAGTCCTTGATCTTTAAAGGTTCTCTGCATTTATGTTTTGCGGTCTCAGAAAGGGCTAGCGACATACCATTTTGTTATATCATATTATGATTGTTTTGAGAAAGTGTTGTCATCCGAGTTTTATTATTATTGCTCGCTAGTTGGTTATGCCATTGACATGAGTAAATATGAGACCTAAGTGTTATTGTGAATATGGTTAGTTCATAATCTTTGCTGAAAACATGAATGCTGGCTTTACATATTTACAACAACAAGATAAAATAGAGTTTGTAAAAGTTTTTCTTTATCACTTTCAGTTTATCAACTGAATTGCTTGAGGACAAGCAAAGGTTTAAGCCTGGGGGAGTTGATACGTCTCCAACGTATCTACTTTTCCAAACACTTTTGCCCTTGTTTTTGACTCTAATTTGCATGATTTGAATGAAACTAACCCGGACTAGCGCTGTTTTCAGCAGAACTGCCATGGTGTTGTTTATTGTGCAGAAAACAAAAGTTCTCGGAATGACCTGAAAATCCACGGAGATAACTTTTGGAAAATATAAAAAATACTGGCGAAAGAATCAAGGCCAGGGGGCCCACACCCTGTCCACGAGGGTGGGGGCGCGCCCCCTGTCTCGTGGACCACCTGATGCTCCACCGACCTCAACTCCAACTCTATATATTCCGTTTCACAGAGAAAAAATCAGAGAGAAAGTTTCATCGCGTTTTACGATACGGAGCCGCCGCCAAGCCCTAATCTCTCTCGGGAGGGCTGATCTGGAGTTCGTTCAGGGCTCCGGAGAGGGGGATTCATTGCCGTCGTCATCATCAGCCATCCTCCATCACCAATTTCATGATGCTCACCACCGTGCGTGAGTAATTCCATTGTAGGCTTGCTGGACGGTGATGGGTTGGATGAGATTTACCATGTAATCAAGTTAGTTTTGTTAGGGTTTGATCCCTAGTATCCACTATGTTCTGAGATTGATGTTGCTATGACTTTGCTGTGCTTAATGCATGTCACTAGGGCCCAAGTGCCATGATTTCAGATCTGAACCTATTATGTTTTCATCAATATATGTGAGTTCTTGATCCTATCTTGCAAGTCTATAGTCACCTATTATGTGTTACGATCCGACAACCCCGAAGTGACAATAATCGGGATACTTCTCGGTGATGACCGTAGTTTGAGGAGTTCATGTATTCACTAAGTGTTAATGATTTGGTCCGGTACTCTATTAAAAGGAGGCCTTAATATCCCTTAGTTTCCAATAGGACCCCGCTGCCACGGGAGGGTAGGGCAAAAGATGCCATGCAGGTTCTTTTCCATAAGTACGTATGACTATATTCGAAATACATGCCTACATTACATTGATGAACTGGAGCTAGCTCTGTGTCACCCTATGTTATAGCTATTACATGAGGAATCGCATCCGACATAAGTATCCATCACTGATCCAATGCCTACGAGCTTTTCACATATTGTGCTTTTCTTATTAACTTTTCCGTTGCTACTGTTACAACTACTACAAAACTGCTATCTTTACTTTTGCCACTGTTACCATTACTATCATACTACTTTGCTACTAAATACTTTGTTGCAGATACTAAGTTATCCAGGTGTGCTTGAATTGACAACTCAACTGCTAATACTTAAGAATATTCTTTGGCTCCCCTTGTGTCGAATCAACAAATTTGGGTTGAATACTCTACCCTTGAAAGCTCTTGCGATCCCCTATACTTGTGGGTTATCAGCAACCAATGTCTGAGAGGACGCATGGTGTCCACAAGTTCCCGGATGAATTTCCTGCAGAATCTGCCATCCTCCCCCCGGTGATATGCAACGCTGAGTGACTCAAGTAGTGCTCTTTTTGTAAGGCTGATCGCCCATGACAATGAAGGCTTTCGATTGGTGGACAATCTATCGAGCCTTAGCCTCATCTTCTAGGAGTTCTTGACTGAGCAAGTAAGCAAGATATGGTCTAGTCCACTCGGGAGTGATAACGAGAATTTCTTGGACCAGGTCGATCACCGCGGGGAAGTCTGCCTCAGTCGAATTCGATGGACCGACTGGTTGCGGGGGGCTCCTCCATGAAAGGGTCTTCCTCGATCATGAGCAAGTGCAAATGCTCCTGGAACACATTTTTAGGGACTTCCTTCCGAGTGGAACCAATCTTGGCCAAATCATAAACTGCTTGGTTCTTGAGCCGCGGAATATGATGGAGTTCCAGGACTTCAAAGTACTACTCCAACTTTTTGACGGTGTTGGAGTATCCTATCATCGATGGGCTATGGATAAACCATTCCTTCATGACTTGGTTGACTGCTACCTCTTGAGCACTGCGTTGAATTTCCCCGAAGAGGAGAGGATGATGCAGCAAAGTAGCGTAAGTATTTCCCTCAGTTTTTGAGAACCAAGGTATCAATCTAGTAGGAGACCACGCACAAGTCCCTCGTACCTACACAAAACAATAGCTACTCGCAACCAACGCGATTAGGGGTTGTCAATCCCTTCACGGTCATTTACGAGAGTGAGATCTGATAGAGATGATAAATAATATTTTTGGTATTTTTGATAGATAGATGTAAAGTGAAAAGTAAAAGGCAAAGTAAAAACAAAGCAAGTAAATAAAGTGATAGCAATTGATATGATGAGAATAGACCCGAAGGCCATAGGTTTCACTAGTGGCTTCTCTCAAGAGCATAGATATTCTACGGTGGGTGAACAAATTACTGTTGAGCAATTGACAGAATTGAGCATAGTTATGAGCATATCTAGGTAATGATCATGTATATAGGCATCACGTCCAAGACAAGTAGATCGAAACGATTCTGCATCTACTACAATTGCTCCTGTTCTGATCGTTTGGGGATACGTAGGTATATATAGGAGGAAGGAGTACGTCGGTGGAGCAGCAGGGGGCCCACGAGGTAGGGGGGCACGCCCAGGGGGGGCGCCCTCCACCCTCGTGACCGCCTCTTTTGTTCCTTGGAGCAGGGTCCAAGTCTCGTAGATCACGTTCAGTGAGAAAATCACGTTCCCGAAGGTTTCATTCCGTTTGGACCCCGTTTGATATTCCATTTCTTCGAAATACTGAAATAGGCAAAAAAACAGCAATTCTGGGCTGGGCGTCCGGTTAATAGGTTAGTCCCAAAAATAATATAAAAGTGGAAAATAAAGCCCAATATAGGCCAAAACAGTAGATAAAGTAGCATGGAGCAATCAAAAATTATAGATACGTTGGAGACGTATCAGGCATCCCCAAGCTTAATTCCTGCTCGTCCTCGAGTAGGTAAATGATAAAAAAGAATTTTTGATGCGGAGTGATACTTTGGCATAATTTCAATATAAATCTTCTTAATTGTGATATGAATATTCAGATCCGAAAGATTCAAGACAAAAGTTCATATTGACACAAAAATAATAATACTTCAAGCATACTAATCAAAGCAATCATGTCTTGTCAAAATAGCATGGCAAAAGAAAGTTCATCCCTACAAAATCATATAGTTAGGCTATGCTTCATTTT
>NC_041393.1:411660829-411669280 GCF_002162155.2 Triticum dicoccoides
TCTCTCTCTCTCTCTTTCTTTGTTATCTTCTGTTTCGCGCCCCCTAGATCTTGCTGAAAATCGTTTCTTAAATATCCGAAGATCCATAACTCCGACTGCGCTGATATTTCAACACGATTTTTTCCGGATATAAGCTTCCTTGAGCCCGAATAGAGCCCCAACCGACTTACGAGGAGGGCACAAGACACCTGGGCGCGCCTGGGGGCTCGGGCGCGCCCCGGTGTATCTTGGGAGCTGTGGGCCCCCGTTTGTGTTGATTCCACCTCCCAAAAAATGACATATATTCCAAAATAATTATTCGTAAAATTTTATTGCATTTGGACTTCGTTTGATATGGATATTCTGCGAAACAAAAAACGTGCTGAAAATAGGAACTGGCACTGGGCACTAGATCAATATGTTAGTCGAATAAATCATATAAAATGTTGCCAAAAGTATGTAAAAGTTGTATAATATTGGCATGGAACAATCAAAATTTGTAGATACGATGGAGACGTATCAGTTTCCCCAAGCTTAATTCCTGCGTCCTCGAGTAGGTAAATGATAAAAAAAGATAATTTTTCATGTGGAATGCTACCTAGCATAATCTTGATCATATGTATAAGCATGGCTTGAATATTAAGACACGGGTGATTCAAAGCAATAGTCTATAATTTGACATAAAGACATTAATACTCAGGCATCCCAACAAATAATCATGTCTTTCAAAATATCAACGCTAAAGAAAGCTACCCCTACAAAATCATATAGTCTTGTCATGCTCCATCTTCTTAACACAAAGTATTTATCATGTACTACCCCATTGTTAGCCAAGCAATTGGTTCATACTCCCTCCATTCCTAAATATTTGTTTTTTTAGAGATTTCAAATGGACTATCACATACGGATGTATATAGACATATTTTAGAGTGTAGATTCACTCATTTTGATTCGTATGTAGTCACTTGTTGAAATCTCTAGAAAGACAAATATTTAGGAATAGAGGGAGTACTTTTTAACGCGCTTCAGCTTTTTCAACCCTCGCATAGTACATGAGCGCAAGCCATGGATATAGCACTATGGATGGAATAGAATATGATGGTAGAAATTAATTTGGAGAAGACAAAAAAGTGAGAAAGTCTCACATCGATGCAGATAATCAACGGGCTATGGAGATTCCCATCAATTGATATCAGTGTGAGGAGTAGGGATTGCCATGCAATGGATAAACTAATTAAGAGCTATAAGTGTATGAAAGCTCCAACTGAAAACTAAGTGTGTGTCATCTAACTCTATAATGAAAAATTCCCACTAGTATATGAAGTGACAACATAGGAGACTCTCTATATGGAAAACATGGTGCTACTTTGAAGCACAAGTGTGGAACTAGCATGCCCCTTCTCTCTTCTTCTCTCATTTTTTCATTTTTTCTTGCGCTCTTTTTGGCCTCACTTTTTTCTCTCTTTTTTTCTTTTTCTTTCAGTCGGGATTCTCATCCTGACTTGTGGGGGAATCATAGTCTCCATCATCCTTTCCTCGCTTGGACATGCTCTAATAATGAATAATGATGATCATAACACTTATATTTACTTACAACTCAATATTATAATTCGATACCTAGAACAAAGTATGACTCTATATGAATGCCTCTGGCAGTGTACCAGGATGTGCAATGATCTAGCGTAACAACGATATCAAAAAATGGACAAGGCCATGGAAATATCATGCTAGCTATCATACGATCATGGGAAGCAATATGACAATGAATGCTCAAGTCATCAAAACGGAAGCGGTGGAAGTTGCATGGCAATATATCTCGGAATGGCCATGGAAAGGCCATAATAGGTAGGTATGGTGGCTGTTTTGAGGAAGATATAATAAGGCTTATGTGTGACAGAGAATATCATATCACGGGGTTTGGATGCACCTGCGAAGTTTGCACCACATCTCGTGGTGAGAAAGGGTAATGCACGGTACCGTAGAGGCTAGCAAATTGCGGAAAGGTAAGAGTGCGTATAATCCATGGAATCACATTAGTCATAAAGAACTCATATACTTATTGCAAAAAATTTATTAGCCCTCGAAGCAAATAATGCCCCTAGGGGGGAGGTTGGTAGGACTTAACCATCGCGCGCCCCCGACTTCTACGCAAAGGAAGAGAATCAATAATAAATCATGCCCCAACTTCATAGCATAAGGAGAGACTATACGTGCATGCTTCAGGAATCACAAAACTTAACACCAATATCTTACTAAACACGATCATCCACTAGTACCTCCCACATATTATCATCTCTATATCACAAAACAATTGCAAGTAATTAAACATATCATATTCAGTGATCCACAAGTTTTATGTAGGATTTTATGACTAACCATGCAATTGACCAATTCTTGTCGACTCTCTAAATAAATATAATCGAAGCATGAGAGTTTAATTATTTCTACAAAATACCATGCTCTAATACATATGAGTGAAGCAAAAGAGCATTCTACAAATAACGGTTTTCCATGTGAAGATAAACAGGCAATCCAAACTTCAAATGATATAAGTGAAGCACATGAAGCATTCTATAAAGCCATACTAAAAATGTATAAGTGAAGTGCAATGAGCATTGTATAAATCAACCATGGACTATCTCATACCAGGATGATTGTATGTCGATTATCCTTGGTAGACCCTTTTTGAATACTGCAGGGGCTGTTATTGATTGCAACAAAGGCAATGTCACTTTTCATGTTAATGGTAATGAGCATACGGTACACTTTCCGAGGAAACAACCTCAAGTTCATAGCATCAATTCTATTGGAAAAGTTCCAACTATCATTATTGGAGGTTTTGAATTTACTCTTCCTACTGTCAAGAAAAAGTATGATATTATTATTGTTGGGGATGTTCATATCCCCGTTGAGGTAACCTAGTGTCATTCGAAATTTCTCCGGTTCCGTGTTAGTCGGAATGAGTTTGTTAACAAGACTTGATCAACCTTGTTAGTGGATTCATTTTGATGATCATGAGATGGATGAAACTAGAAGGCACAACCTTCGGTACCCTCTTTTTACTTTCTGTTATTCAGAATAAATAAAGCAAAAATAGTATTATCTGTCTGTTTTCTGAATTATCCATACAATAAAAAATATCCCAAAAATAGAAGTGCTCCAAATGCCATGCAAATTTAGTATGATTTTTTATGAAATATTTGAGGATTTTACGCACTGAGAACACTACAGGGGGGCAAGCACCTGGCCACGAGGGTGGAGGGCGCGCCCACACCCCCTGGGTGCCCCCCCTATCTCATGGGCCCACGATGGCCCCCTCCACTTATTCCTGCACCCACACACTCCATCTTCCTCCCCAAAAAATCCCCATCCAGCTCAAGCACGAGTTCTAGCTCATTTTGCTGCGATTTTCGATCTCCTTGCTCAAAGCTCCATTCACAAAACTGCTTTGGAAGATTGTTGCTTGGTATGTGACTCCTCCATTGGTCCAATTAGTTTTTGTTCTAGTGCTTTATTCATTGCAAATTTTTGCTGCATAAGTGGCCCTGTTCTTGAGCTTGCATGCCAAATTTATGAGGTCCCAAGTAATTCTAATGCATGATATAGGCTCTAGGCACTTGTGGGAGTAGTTGCTATCAATGTTTAGTTTGGTTCACTTTTATTTTGAAGTTACTAAATTTTTTAGAATTTTTCAGAGGAAAGAAATATGTCCAGGAGAATGTACCAAGGTGGTTCCTCAACTAAGAGAGGACCTAGGCGTGCTATGCGTGAGCAAGACGATGAACCACCAAGGGAAGCCGAAGTGCGGGCTTGCGAGTGGCCATCAGAAGAATTTATGGTCAATGCAGGCATTAAGGATGAATTTCACGCATATGTGCGCAATGCCGATCTTGAGGACTTCATACAAGATAAGTGTCCTCAGTACTACCAATTGACTGATTCATTCAGGAGAAGGTTTAAATTTTCATCTTCACGTAATTCTCAGAATGTCCTGTTTGATATTTATGATGAATCTTATACCATGGACCTAGAAGATTTTACTACTTCTTGCAAACTCCCGCAGTGGGGCAATGTTCATGAACCCCACAAATCTGAATATAAAGATTTTCTAGCTAGTATCACTGTGGAAGAATCCAGGGATATAGCACAAGCTACCATAGGGAGCATTCACTTTCTTGCTATACATTATTTTGCTCTCTTCATTGGTAGACGCATTAACGGTAAAGATGAAGCATGTCACATGTGTGTCCCTGATCTTTGTGTCCTCAAGAGTGCTGTGTTAGGTAATAAAGATTACAACTTGGGGGCAATAGTTGCACGTAGGTTGCATAATAATGGTATCTGGAGATTTATTTGGAGGGATTTATGTGACCTGTGTTGCTAATTATCTTGGTATATCTCCACGAGAGGGGGATATGGAGTTGCCTCCCGCTTATTTAGATTATGACGCTATGGTCAGACATCGTTTTCTTTTGAGGAATGAACAATTCCTCCAGTATCGACTAATCTTTGACAGACGTTGCGATGTCCATGTTACTCTCCCTGCTCCTTCCCTTTTTGATTACCAGGCAAAACGAAGATATGTTGTTACCAGGGAGGAGGCAACCGAACACGAGGGGAGAGTGGAGGCAGCTCGTCAAAATGCCGCAGCCCAGGATGCATTGGCTGCTGCATCTCAGTACGACCCCAGTTATAACTTTGGATATCAGCCAGGCTATCCTTGGCATTAGACCAACTTAGGCCAAAAGCCTAAGCTTCGGGGAGTACGTATTTCTCACCGACTTTACATTCATGTTCACACACTATTATAGTTGTCGGTGCTCATACTCTTTCATTGTATTATCCATGCTAGTTTAATTTCTTTTTCTAGCTTTCTTCTTGTGTGTTTGATAAACCTTAAGAAAAACCAAAAAATATTAGTTAGTTTAATTTCCATGCTTGTAGAAGTAATTAAAATGAAAACCCAAAAAGATTTATCATTCTTCTTTTGCTTGTTGGGAGCTTTCCCGTGTAAATAGTTTTAGTTTATTTCTTTCTTTTTGGGGGTCAAGAGTAGAAGACCATATTGAAAATGTTTAGTGACTCTCATATGCTGATTGTTTATTTAACTTAGAGCCCATATTACTTTGTCTTCTCCCTTGAGTTGAATGCTTGTAGATTCTAGCTTAGTCCAATGCACGTGCACTATTATTGTTATACACACCGTCCGGTCGTGCAAGTGAAAAGCAATAATGACAATATATGATGGACTGATTGAGATGAGAAAAGCTGGTATGAACTCGACCTCTCTTGTTTTTGTAAATATGATGAGTTCATCGTTCCTGATTCAGCCTATTATGAAGTAAACATATTTGCAATGACATTTAGAGATTATAGTTGTTTATGCCATGCTTAATTAGCTATGAGTTTATAATGGTTTAGCTTGCGTGCCAACATGCTATTGAAATAGTTATGATGTGGTATGATGGGATGGTATCCTCCTTTGAATGAATTGAGTGACTCGACTTGGCACATGTTCACGCATGTAGTTGAAACAAATCAACATAGCCTTCATGATATTTATGTTCATGGTGGATTATATCCTACTCATGCTTGCACCTGGTGTAGATTAATTTTAATGTATGTTCATGACTGTTGTCGCTCTCTCAGTTGGTTGCTTCCCAGTCTTTTGCTAGCCTTCACCTGTACTAAGCGGGAATACTGCTTATGCATCCAAAACTCCATAAACCCCAAAGTTATTCCATATTAGTCTACCATACCTTCCTATATGCGGTATCTACCTGCCGTTCCAAGTAAATTTGTATGTGCCAAACTCCAAACCTTCAAATGAAATTCTGTTTTGTATACTCGAGCAGCTCATGTTTCAACTAGGGCTATTTGTATCTTCCATGCTAGGTGGGTTATTCTCAAGGGGAGTGGACTCCGCTCCTCATTCACGAGAAAATGGCTGGTAACCGGGATGCCGAGTCCCATGATCAAAAAGATCAAAGCAAATCAAAATAATTAAACAAAACTCCCCCAGGGCTGTTGTTAGTTGGAGGCACTCGTTGTTTCGAGCAAGCCATGGATTGATGCTTGTTGGTGGTGGGGGAGTATAAACTTTTACCATTCTGTTTGGGAACCGCCTATAATGTATGTAGCACGAAAGATATCGCCATCTCATAGTTGTTGTGTTGACAGTGAAAGTATACCGCCCAAAATGTTATTCATCTCCATTTTAAAATCGAGCTATGGCACCTCTACAAATCCATGCTTCCCTCTGCGAAGGGCCTATCTATTTACTTTTATGTTGAGTCATCACCTTCTTATTAAAAAGCACCCACTGGAGAGCACACTGTCATTTGCATGCATTACTATTAGTTTGTATTGGGTATGACTTGACTGGATCTCTTTTACCATGAATTACAATGTTTAGTCAGTCCTTGATCTTTAAAGGTTCTCTGCATTTATGTTTTGCGGTCTCAGAAAGGGCTAGCGACATACCATTTTGTTATATCATATTATGATTGTTTTGAGAAAGTGTTGTCATCCGAGTTTTATTATTATTGCTCGCTAGTTGGTTATGCCATTGACATGAGTAAATATGAGACCTAAGTGTTATTGTGAATATGGTTAGTTCATAATCTTTGCTGAAAACATGAATGCTGGCTTTACATATTTACAACAACAAGATAAAATAGAGTTTGTAAAAGTTTTTCTTTATCACTTTCAGTTTATCAACTGAATTGCTTGAGGACAAGCAAAGGTTTAAGCCTGGGGGAGTTGATACGTCTCCAACGTATCTACTTTTCCAAACACTTTTGCCCTTGTTTTTGACTCTAATTTGCATGATTTGAATGAAACTAACCCGGACTAGCGCTGTTTTCAGCAGAACTGCCATGGTGTTGTTTATTGTGCAGAAAACAAAAGTTCTCGGAATGACCTGAAAATCCACGGAGATAACTTTTGGAAAATATAAAAAATACTGGCGAAAGAATCAAGGCCAGGGGGCCCACACCCTGTCCACGAGGGTGGGGGCGCGCCCCCTGTCTCGTGGACCACCTGATGCTCCACCGACCTCAACTCCAACTCTATATATTCCGTTTCACAGAGAAAAAATCAGAGAGAAAGTTTCATCGCGTTTTACGATACGGAGCCGCCGCCAAGCCCTAATCTCTCTCGGGAGGGCTGATCTGGAGTTCGTTCAGGGCTCCGGAGAGGGGGATTCATTGCCGTCGTCATCATCAGCCATCCTCCATCACCAATTTCATGATGCTCACCACCGTGCGTGAGTAATTCCATTGTAGGCTTGCTGGACGGTGATGGGTTGGATGAGATTTACCATGTAATCAAGTTAGTTTTGTTAGGGTTTGATCCCTAGTATCCACTATGTTCTGAGATTGATGTTGCTATGACTTTGCTGTGCTTAATGCATGTCACTAGGGCCCAAGTGCCATGATTTCAGATCTGAACCTATTATGTTTTCATCAATATATGTGAGTTCTTGATCCTATCTTGCAAGTCTATAGTCACCTATTATGTGTTACGATCCGACAACCCCGAAGTGACAATAATCGGGATACTTCTCGGTGATGACCGTAGTTTGAGGAGTTCATGTATTCACTAAGTGTTAATGATTTGGTCCGGTACTCTATTAAAAGGAGGCCTTAATATCCCTTAGTTTCCAATAGGACCCCGCTGCCACGGGAGGGTAGGGCAAAAGATGCCATGCAGGTTCTTTTCCATAAGTACGTATGACTATATTCGAAATACATGCCTACATTACATTGATGAACTGGAGCTAGCTCTGTGTCACCCTATGTTATAGCTATTACATGAGGAATCGCATCCGACATAAGTATCCATCACTGATCCAATGCCTACGAGCTTTTCACATATTGTGCTTTTCTTATTAACTTTTCCGTTGCTACTGTTACAACTACTACAAAACTGCTATCTTTACTTTTGCCACTGTTACCATTACTATCATACTACTTTGCTACTAAATACTTTGTTGCAGATACTAAGTTATCCAGGTGTGCTTGAATTGACAACTCAACTGCTAATACTTAAGAATATTCTTTGGCTCCCCTTGTGTCGAATCAACAAATTTGGGTTGAATACTCTACCCTTGAAAGCTCTTGCGATCCCCTATACTTGTGGGTTATCAGCAACCAATGTCTGAGAGGACGCATGGTGTCCACAAGTTCCCGGATGAATTTCCTGCAGAATCTGCCATCCTCCCCCCGGTGATATGCAACGCTGAGTGACTCAAGTAGTGCTCTTTTTGTAAGGCTGATCGCCCATGACAATGAAGGCTTTCGATTGGTGGACAATCTATCGAGCCTTAGCCTCATCTTCTAGGAGTTCTTGACTGAGCAAGTAAGCAAGATATGGTCTAGTCCACTCGGGAGTGATAACGAGAATTTCTTGGACCAGGTCGATCACCGCGGGGAAGTCTGCCTCAGTCGAATTCGATGGACCGACTGGTTG
>NC_041393.1:411669627-411674526 GCF_002162155.2 Triticum dicoccoides
ATTGATATGATGAGAATAGACCCGAAGGCCATAGGTTTCACTAGTGGCTTCTCTCAAGAGCATAGATATTCTACGGTGGGTGAACAAATTACTGTTGAGCAATTGACAGAATTGAGCATAGTTATGAGCATATCTAGGTAATGATCATGTATATAGGCATCACGTCCAAGACAAGTAGATCGAAACGATTCTGCATCTACTACAATTGCTCCTGTTCTGATCGTTTGGGGATACGTAGGTATATATAGGAGGAAGGAGTACGTCGGTGGAGCAGCAGGGGGCCCACGAGGTAGGGGGGCACGCCCAGGGGGGGCGCCCTCCACCCTCGTGACCGCCTCTTTTGTTCCTTGGAGCAGGGTCCAAGTCTCGTAGATCACGTTCAGTGAGAAAATCACGTTCCCGAAGGTTTCATTCCGTTTGGACCCCGTTTGATATTCCATTTCTTCGAAATACTGAAATAGGCAAAAAAACAGCAATTCTGGGCTGGGCGTCCGGTTAATAGGTTAGTCCCAAAAATAATATAAAAGTGGAAAATAAAGCCCAATATAGGCCAAAACAGTAGATAAAGTAGCATGGAGCAATCAAAAATTATAGATACGTTGGAGACGTATCAGGCATCCCCAAGCTTAATTCCTGCTCGTCCTCGAGTAGGTAAATGATAAAAAAGAATTTTTGATGCGGAGTGATACTTTGGCATAATTTCAATATAAATCTTCTTAATTGTGATATGAATATTCAGATCCGAAAGATTCAAGACAAAAGTTCATATTGACACAAAAATAATAATACTTCAAGCATACTAATCAAAGCAATCATGTCTTGTCAAAATAGCATGGCAAAAGAAAGTTCATCCCTACAAAATCATATAGTTAGGCTATGCTTCATTTTCATCACACAAAGATATTCCCAACTTCTATACCCCCGATGACAAGCCAAGCAATTGTTTCATACTCAAATAATCTCAAACTTTTTCAACCTTCACGCAATACATGAGCGCGAGCCATGGATATAGCACTATGGGTGGAATAGAATATGATGATGGGGATTGTGTGGAGAAGACAAAAAAGGAGAAAGTCTCAGATTGACGAGGCTAATCAATGGGCTATGAAGATGCCCATCAATTGATGTCAACATGAGGAGTAGGGATTGCCATGCAACGGATGCACTAGAGCTATGAATGCTTCAACAAAAGAAAACTAGTGGGTGTGCATCCAACTCGCTTGCTCATGAAGACCTAGGGCATTTGAGGAAGCCTATCGTAGGAATATACGAGCCAAGTTATATAATGAAAAATTCCCACTAGTATGAAAAGGACAACTTTATGAGACTCACTACATGAAGAACAAGGTGCTACTTTGAAGCACAATATATGAGACTCACTACATGAGGAACAAGGTGCTACTTTGAAGCACAAGTGTGGAAAAAGAGATAGTAGCATTGCCCCCTTTTTTTTCTTCTTCTTTTTATTTTTTTGGGCCTTTTTTTTCTTTTGGCCTTTCTTCTTTTTTCTTTTCTTTTTGGGCAATGCTCTAATAACTATGATCATCACACTTCTATTGATTACAACATAAGGATTACAACTCGAAACTTAGAAAAAGATATGACTCTATATGAATGCCTCCGGCGGTGTACCGGGATGGTGCAATGAATCAAGAGTGACATGTATGAAAAATAATGCATGGTGGCTTTGCCACAAATACGATGTCAACTACATGATCATGCAATGGCAATATGACAAAAGTAATGTATGTCATGATGATGATGATGGAAGTTGCATGGCAATATATCTCGGAATGGCTATGGAAATGCCATGATAGGTAGGTATGGTGGCTGTTTTGAGGAAGATATAAGGAGGTTTATGTGTGATAGAGTGTATCGTATCACGGGGTTTGGATGCACCGGCGAAGTTTGCACCAACTCTCAAGGTGAGAAAGGGCAATGCACGGTACCGAAGAGGCTAGCAAAGGCGAAAAGGTGAGAGTGCGTATAATCCATGGACTCAACATTAGTCAAAAGAACTCACATACTTATTGCAAAAATTTAGAAGTCATCAAAAATCAAGTACTACGCGCATGCTCCTAGGGGGATAGATTGGTAGGACAAGACCATCGCTCGTCCCCGACCGCCACTCATAAGGATGCACAAGCCAGGTACACTTCATGTTTCAAATTTGTTACACAACTTTAACCATACGTGCATGCTACGGGACTTGCAAACTTCAACACAAGCATTCTTTGAATTCATAATCACTCAACTAGCATGACTTTGATATTATCACCTCCATATCTCAAAACAATTATCAAGCATCAAACTTATCTTAGTATTCAATTCATTCAAAAGAAAGTTTCACATATCTTGAATACCAAGAATATTAACATTAAGCAAATTATCATGCTATTAATGACTCTCAAAATAATCTAAGTGAAGCATGAGAGATCAATAGTTTCTTTAAAACAAATCCGCCACCGTGATCTAAAAGATATAAGTGAAGCACTAGAGCAAAAATTATCACGCTCAAAAGATATAAGTGAAGTACTATGAGCAAAACTATCAAGCTCAGAAGATATAAGTGAAGCACATAGAGTATTCTAACAAATTCCAATTCATGTATGGCTCTCTCAAAAGGTGTGTACAGCAAGGATGATTGTGGTAAACTAACAAGCAAAGACGCAAATAATACAAGACGCTCCAAGCAAAACACATATCATGTGGTGAATAAAAATATAGCTCCAAGTAAATTACCGATGGAAGTGGACGAAAGAGGGGATGCCTTCCGGGGCATCCCCAAGCTTTGACCTTTTGGTGTCCTTGGATTATCTCGGGGGTGCCATGGGCATCCCCAAGCTTAGGCTCTTACCACTCCTTGTTCCATAATCCATCAAAAGAGTTCACCCAAAACTTGAAAACTTCACAACACAAAACTCAACAGAAATCTCGTGAGCTCTGTTAGAGAAAGAAAACAAAGAACTACTTAAGGTACTGTAATGAACTCATTATTTATTTATATTGGTGTTAAACCTACTGTATTACAACTTCTCTATGGATTATAAACTATTTTACTAGCCATAGATTCATCAAAATAAGCAAACAACACACGTAAAACAGAATCTGTCAAAAACAGAACAGTCTGTAGCAATCTGTAACTAACGCAAACTTCTGGAATTCTAAAAAGTGTACCAAAATAGGAAGTCCTGGACAATTTGTTTATTGAACATCATCAACAAGAATCGATGCAAAAGCACGTTTCTGTGATTTAACAAAACTATATTCGTGCGCCCAAAGTTTCTGTTTTTCAGCAGAATCAAATCAACTATCACCGTAGGTTATCCTATAGGTTCTACTTGGCAAAAACACTAATTAAAAGATAAAACCACATCCAAACAGAAGCTAGATGGATTATTTATTCCTAAACAGAAGCAAAAACAAAAAACACAAAATAAAATTGGGTTGCCTCCCAACAAGCGCTATCGTTTAACGCCCCTAGCTAGGCATAAAAGCAAGGATAGATCTAGGTATTGCCATCTTTGGTAGGCAATTCTTCAATGAGGCATCTACCTCATTTAGAATTTTCTTTCTTTCTAGTAATTGTCAAATTTTCAGGCAAAAGATCGAAAATTTCATTCATAGCAAAAGGTTCCTTAATGAGAGTAAAAAGATTGTGATGAACACTTATAGATTTAAGATCCGCAGTTTCCTTACTAGATGATTCACCCTTATTCTTAGGAACATAAATAAGCTTAGTATTTTTAGTAGACGAACTTGGAGTGTTTTGTACGGAAGAAAAAGCGGTTCCCAAGTTGGTGATGATACCCTCAAGTTTATCGATTCTTGTGGAATCTAGATTTATTTTCTCATTAACTATGGGTTCTTTTTCTTTAATATTTTTCAAAGTCATTCCTACCTTAGATCCATATTGGGTAATTTGATTGTGGATCTTTTTATCAAGATTTTCAATTGATTCAATGGTAGCAACTTTATTCTCAATAATTTCAAGTCTTTGCATAACATGCTCCAAAGTTAACGTAGTTCCATTAACCAAAAGAGGTGGTGAGCCAAATAAATCTAATAAAGCATTATAAGAATCAAAGTATGGCTACCCAAGAAATTCCCTCCGGTAATGGTATCAAGGATATATCTATAACAAGGATTAGCACCTACGTAAAAATTACGAAGAAGAACTGAAGTAGATTGCTTCCTGGTAGATCTATTTTGAGCATTGCAAATTCTATACCAAGCGTCTTTCAGATTTTCTCCCTCCCTTTGCTTATAATTTAGAACTTCATTCTCGGGAGATAACGGAGAAGATATGAGACTAGTCATAATGACAAGTAAGCAAACTAACACACGAGCAAACAGAAAGGCAACGGGAAAGAGAGGAGGAGATTGGGAAAGCGAGGGCGAATAAAACGGAAAGGGTGAAGTGGGGGAGAGGAAAACGAGAGGCAAATGGCAAATAATGTAATGCGAGAGATAGGGATTGCGATGGGTACTTGGTATGTTTGACTTGCTTGCGTGAGCCTCCCTGACAATGGCGCCAGAAATTCTTCTTGCTACCTCTTGAGCACTGTGTTGGATTTCCCCGAAGAGGAGAGGATGATGCAGCAAAGTAGCGTAAGTATTTCCCTCAGTTTTTGAGAACCAAGGTATCAATCCAGTAGGAGACCACGCACAAGTCCCTCGTACCTACACAAAACGATAGGTACTCGCAACAACACGATTAGGGGTTGTCAATCCCTTCACGGTCAATTACGAGAGTGAGATCTGATAGAGATGATAAATAATATTTTTGGTATTTTTGATAGATAGATGCAAAGTGAAAAGTAAAAGGCAAAGTAAAAACAAAGCAAGTAAATAAAGTGATAAAGATTGATATGATGAGAATAGACCCGGGGGCCATAG
>NC_041393.1:411674595-411675472 GCF_002162155.2 Triticum dicoccoides
TTTCACTAGTGGCTTCCCTCAAGAGCATAGATATTCTACGGTGGGTGAACAAATTACTGTTGAGCAATTGACATAATTGAGCATATTTATGAGCATATCTAGGTAATGATCATGTATATAGGCATCACGTCTAAGACAAGTAGATCAAAACGATTCTGCATCTACTACAATTAATCCACTCATCGACCGCTATCCAGCATGCATCTAGAGTATTAAGTTAAAAATAGAGTAACGCCTTAAGCAAGATGACATGATGTAGAGGGATAAATTCATGCAATATGATAAAAACCCCATCTTGTTATCCTCGATGGCAACAATACAATACGTGCCTTGCTGCCCCTGCTGTCACTGGGAAAGGTTACTGCAAGATTGAACCCAAAGCTAAGAACTTCTCCCATTGCAAGAACTACCAATCTAGTTGGCCAAACCAAAAAGGATAATTCGAAGAGACTTGCAAAGGTAACTCAATCATACATAAAAGAATTCAGAGAAGATTCAAATATTTTCCATAGATAAGTTGGATCATAAACCCACAATTCATCGGTCTCAACAAACACACCGCAAAAAGAAGATTACATCGAATAGATCTCCAGGAGAGAGGGGGAGAACATTGTATTGAGATCCAAAAGAGAGAACAAGCCATCTAGCTACTAGCTATGGACCCGAAGGTCTAAAGTAAACTACTCACACTTCATCGGAGGGGCTACGGTGTTGATGTAGAAGCCCTCCGTGGTGGATGCCCCTTCTAGTAGAGCTCCGGAACAGGCCCCATGATGGGATCTCGTGGATACAGAAGGTTGCGGCGATGGAATTAGTTTTTTGGCTCCTGTTCTAATCGTTTGGGGATACGTAGGTATATATAGGAGGAAGGAGTACG
>NC_041393.1:411676277-411681513 GCF_002162155.2 Triticum dicoccoides
CGGTGGAGCAGCAGGGGGCCCACGAGGTAGGGGGCGCACCCAGGGGGGCGCCCTCCACCCTCGTGACCGCCTCTTTTGTTCCTTGGAGCAGGGTCCAAGCCTCCTGGATCACGTTCGGTGAGAAAATCACGTCCCCGAAGGTTTCATTCCGTTTGGACTTCGTTTAGTATTCCATTTCTTCGAAATACTAAAATAGGCAAAAAACAGCAATTCTGGGCTGGGCCTCCGGTTAATAGGTTAGTCCCAAAAATAATATAAAAGTGGAAAATAAAGCCCAATATAGTCCAAAACAGTAGATAAAGTAGCATGGAGCAATCAAAAATTATAGATACGTTGGAGACGTATCATTGACCACTAGGTATGAGTCACTATAGACCATCAGTCGGCGAATCCTAAGAGAGATTGCCATTCGCAACCCATACAGAAGAGCTTCATAGCAAAAAATTAGGTCTGTAAATAGCATCATCATAATCTTCATACTCTTCAAAGATAGATTCAATTTCATAAGGACACTTAAAACCAAAAAATTCTTCTATTCGTTCCACATCATAGTAATCATATCTACCATTAGCATAAGAAGCTAAGTTTTCATATTCGTTAAATTTGCATGAAAAGGGAAGGTGTGGAGACTTCATCCTAGAGCAACAAGTATAATCATGTCTCAAGCATAAGTTCCGAGCATACCATTGCAACATATGAATTTGATCCCATAAAAGTTTCCCTTTTTGTGTCAAGCGATATCCCTAAAGTATTCACGTTGATCCAACATGTCTCCCATTATCAAGTTGAACGGGGTTTTCTCAGGATTATCAAATATTTTTCACATAACGAGCATCAAGAGTTTTAGGAGGTTCCCCATCTGCATGAGTAGCAAGTACAACTAAATTTTTGGGAGTTTCGTGTTCCATATCCATAATTAAAGATAGAGAACAACTTAGAACAGAAAATAAAAACTACTTAGTGATAAAGCAAACAAGCACACACGAGAATATCCACCCCATGCTATTGCTCCCCGGCAATGGCTCCAGAAAAAGGTCTTGATAACCCACAAGTATAGGGGATTGTTTGTAGCCTTTTTTGATAAATAAGAGTGTCGAACCCAATATGGAGCTAAAGGTAGAACAAATATTCCCTCAAGTTCTATCAACGACCAATACAACTCTATGCACACTTAACGTTTGCTTTATCTAGAACAAGAATAATACTAGAAGTACTCTGCGAGAATAAAAATATGAGTACTTTGCAAGGTAATAAAAGTTAGTTTTTTAGTAAATAGCTTTTGTTAAACAAGAAGGTTATTTGTCCCTAGGTAATTGATAACTAGACCGGTAGTCATTCTTGCAATTTTATATGAGGGAGAGGCATGAGCTAACATACTTTGTCTACTTGGATCATATGCACTTATGATTGGAACTCTAGCAAGCATCCGCAAGTACTAAAGATCATTAAGGTAAAACCCAACCATAGCATTAAGTATCACGTCTTCTTTACTCCCATACGCAATAACCCACATACTCGGGTCTGTGCTTCTGTCACTCACGCCACCCACCATAAGCAAATTATGAACATATTGCAAGACCCTACAATGGGGATCCCTCATGTTTGCGCGAGATGCAAGGCATATTAGGAAAGCACCATAATAAAATATACACTCAAACCAACCGCAATCATCAATTAGCCCATAGGGCAAAACGAATCTACTCAAATATCATAGGATAGAAACATATCATTGGGAAATAATATATAGTGTTGAGCACCATGTTTAAGTAGAGAATACAATGGGCAGAAGGGGTGTTACACCATTGCATAGAAGGGGCGAAAGTTGGTGTTGGCAGTAGCAAGGTTGTTGGTGTAGATTGCCGTCATGATCCTAGCCCCGTGTCAGGACCCCGACTCAATGCCACATCGATCTAGCATGTAACACCTCATATCACTTTGCGGCCTCACGCACGGTATTCCCACGGGTGTCGCCTTACCTTTGCCCGGGACCGTTTGCGCCTTTTGGCACACGTATATGATAGTGTCGCTAGCATCCATATGATAAGGAGCCCGGGCTGACATGGCTAGTCGTAAACCCAAAGTGGCACAGACTTACAGGGACAGGCATCCATGACCCAGCATCGAACGTGTCGGTCATCAGCGGGTGAATCCAGGCTGTAGCACTGGGCTAGCAGGACTCCGGTGAACCGGGCTGTAGCGGGCTAACAGGACTCCGGTATTCATCGCGTGACATTTCCCTGAAGGGGACAGACACAGGAACGAAGAAGGACACATGCCGGCCAGCCTAAGTGTTCCGGAGCAGTAGCAAGCTACCATGGCTCGGTGGAAACACTAGGAGACATTTCCCGGTAAGAGAGGCTACCAAGGATAAACAACTAGGTTGTCAGATCCCACACATACCAAGCATTTCAATAACATACACACAATATGCTCGATATGTGCAATTACAACATGGCATCACAACATGACTCTACAACTCAAGTATTTTAATCAATAGGCTCCGAGGAGCGAGATATTACAAACATGGGTCTCATGACCAACAATCAGAGCATACAAGTCAAAGCACAAGCGGAAGCTATCATGTCTGAGTACAGACATCTATAAATGAAAAAGGCTGAGAAGCCTGACTATCTACCAAGTCCTGCCGAGGGCACAAGATCGTAGCTGAGGTAACAAGCTAAACGTCGAAGTCCACGTGGAACTACTAGTGAGACCGAAGTCTCTCTGCAAAACATAAAATAGGCAAACGTGAGTACGAATGTACCCAGCAAGACTTACATCAGAACTAACTACATATGCATCATTATCAACAAAGGGATGATGGGGTTTAACTGCAGCAAGCCAGCTTTGACTCGGTGGCTATCCTACACTACGACTGCAAGTAACTCTTTTGAGGTGGCGCACACGAGTCCACATATTCACCATATCAATACACCACTATGGATCCGCTCCCGTCTCCCGACGAGAACGCCATCCATAGCACTCACGCTTATCTTGTGTATTTTAGAGTATCCACTTTCACTTGTCTATGAACTGATATAAGCAACCCAGAAGTCCTTTTCCGCGGACACGGCTATTCGAATATATCATATTAAACCTGCAGGGGTGTACTTCTTCACACACGCTCTCACCACTTACGGCCGTTTACACGACATGTACTCGGCAACCTTCAAGCGGAAGCCCAACGTGGGTGTCGGCCACGGCCTACCTAAACACTCGAGTCTCTAGTCTAGGTTTATCGCCTATTCGGGTTCCATCCATGAGGAGATCCGGCCGGAGTTTCGCTCACAGCCCCAAACGATGTGAACAGGGTTCCGTGACACCAAACGGGCGCCCGGTATACCCGGCCACGTGCCTACCGCATCACAGACCACCCCTCCGGTCAGCGCTGCCCACGGCCTCCAGCATACTACAAACACCAGAAACTACTTGCAACTCCTGGACAGAGGACAAGGGTGATCAAGAAGCCGAGAGGGTCCATTGGTTTCGGGCCCAATGCGTGGTAGTAGCTGAATCATGGATCACAAACACAGAACTCAGTTCCTGAGGACGGCTGCAATGAGACAACCCACCATGTACTCCTACATGGCCTCTCACCGCTACCTTTACCAAATCGTGTTCACACGCTTAGCTCACACACCGTAGGACATGTTCACACACCTCTGATTCATCCCGGATGAATCAGACCTGACTCGACTCTAAGCAGTAGCAGGCATGACAAACAAGCATGAATGAGTAGGCACAACAGGGCTCAAACAACTCCTACTCATGCTAGTGGGTTTCATCTATTTACTGTGGCAATGACAGGTCATGCAAAGGATAAAGGGGTTCAGCTACCGCAGCAGGTAACAGATGAATTGTTGTTGTCCTAATGCAGTAAAAGAGAGCAGGAGCGAGAGAGTGGGATTGTATCGGAATGAACAAGGGGGTTTTGCTTGCCTGGCACTTCTGAAGATAACATTGAGTCTTCATCAGTGTCAACGATCACATCATCGGTATCACGTCTATCGAGAGGGGACAAATACCGACAACACAGAAGGGAAACACGATCAATGCAGTGCACAATATGATGTATGCTATGACATGGCAACATGCTGGTGTTTTGAGCTAATGCAGGTAGCAACAAAGTTAAATGAAGTTGGTTTGAATCCAAGATTCAAATTCAAACTCCATATGTGATTATTCGAATGCCATTTAATTGATTTGACCTGATCAGCAGGTATAAGTTGTTCTAACATGCATGAAAATGGTACAGATGGATACATTGGATTTTTCTGATCATTTTTCATATATAATTTATTTCATTTGGAGTTACGGTTAAATTTCTATGATTTTTAGAAGTTTAGGACATTTTCTGAAAATAATAAATCATTTAAGAATTATTTAAACTCCAGAAAACATTTACTGCGTCAGCAGTGCGTCACCGTGACGTCAGCAGGTCAACGGACGCTGCTGCTGGTCAACCTGACATGTGGGGGCCACACGTTAGTGACACAGGGTTGTTTAACTCACTGACAGGTGGGACCGGTCAACGGCCACGTCAGCTAGGTCAACTCCGACGTGTGGGGCCACTGTGGTTAACTTAAACTAAACAGGGGTTAAACCGTGGTTAGTTAAGGTCGTGGGGCCCATATGTCATCGACACGCGACACTAACTAAACGCGATTAGCACCTAAACTAATGGTGCCACGTCAGCCACCGGAGACCAGCCAGCGGCGACCACAGGACACGGCGGGGGCACGCCGGACTTACGCTAGAGGCGTCAGCTTGGCGCGCTGAGGGCACCAGGGGATGGCCCTTGCTCTTGCGCATCCAGAGGACCAAGTGGGAGGTCGTGGGGTCGCCGGAACTCATGCCGGCGACGAGCTTTGGCGGCGATGGTGTTCGGTGGTGCTCGGGCGCGTCGCTACGGTGCATCAGTGAGCAAATGGAGAGGCTGGGCAGCACCTGCTAGACATGGGGAGCACTAAGAGCAGCACAGTGAGGCCAGGGGAGCACGGAGGCTATGCGTGCAGCAGCAATGGCGGACGGTGGCTTCGGTGCTCGTGGGGAACGGCGCTACGGCACGGAGGAGAGCATGCTGAGTTAGGGGAGAAGGTCAGTGGCTCACGGCGATGACGAGGGGACGCTCGGCGAGGTCGGGGACGGTCCGGAGCCGACGAATTTGACGAAGATGGCCGGCGGTCCCGAGGTTGAAGAAGACATCGAGGGCGGTGTTGCGGCACGTCCGGGGCCT
>NC_041393.1:411682526-411684904 GCF_002162155.2 Triticum dicoccoides
GTTGTCAACGTAGCGAGGAGTTAAGTTGACATGACACCATAATGATGCACCTTAGGGAAGGTGACTCGAAGATATATCCCCTTAAGTGGCAAAAAGAATTACCTTTGATTCAGAGATCATTGAAACTCTTTAAACTAGCCTAAGGCAATCACAAGCGATCATTTGGAGGGGGTCGGTAGAATGGCATACTCGGACTTGGATGATGTGGATTACCTTGTTGAAGACAACGTAATGGATGAATTTGCTTATCACCGGAAATGGAAGAGACCCATGGTAGAATGGCACAATGGCGGTGCAAGCTGGGAACAGAATGCAAATGCTGGGAATGATTCTGGTAACTGTGGAAGAACCCAACAATAGAGAGTGAATTCACTGTTTGAATAGGTCATAGCATTGCCGAGGAAACTGAGAGCAAACCCAGTTAGTGCCGATGATAACACGTAGCGCTTGTGTGTGCTCTCAACAACTTGAGCATTTCCACATTCATCAAGGTTTTACCAATATCCGTGTCAAGGATCCTGGCAACACAACTTGCTACCACGATGAATGATGATGGATGATGCAGATGCAAAAGAAGATAACACTTCTCAGATTTCATCTTAGCGAGGCCAAGCAAAAAAAATCTGGATGATCGACCGAGAGACATTTAGCACTCCGCTTCTAATGTTCTTCTTGATGTGCTAGTGTAACCCATTCATAGATATGGTTTGATATCTAGAACATCAAGTAAAGGTCGGACTTCGGGAGCACAAGAATCCATAAGGAACAACTAGGGAGGTAAATCCTACGAAATCCTTATGGGGAGGTGGCCAACTTCCTCAATCAAGATATTATAATAACAGGTCTTCCGGCTGGGTGTGTTGGCCACGACATCCACTTTACCGGTTTCCAAGGGATCGATATTATAGTTCTTGGAAAATGTTCCAAACCATCATATCTGCCTGAGATTCGGATCTGGTTGGTGTCAGGATATTCCAGACTCATCGAGTCTAGGAAGAAAAACGAAAGTTTGCAACACAAATCGACGAGATGACGTTGCGAGATTCTCGGGGAATGAACTACGATAGTAAGCTCCAAAACATGAGCTGGTTCTGCTACACACATGTGAACACGCTGTCCCAGACAAGCATGACCACATAGTAGTCTTATAATAAAACACTACCGAGTTCAGGAGGGGGAACCATCAACGAGGGTATCGAAGTCCTTACATAAGTCCGGATTAGCTCTTATGAAGAAACTCCTTCTCCTTGAACAAATCAATCAGTGGCTTGGTGTGCTAGGGATACATATAGATTGAAGGTTGCAAGTCTTCAAACCACAGCATTCTTCGCACGTGTGCATGACTGATTTGGAATGATTCCAAAGAAAGCAGCATTGACTTTCTCGAATCCACGGCGGCAACTTGCATCAGATGCACATGAATTAAAGGAAGTCACTACCTTCATCCAAACATATGCTTCATGAGCTAGCATGAACAAATGCTTTCAAAAGTTTCCAACACTAGCTTAATGTTCAACAAAATCATGGAGGAGATAAGGATGTTGTCAATGGGCTCAACAACAATTCATCTAAGTTTCCTTTTAAAAGGAATTCCATAGTTAAGTGAAGACGGTGATAGCATTGGTCAGACCAAAGATGTAATGGTGTATGCTCGAGGGATCAACCACGAATAAGACAACATTACGAGCATCGTTGGTACTGATTTGATTTGACGATAGCCCACACTCAAATCAAAGGATTGATAAGACAATAGGTCCAGCAACTGATCACAAGGACCAATCGATGAAGATATCATCTTTCTTCAACACACACTACACAAGAATATCCCTTTGGAACGAACTAAGTCAGGCAAGATCTTCCAACTCTCCAAGTTGTTGTGTAGCTTAACCAACTAGCTCAGGGATATCTAACCCCGATTCTTGGAGAGAAGGTGGTTCACAAGAAACCAACTTGATCACGAGCTCAACATAACAGTCAGGGAACAACCTGGTAATACTTCCGAGAAGATATTCGGAAAATCACGAACCACCGGTATGTTACTAAGCTCGAGAACAATCTCGCTTTTGAGGGCAAGACGATATGATCAAATGAGTGAGGACTTGACAAGATCCTAACTCATCAATCGAAGGGTGCACCGAAATAAGGACTAGGTAGCACGATCAGTCTTAGAAGGATGATTCAAAAACCAACACGCTAAGAATGAAATTATTATCCTTTAACTACCAAGCAACGAGGTTGCTGGGAGTATTGATTTCACACATCACAATTCATTTGTCGGTATTCCGGTTGCATCAACACGAGGGCCGAGGAATGACTAATGATGGTGAGAAGTATCACTACGTCAAAATTCATGAGAGTTGGTGCAGTTCTCATGACAA
>NC_041393.1:411684966-411693201 GCF_002162155.2 Triticum dicoccoides
GACGAAGTGGCGGAGTTTCTGGGCGCGTCGGTGAGGCGTGGGGTGGCCGGTGGCCGTGGTGGCAGCGAACGGCGGCGTCGGGTGCGCTCGGGTGTGGCGCGGCAGAGAGCAGAGGAGGGGGGGGGAGAAGCACGGGAGGGAGTGAGAGGGGTCCAGGGGGTGGCGTGGCGCTGCGGGAGACGTCCCGGGGGAGGAGGAGGCAGCCAGGCAGGGAGGAGCTGGCCTCCTCGGCCGCGCGCGTGCGAGCACGCAGCTGCTCCCACTGGCAAGGGGAAGGCGACAGGAGGGAAAGTGGAGATGGGCTGGGCCGTGCTGCTGGGCCAGGTGGGCTACCAGGTGAGCGCCAGGTAGTCCTTCTCTCTCTTTCTATTTCTGTTTTTATTTATCTATTTTGTTCTGTGTTGTTTTAGTTTAGTAAAATACTAAACCATTTTATAAAATCCTGAAAATAGTTATGTGGCTAGAGTTAAAATATACCAAACCACATAAAATGTTCCAGTAATTATTGGACATATATTATTTATATATAATATATATATATCCAATGCAAATAGCTATTTATTTAATTCAAAGGCCCAAAATAATTAACTCTGAGATGCCAAAAATATTGTTTTGAGTTTTACCTCTTTGCAATATTTTCGGAGACTAAGAGGAACATTTTCTTGGACTTCTTTGAGGAGATTTTAATGTTGATCATTTTTAGAAGGTTTCTGAGGCTTTGAAAATTCCTCAATTCAAATTTCATTTGAATTAAAACATGATGCTAACATGAGGTCTATCCTAGTGCATAACAGGACCAGGGATGTGACAACTCACCCCCACTAAACAAAAATCTCGTCCCGAGATTCAAGCGTAGGGTAAGGTGAAGGGGGAACGCAACTAGTACAGTCTTCACGATCCAGGTTGCACTTCATAGGAACGTTGATTCGATCACCATCATTGTCTTGAAGTCTTGCTCTGAGAAATCCTGTCAACATGACATGGAGGGAGGAAGGAGACTCTAGAAGGGTCGATCTTCTCGAAGATCGAGCAACTCACGGAATGAGACATAGGACCATCTCTTGGGTTGAGACACGAGATACACATCAAGAGGGGTGGAAAGAAACGGATGGCGAAGGTTCACTAGGTAGACAACAATTCCTCACCTAAGAGGGTGGTGAACGGTTGTCAACGTAGCGAGGAGTTAAGTTGACATGACACCATAATGATGCACCTTAGGGAAGGTGACTCGAAGATATATCCCCTTAAGTGGCAAAAAGAATTACCTTTGATTCAGAGATCATTGAAACTCTTTAAACTAGCCTAAGGCAATCACAAGCGATCATTTGGAGGGGGTCGGTAGAATGGCATACTCGGACTTGGATGATGTGGATTACCTTGTTGAAGACAACGTAATGGATGAATTTGCTTATCACCGGAAATGGAAGAGACCCATGGTAGAATGGCACAATGGCGGTGCAAGCTGGGAACAGAATGCAAATGCTGGGAATGATTCTGGTAACTGTGGAAGAACCCAACAATAGAGAGTGAATTCACTGTTTGAATAGGTCATAGCATTGCCGAGGAAACTGAGAGCAAACCCAGTTAGTGCCGATGATAACACGTAGCGCTTGTGTGTGCTCTCAACAACTTGAGCATTTCCACATTCATCAAGGTTTTACCAATATCCGTGTCAAGGATCCTGGCAACACAACTTGCTACCACGATGAATGATGATGGATGATGCAGATGCAAAAGAAGATAACACTTCTCAGATTTCATCTTAGCGAGGCCAAGCAAAAAAAATCTGGATGATCGACCGAGAGACATTTAGCACTCCGCTTCTAATGTTCTTCTTGATGTGCTAGTGTAACCCATTCATAGATATGGTTTGATATCTAGAACATCAAGTAAAGGTCGGACTTCGGGAGCACAAGAATCCATAAGGAACAACTAGGGAGGTAAATCCTACGAAATCCTTATGGGGAGGTGGCCAACTTCCTCAATCAAGATATTATAATAACAGGTCTTCCGGCTGGGTGTGTTGGCCACGACATCCACTTTACCGGTTTCCAAGGGATCGATATTATAGTTCTTGGAAAATGTTCCAAACCATCATATCTGCCTGAGATTCGGATCTGGTTGGTGTCAGGATATTCCAGACTCATCGAGTCTAGGAAGAAAAACGAAAGTTTGCAACACAAATCGACGAGATGACGTTGCGAGATTCTCGGGGAATGAACTACGATAGTAAGCTCCAAAACATGAGCTGGTTCTGCTACACACATGTGAACACGCTGTCCCAGACAAGCATGACCACATAGTAGTCTTATAATAAAACACTACCGAGTTCAGGAGGGGGAACCATCAACGAGGGTATCGAAGTCCTTACATAAGTCCGGATTAGCTCTTATGAAGAAACTCCTTCTCCTTGAACAAATCAATCAGTGGCTTGGTGTGCTAGGGATACATATAGATTGAAGGTTGCAAGTCTTCAAACCACAGCATTCTTCGCACGTGTGCATGACTGATTTGGAATGATTCCAAAGAAAGCAACATTGACTTTCTCGAATCCACGGCGACAACTTGCATCAGATGCACATGAATTAAAGGAAGTCACTACCTTCATCCAAACATATGCTTCATGAGCTAGCATGAACAAATGCTTTCAAAAGTTTCCAACACTAGCTTAATGTTCAACAAAATCATGGAGGAGATAAGGATGTTGTCAATGGGCTCAACAACAATTCATCTAGGTTTCCTTTTAAAAGGAATTCCATAGTTAAGTGAACACGGTGATAGCATTGGTCAGACCAAAGATGTAATGGTGTATGCTCGAGGGATCAACCACGAATAAGACAACATTACGAGCATCGTTGGTACTGATTTGATTTGACGATAGCCCACACTCAAATCAAAGGATTGATAAGACAATAGGTCCAGCAACTGATCACAAGGACCAATCGATGAAGATATCATCTTTCTTCAACACACACTACACAAGAATATCCCTTTGGAACGAACTAAGTCAGGCAAGATCTTCCAACTCTCCAAGTTGTTGTGTAGCTTAACCAACTAGCTCAGGGATATCTAACCCCGATTCTTGGAGAGAAGGTGGTTCACAAGAAACCAACTTGATCACGAGCTCAACATAACAGTCAGGGAACAACCTGGTAATACTTCCGAGAAGATATTCGGAAAATCACGAACCACCGGTATGTTACTAAGCTCGAGAACAATCTCGCTTTTGAGGGCAAGACGATATGATCAAATGAGTGAGGACTTGACAAGATCCTAACTCATCAATCGAAGGGTGCACCGAAATAAGGACTAGGTAGCACGATCAGTCTTAGAAGGATGATTCAAAAACCAACACGCTAAGAATGAAATTATTATCCTTTAACTACCAAGCAACGAGGTTGCTGGGAGTATTGATTTCACACATCACAATTCATTTGTCGGTATTCCGGTTGCATCAACACGAGGGCCGAGGAATGACTAATGATGGTGAGAAGTATCACTACGTCAAAATTCATGAGAGTTGGTGCAGTTCTCATGACAATTCTGACATAAAGGGGGTAATACTCCAAGGTAGAACAGGACCAAAAGCTGGATTGGCATTTGATCTGCGGTATACAACTTCTTTGACTCAATCCTGGATATGGAAGAGGTACTGGAGTTTGTTTCTCCTAGTCATTCCGAACTAGAACGGCTTGACGGACCACAAGAATAACGAGCATCGGTGAACACGAATGCACTACATCAACTTGACTATCAACTGCTGGACAAGGGTCAAATACAACTACAGAGGGACAACTCAAAAGAACATATGATTTCCTGAGTTGTGGATGCATGGTTTAGCATGTCGAACGAAGTTCAACATATCTTCCAGATAACCCATGCAGAGAGGTAGGACTGGCAGAGTCACGATTTATGAATGGAGATCTCCTCAAGAGTACTCTAATTGTGATCTTTTGATCCAATAAACATCTGCCATAAGCGGTCCATAGTATTTGGAAGAAGGAAATACCACGGACCTCGAGGACTATCGCAAAGTTACTAATATCCTGAAGGAACTAGCAAACACTATCAACATGAGGTAAGTAGAGTGAATCTCGGGTTCAAAACCCAGAAATAGAATACCTACTACTAAGTAGCATCACGGGATGCTTCCGAGAATAAAGGCCAGAATCATCACACTGGGAACACAGATCATGGCTGGACCACTAGATGATCCCCTAAGCACTTAGGGTCATAATAATAATTCCAACATATATGTCGAGGCAATAATTACCTCAACACACTGATTAGTGTGGTTAATCTGGCCCATGGGAACATTGAAACGGGAAGAAAGGATTTGCAAATGCATCAGACTACTTAGAAACCTGGGATGACTCGGACAGCATAACGGCTGTAAATGCTCAGAAAAGATTTGAGACATTCACAAAAATGGTGGCATAACCACTCAGAAGCACAATATCAAGGTTTCGAGATCAACAATTAACATACGGAAGTAGTAGGAACTGAACTGAGACTTAAATCCAACAATCTTATAAGTCCACTGATTAGTAACACGTGATCCTAATAGAAAGAAGAGATAGCCTAGTTCTTAATCCCCGTAGAAGAGAAGATGATGACTCAGATCAGAAGGCCATGAGGTATAAGGAGTAAAAAGAGCCTTACGTTCCATCCCACAATCAATTCCCCTACATATAACTAAAGAATTTCTAGACTCAACATCGACCAATTTGGCTTGGTAATCCTACAGGCAGTCAAGCTCTGATACCAACGCTGTTAGGACCCCGACTCAATGCCACATCGATCTAGCATGTAACACCTCATATCACTTTGCGGCCTCACGCACGGTATTCCCACGGGTGTCGCCTTACCTTTGCCCGGGACCGTTTGCGCCTTTTGGCACACGTATATGATAGTGTCGCTAGCATCCATATGATAAGGAGCCCGGGCTGACATGGCTAGTCGTAAACCCAAAGTGGCACAGACTTACAGGGACAGGCATCCATGACCCAGCATCGAACGTGTCGGTCATCAGCGGGTGAATCCAGGCTGTAGCACTGGGCTAGCAGGACTCCGGTGAACCGGGCTGTAGCGGGCTAACAGGACTCCGGTATTCATCGCGTGACATTTCCCTGAAGGGGACAGACACAGGAACGAAGAAGGACACATGCCGGCCAGCCTAAGTGTTCCGGAGCAGTAGCAAGCTACCATGGCTTGGTGGAAACACTAGGAGACATTTCCCGGTAAGAGAGGCTACCAAGGATAAACAACTAGGTTGTCAGATCCCACACATACCAAGCATTTCAATAACATACACACAATATGCTTGATATGTGCAATTACAACATGGCATCACAACATGACTCTACAACTCAAGTATTTTAATCAATAGGCTCCGAGGAGCGAGATATTACAAACATGGGTCTCATGACCAACAATCAGAGCATACAAGTCAAAGCACAAGCGGAAGCTATCATGTCTGAGTACAGACATCTATAAATGAAAAAGGCTGAGAAGCCTGACTATCTACCAAGTCCTGCCGAGGGCACAAGATCGTAGCTGAGGTAACAAGCTAAACGTCGAAGTCCACGTGGAACTATCAGTGAGACCGAAGTCTCTCTGCAAAACATAAAATAGGCAAACGTGAGTACAAATGTACCCAGCAAGACTTACATCAGAACTAACTACATATGCATCATTATCAACAAAGGGATGGTGGGGTTTAACTGCAGCAAGCCAGCTTTGACTCGGTGGCTATCCTACACTACGACTGCAAGTAACTCTTTTGAGGTGGCGCACACGAGTCCACATATTCACCATATCAATACACCACTATGGATCCGCTCCCGTCTCCCTACGAGAACGCCATCCATAGCACTCACGCTTATCTTGTGTATTTTAGAGTATCCACTTTCACTTGTCTATGAACTGATATAAGCAACCCAGAAGTCCTTTTCCGCGGACACGGCTATTCGAATAGATCATATTAAACCTGCAGGGGTGTACTTCTTCACACACGCTCTCACCACTTACCGCCGTTTACACGACATGTACTCGGCAACCTTCAAGCGGAAGCCCAACGTGGGTGTCGGCCACGGCCTACCTAAACACTCGAGTCTCTAGTCCAGGTTTATCGCCTATTCGGGTTCCATCCATGAGGAGATCCGGCCGGAGTTTCGCTCACAGCCCCAAACGATGTGAACAGGGTTCCGTGACACCAAACGGGCGCCCGGTATACCCGGCCACGTGCCTACCGCATCACAGACCACCCCTCCGGTCAGCGCTGCCCACGACCTCCAGCATACTACAAACACCAGAAACTACTTGCAACTCCTAGACAGAGGACAAGGGTGATCAAGAAGCCGAGAGGGTCCATTGGTTTCGGGCCCAATGCGTGGTAGTAGCTGAATCATGGATCACAAACACAGAACTCAGTTCCTGAGGACGGCTGCAATGAGACAACCCACCATGTACTCCTACATGGCCTCTCACCGCTACCTTTACCAAATCGTGTTCACACGCTTAGCTCACACACCGTAGGACATGTTCACACACCTCTGATTCATCCCGGATGAATCAGACCTGACTCGACTCTAAGCAGTAGCAGGCATGACAAACAAGCATGAATGAGTAGGCACAACAGGGCTCAAACAATTCCTACTCATGCTAGTGGGTTTCATCTATTTACTGTGGCAATGACAGGTCATGCAAAGGATAAAGGGGTTCAGCTACCGCAGCAGGTAACAGATGAATTGTTGTTGTCCTAATGCAGTAAAAGAGAGCAGGAGCGAGAGAGTGGGATTGTATCGGAATGAACAAGGGGGTTTTGCTTGCCTGGCACTTCTGAAGATAACATTGAGTCTTCATCAGTGTCAACGATCACATCATCGGTATCACGTCTATCGAGAGGGGACAAATACCGGCAACACAGAAGGGAAACACGATCAATGCAGTGCACAATATGATGCATGCTATGACATGGCAACATGCTGGTGTTTTGAGCTAATGCAAGTAGCAACAAAGTTAAATGAAGTTGGTTTGAATCCAAGATTCAAATTCAAACTCCATATGTGATTATTCGAATGCCATTTAATTGATTTGACCTGATCAGCAGGTATAAGTTGTTCTAACATGCATGAAAATGGTACAGATGGATACATTGGATTTTTCTGATCATTTTTCATATATAATTTATTTCATTTGGAGTTACGGTTAAATTTCTATGATTTTTAGAAGTTTAATACATTTTCTGAAAATAATAAATCATTTAAGAATTATTTAAACTCCAGAAAACATTTACTGCGTCAGCAGTGCGTCACCGTGACGTCAGCAGGTCAACGGACGCTGCTGCTGGTCAACCTGACGTGTGGGGGCCACACGTCAGTGACACAGGGTTGTTTAACTCACTGACAGGTGGGACCGGTTAACGGCCACGTCAGCTAGGTCAACTCCGACGCGTGGGGCCATTGTGGTTAACTTAAACTAAACAGGGGTTAAACCGTGGTTAGTTAAGGTCGTGGGGCCCATATGTCATCGACATGCGACACTGACTAAACGCGATTAGCACCTAAACTAATGGTGCCACGTCAGCCACCGGAGACCGGCTAGCGGCGACCACAGGACACGGCGGGGGCACGCCGGACTTACGCTAGAGGCGTCAGCTTGGCGCGCTGAGGGCACCAGGGGATGGCCCTTGCTCTCGCGCATCCAGAGGACCAAGTGGGAGGTCGTGGGGTCGCCGGAACTCATGCCGGCGACGAGCTTTGGCGGCGATGGTGTTCGGTGGTGCTTGGGCGCGTCGCTACGGTGCATCAGTGAGCAAATGGAGAGGCTGGGCAGCACCTGCTAGACATGGGGAGCACTAAGAGCAGCACAGTGAGGCCAGGGGAGCACGGAGGCTATGCGTGCAGCAGCAATGGCGGACGGTGGCTTCGGTGCTCGTGGGGAACGGCGCTACGGCATGGAGGAGAGCATGCTGAGTTAGGGGAGAAGGTCAGTGGCTCACGGCGATGACGAGGGGACGCTCGGCGAGGTCGGGGACGGTCCGGAGCCGACGAATTTGACGAAGATGGCCGGCGGTCCCGAGGTTGAAGAAGACATCAAGGGCGGTGTTGCGGCACGTCCGGGGCCTCGTGGCTCGTTGAGGAGGTAGAGGACGAAGTGGCGGAGTTTCTGGGCGCGTCGGTGAGGCGTGGGGTGGCCGGTGGCCGTGGTGGCAGCGAACGGCGGCGTCGGGTG
>NC_041393.1:411693687-411694070 GCF_002162155.2 Triticum dicoccoides
GGGGGGGGGGAAGAAGCACGGGAGGGAGTGAGAGGGGTCCAGGGGGTGGCGTGGCGCTGCGGGAGACGTCCCGGGGGAGGAGGAGGCAGCCAGGCAGGGAGGAGCTGGCCTCCTCGGCCGCGCGCGTGCGAGCACGCAGCTGCTCCCACTGGCAAGGGGAAGACGACAGGAGGGAAAGTGGAGATGGGCTGGGCCGTGCTGCTGGGCCAGGTGGGCTACCAGGTGAGCGCCAGGTAGTCCTTCTCTCTCTTTCTATTTCTGTTTTTATTTATCTATTTTGTTCTGTGTTGTTTTAGTTTAGTAAAATACTAAACCATTTTATAAAATCCTGAAAATAGTTATGTGGCTAGAGTTAAAATATACCAAACCACATAAAATGTTCC
>NC_041393.1:411695040-411701120 GCF_002162155.2 Triticum dicoccoides
TCTCTCTCTCTCTCTTTCTTTGTTATCTTCTGTTTCGCGCCCCCTAGATCTTGCTGAAAATCGTTTCTTAAATATCCGAAGATCCATAACTCCGACTGCGCTGATATTTCAACACGATTTTTTCCGGATATAAGCTTCCTTGAGCCCGAATAGAGCCCCAACCGACTTACGAGGAGGGCACAAGACACCTGGGCGCGCCTGGGGGCTCGGGCGCGCCCCGGTGTATCTTGGGAGCTGTGGGCCCCCGTTTGTGTTGATTCCACCTCCCAAAAAATGACATATATTCCAAAATAATTATTCGTAAAATTTTATTGCATTTGGACTTCGTTTGATATGGATATTCTGCGAAACAAAAAACGTGCTGAAAATAGGAACTGGCACTGGGCACTAGATCAATATGTTAGTCGAATAAATCATATAAAATGTTGCCAAAAGTATGTAAAAGTTGTATAATATTGGCATGGAACAATCAAAATTTGTAGATACGATGGAGACGTATCAGTTTCCCCAAGCTTAATTCCTGCGTCCTCGAGTAGGTAAATGATAAAAAAAGATAATTTTTCATGTGGAATGCTACCTAGCATAATCTTGATCATATGTATAAGCATGGCTTGAATATTAAGACACGGGTGATTCAAAGCAATAGTCTATAATTTGACATAAAGACATTAATACTCAGGCATCCCAACAAATAATCATGTCTTTCAAAATATCAACGCTAAAGAAAGCTACCCCTACAAAATCATATAGTCTTGTCATGCTCCATCTTCTTAACACAAAGTATTTATCATGTACTACCCCATTGTTAGCCAAGCAATTGGTTCATACTCCCTCCATTCCTAAATATTTGTTTTTTTAGAGATTTCAAATGGACTATCACATACGGATGTATATAGACATATTTTAGAGTGTAGATTCACTCATTTTGATTCGTATGTAGTCACTTGTTGAAATCTCTAGAAAGACAAATATTTAGGAATAGAGGGAGTACTTTTTAACGCGCTTCAGCTTTTTCAACCCTCGCATAGTACATGAGCGCAAGCCATGGATATAGCACTATGGATGGAATAGAATATGATGGTAGAAATTAATTTGGAGAAGACAAAAAAGTGAGAAAGTCTCACATCGATGCAGATAATCAACGGGCTATGGAGATTCCCATCAATTGATATCAGTGTGAGGAGTAGGGATTGCCATGCAATGGATAAACTAATTAAGAGCTATAAGTGTATGAAAGCTCCAACTGAAAACTAAGTGTGTGTCATCTAACTCTATAATGAAAAATTCCCACTAGTATATGAAGTGACAACATAGGAGACTCTCTATATGGAAAACATGGTGCTACTTTGAAGCACAAGTGTGGAACTAGCATGCCCCTTCTCTCTTCTTCTCTCATTTTTTCATTTTTTCTTGCGCTCTTTTTGGCCTCACTTTTTTCTCTCTTTTTTTCTTTTTCTTTCAGTCGGGATTCTCATCCTGACTTGTGGGGGAATCATAGTCTCCATCATCCTTTCCTCGCTTGGACATGCTCTAATAATGAATAATGATGATCATAACACTTATATTTACTTACAACTCAATATTATAATTCGATACCTAGAACAAAGTATGACTCTATATGAATGCCTCTGGCAGTGTACCAGGATGTGCAATGATCTAGCGTAACAACGATATCAAAAAATGGACAAGGCCATGGAAATATCATGCTAGCTATCATACGATCATGGGAAGCAATATGACAATGAATGCTCAAGTCATCAAAACGGAAGCGGTGGAAGTTGCATGGCAATATATCTCGGAATGGCCATGGAAAGGCCATAATAGGTAGGTATGGTGGCTGTTTTGAGGAAGATATAATAAGGCTTATGTGTGACAGAGAATATCATATCACGGGGTTTGGATGCACCTGCGAAGTTTGCACCACATCTCGTGGTGAGAAAGGGTAATGCACGGTACCGTAGAGGCTAGCAAATTGCGGAAAGGTAAGAGTGCTTATAATCCATGGAATCACATTAGTCATAAAGAACTCATATACTTATTGCAAAAAATTTATTAGCCCTCGAAGCAAATAATGCCCCTAGGGGGGAGGTTGGTAGGAGTTAACCATCGCGCGCCCCCGACTTCTACGCAAAGGAAGAGAATCAATAATAAATCATGCTCCAACTTCATAGCATAAGGAGAGACTATACGTGCATGCTTCAGGAATCACAAAACTTAACACCAATATCTTACTAAACACGATCATCCACTAGTACCTCCCACATATTATCATCTCTATATCACAAAACAATTGCAAGTAATTAAACATATCATATTCACTGATCCACAAGTTTTATGTAGGATTTTATGACTAACCATGCAATTGACCAATTCTTGTCGACTCTCTAAATAAATATAATCGAAGCATGAGAGTTTAATTATTTCTACAAAATACCATGCTCTAATACATATGAGTGAAGCAAAAGAGCATTCTACAAATAACGGTTTTCCATGTGAAGATAAACAGGCAATCCAAACTTCAAATGATATAAGTGAAGCACATGAAGCATTCTATAAAGCCATACTAAAAATGTATAAGTGAAGTGCAATGAGCATTGTATAAATCAACCATGGACTATCTCATACCAGCATGGTTCATAAAAGAAAAAATAAAACTAAACACAAATGATGCTCCAAGATTTACACATATCACGTGAATGAAACGAAGACGAAAACATACCGATACTTGTTGAAGAAAGATGGGTTGCCTTTCGGGGTATCACCAAGATTAGGCGCTTGAGTCTCCTTCAATATTTACTTGGGGTGCATTGGGCATCCCCAAGCTTGAACTCTTGCCTCTCCTCCTTCTCCTCATATCGAGATCTCCTCGATCTTTGATCACTTCATCCACACAAAACTCAACAGAAACTTTTGGTAAGATCCATTAGTATAATAAAGCAAATCACTACTTTAAGTATTGTTGCAAACCCATTCATATTTTGTTTTTGCATTGTAGGTATTGTATAATAACTTCTCCATGGCTTATACCACCGATACAATCAATAGTTTCATCAAAGCAAGCAAAACAATGCATCAAAAACAAAATCTATCAAAAACAGGATAGTTTGTAGCAATCTAAACATTAACCATACTTATGTAAATCCAACAATTCTGAAAAATTAGGACAAAATAAACAATTTGCATAGAAATATTGTGTAAAAATTTCAGAAACTTTTGATGTTCCAATAAAAAACGTAAAATCATGCACTACAACCAAAGTTACTGTTTTTACATCGCACATACCAACAAGCAATCTAATAATCCTAAAGGCAAATCTTGTCATATTATTTATATAATACAATGGATTTGTACAAGGGGATAATTATTTTTGTTGAAAATTTTCTATAATTGAGATGCACAGAGTTTCCATGGGCATGTATAAAGTTCAAGGACGTCCCCCATTTCAACGGTGTTCGTCTTTCTCACATTCACTTTGCTTTTTGTGAAGTTTTAGGTTCCCCTCTATATTTTTTGTTTTAAAACTTTATAAAAGCAAACAACAGAATAAAATGACTTTCTAAAACTTCTGGGTTGTCTCCTTGGCAGCGCTTTCTTTAAAGCCATTAGCTAGGCATAAAGTGCTCAAGTAATCGATCCACCCGGATCCCAAGCTATATCAAAGCCAATTTTAATTAACAATAATTCATAATTTATTAGTGAGCACAAAGCAACATATATCATGCAATGACGAAGTCTAACTCTCTTCCTATGCATCGGCATGTCATAAAAGAACAATTCATGCACATCAAGTAAAGGCCAATGCATAGTATAAATAGTTTCTTGCAATTTTATCATGTTGGAAACATAGAGAAGCGGAGATGTAGTTCATCTCTCATAATAATTGCAAGTAGGAGCAGCAAGCACATGCATATTATGTTCATCAAAATCATCATGTGCAATGGTAAAAGTCAACCCATCAATGTAATCCTTAATAAGTGCAAACTTCTTCGATATAGTATAGTTTGGAGAATTCAAAAAGATAATAGGACCATCATCTGTGGGTGCAATAGAAACAATTTCATTCTTAACATAAGGAACTATAGGAATTTCATCTCCGTAAGCATAATTCATATTGGCATCTTGGCCACAAGCATAGCAAGCATCAAGTTCATAGAAAGGGGTATTTCCAATGAATCCAAGGGATCATAGCATTCATCCTTCGGTAGGCACGAATGGAAATTAAACAATGTATGCAATAAAGAGTTACTCTCGTTAGAAGGTGGGCACGGGTGATCAATCCACTCTTCCTCCTTTTGTTCTTCGCTCTCCTCCTCATCTTTTTCATACAATGAGCTTACATTTTCATCATTTTCTCTTCTATAGACTCCTGCAAAATATTAGTCTCTTCTTGGACAGCAGATACTTTATCAATAAATGCATTAATGTTGGCATTATATTCATAATTGTCATAGAAATATTTAAGTATAGAAAATTTTCAGGTCTGTAAACAACATCATCTTGATCTTCATACTTTCCAAAGAAAGATTCAATTTCATAAGCACCCTTAAAAGCAACAAATTCTTCTATTCGTTCCACATCATAGTAATCATATCTACCATTAGCATAAGAAGCTAAGGTTTCATATTCGTTAAATTTGCATGAAAAGGGAAGGTGTGGAGACTTCATCCTAGAGCAACAAGTATAATCATGTCTCAAGCATAAATCCCGAGCATACCAATGCAACATATGAATTTGATCCCATAAAATTTTCCCTTTTTGCGTCAATCGTTAATCCCTAAAGTATTTCACATTGATCCAACGTGTCTCCCATTATCAAGTTGAACAGGGTTTTCTCAGGATTATCAAAGTAGTGCATAATATTTTTGACATAATGAGCATCGAGGGTTTTAGGAGGTTCCCCTCTCCATGAGTACCAAGTACAACTATTTTTTTGGAGTTTCGTGTTCCATATCCATAACTAAAGATAGACAACAACTTAGAACAGAAAATAAAAACTACTTAGCGATAAAGCAAACAAGCACACACGAGAATATTCACCCTACTCTATTGCTCCCCGACAACAGCGCCAGAAAAAGGTCTTAATAACCCACAAGTATAGGGAATAGGTTGTAGACTTTTTTGATAAATAAGAGTTTCGAACCCAATGAGGAGCTAAAGGTAGAACACATATTCCCTCAAGTTCTATCGACCACCTATAAAACTCTATGCACACTTAACATTTTCTTTATCTAGAACAAGAATAAAACTAGAAGTACTTTGCGGGAACAAAACTATGAGTACTTTGAAAGGTAATAAAAGTTAGTTGTTTAGTAAATAGCTTTTGTCAAACAAGAAGGTTATTTGTCCCTAGGCAATTGATAACTAGACTCGTAATCATTCTTGCAATTTTATATGAGAGAGAGGCATGAGCTAACATACTTTCTCTACTTAGATCATAGGCACTTATGATTGGAACTCTAGCAAGCATCTGCAACTACTAAAGATCATTAAGGTAAAACCCAACCATAGCATTAAGTATCAAGTCCTCTTTACACCCATACGCAATAACCCACTTACTCGGGTTTGTGCTTCTGTCACTTAGGCCACCCACCATAAGCAAATTATGAATGTATTGGAACTCCCTATAGCGGGGACCCCTCATGTTCATGCGAGATGGAGGGCACCGTAGGACAGCACCATAATAAAATATACACTCAAACCAACCATGATCATCAATTAGCCCATAGGACAAAACGGATCTACCCAAACATCATAGGATAGCCACATATCATTGGGAATAATATATAGTGGTGAGCACCATGTTTAAGTAGAGATTGCAACAGGGAGAAGGGGTGTTACACCGCTGCATAGAGGGGGAGAGTTGTTGCTGACGGTAGCAAGGTTGTTGGTGTAGATCGCCATCATGATCCTAGCCCCGACAGCACTCCAGTGCCACCGGGAGAGAGGGGGAGAGAGCCCCTCCTTCTTCTTCTTACTTGCCCCCCCCCTAGATGGGGGGAGGGTTTCCTCTCTGGTCCATGACCTCCATGGCGGCGGAGGGGCGAGATACCCTCTGAGATTGGATCTCTCTCTCTCTCTCT
>NC_041393.1:411701498-411728530 GCF_002162155.2 Triticum dicoccoides
ATATTATCTTCTGTTTCGCGTCCCCCCAGATCTAGCCGAAAACTATTTCTTAAATATCCAGAGATCCGTAACTCCGATTACGCGGATATAAGCTTCCTTGCGCCCGAAGTAGAGCTCCAATCAACTTATGAGGAGGGCAAAAGATATCTGGGCGCGCTTGGGGCCTGGGGCGTGCCCTGGTGTATCTTGGGAGTTGTGGGCCCCCGTTTGCGTTTATTACACCTCCCAAAAATCACATATATTCCAAAATAATTCTTCGTAAAATTTTATTACATTTGGACTTCGTTTGATATGGATATTCTACAAAACTAAAAACATGCAGAAAACATGAACTAGCACTGGGCACTGGATCAATATGTTAGTCCAATAAATCATATAAAATATGGGCTCTTGGAAGTAATGGGCCACCTTCTTCGCAGTTAGGTAAATCCCATACACCAACTTCTGATAATGCGGGCATCTTTGTTTGGAGGGAGTCAAAACTTCTGAGAGGTAGTAGACGGGTCATTGGAGCTTGAAGGCTTTGCGTTGTTCCTCGTACTCCACAGTGAGCACAGTTCTAACAACTTGGCTCGTGGCCACGATGTATAAGACCAAGGGCTCTTTGCTGCTCAGAGCAGCTAGCACTAGCTGGGTGGAGAGCAAGGCCTTGAGTTCCTAGAACGTGGCCTGTGCTTCAGGAGTCGACTCGAATCTGTCAGATTTCTTCATCAATCGGTAAAGCGGCAGGGCTTTTTCACCGAGTCGTGATATGAACCTACTCAGGGCTGCCAGACAGCCCGTGAGGCGTTGCACATCATGGAGACATTCTGGTTGTTTCCTTCGGACTATTGCTCTGATCTTCTCGGGGTTCGCATCGATCCCGTGTTCGGAAACAAGGAAATCGAGTAACTTGCCAGCCAGAATCCCGAAGGTACACTTAGCCGGATTGAGTTTTATGCCAAAAATTTGCAAGTTCGCGAAGTTCTCGACGAGGTCTCTCAGGAGGTAGGAAACTTTCCTAGACTTGACGAAGATGTCATCCATGTAGGCCTCCACATTCTGATTGATTTGCTTTTGCAAGCAGTTCTGAATCATTATAGCTCCAGCATTTTTCAATCCGAATGGCATAGTGATATAGCAAAATCCGAATGGGGTGATGAACGTTGTTTTTATTTCATCAGGACCGTACATTCGGATCTGATGGTATCCGAAATACGCATCTAGAAACGAAAGCCGCTCACACCCGGCAGTAGAATCTACTATTTGATCTATGTGAGGGAGAGGGAAATGATCCTTGGGGCATGCCCGATTGATGTGCTTGAAGTCGATGCACATCCAACAAGAGTTATTCTACTTCAGCACCATGACGACATTGACGAGCCGCTCGGAGTGGTACACCTCTCAGATGAACTCGGCGGCTAAGAGCCGCATGATTTCCTTGTCAACTGCCTTGCGCTTCCTCGGTAGAAGATTGTCGAAGGTGCTCTTTGATAGGCTTCATCTTCCGGTCGACATAGAGTCTATGCTCAACCAGTCTCCTAGGAACACCCGACATGTTAGAAGGCTTCCATGCAAAGATGTCCCAGTTCTCACGGAGGCATTAGAGGAGCTCGCCTTCCTATTTGTTGTCGAGGGTGGTGGAGATGTTAGTTGGGGCGGCACTTGAATCGTCCGGATGAACATGCACTGGCTTCATTTCTCCGGCTGAGTAGAAAGCAGATTCCACAGTCAGCTTCTTGGACTTTAGCAGATCACTCGAATCCACTGCCGTCTTGTATTCATCACACTCGGCCAGCGCCATCTGCTCATCAGCGATCTCGGAGCCCTTCTGGAGACACTCCTCAGCTAGCTTCTAATTGCATATGATGGTGATCACACCATTCGGCCCTGGCATCTTAAGTTTAAGATACACATAACATGGACGGGCCATGAAACGTGCATAGGCTAGCCTACCCAGGATGGCGTGGTAAGCACTGCGGAAGTCTACCACTTCGAAAGTCAATCGCTCCTTCCTGAAATTTCTCTTTCTGCCGAATACGACATCAAGGGCGATTTGCCCAAGTGACATGTCCTTCCCGGGGATTACCCCATGGAACTACATGTTGCTCTTGCTGAGTCGGGACATCAAAATGCCCATCGCCTCAGAGTGTCGGCATAGATGATGTTGAGCCTGCTGCCGCCATCTATTAGGACTTTGCACAATCGGACCCCTTCAACAGCTGGGTCAACTACCAAAGCCTGTCGCCCAAGGGTCAGTATGTGGGCCGGGTGATCCGACTGGTCGAAGGTCACGGTTGTCTTGGCTTAGTGAAGGTATTTGGTGACGGTCAGAATTGCCATGTTGACCTCTCGGTTTATAACCTTGAGGTGGCTCTTGCTTTCGACGTCAGCGAAGATCATCAGTACTTTCTCGATGTTGGGATACCTGGAAGTACCCTTGCCACCATCGACATCATCATCCTCGTCCTTGTCCCTGGAGGGATCCTGCCGCATCTCTTGCTTCAGGAGCCGGCACTCCTGAGTGGTATGCTTGGGCAAAATCAAATTGCCCTCCTCATCTTTATTCATGTGGATCTGGCAGCGCTGATCGAGGATGTCACTCTTCTACGTGACTTACTTCTTCCCTTTCCAGTCCTTCTTCTACTTCTATGAGCCTTTGCCTTGGCCTTGGCCAGCGAGAGCTGCAGCCTCAGCATTCCCAGCCGCTTCAGCCTTCCGCTTGTGCTGCTTGCCCTTGTTGTTATCCGACTAGTCAGCATCACCCGCTCGGCTCTTGCCGCTTCTCGGTCGGTCTTCTTCTTTGTCATTGGCGTACCGATTGGCTATCTCCATAGCCCGACTCAGAGTCGGGATCTCAGTACGGCCAAACTTCAGGTTCAGCTCTCGGTATCAGACCCCGGCCTTGAAAGAGAAAATCACCTAGTGCTCGGTGATGTGCTCCATCGTATTGTGCAGGGTGGTCCACAGCTATATGTACTCTTGGAGAGTCTCATTTTGCCTTTGTACGCAGTATTGCAACCTGGCCAATCCACCCCGCCACTTATACATGCCCTAAAAGGCCATGATGAACACTCGTGCCAAATCATCCTAGCAGAATATGCTGTCGGGTGGTAGCTATGTGAGCCAGGCCCGGGCAGAGCATTTGAGCATCAAAGGCAGGTGCTTCATAGCCACACTATCATTGCTGCCGCCGATCTGAACAGCCACTTGGTAATCTTCTAACCAGATTTCTAGCTTGGACTTGCCGGTGAACTTGCTGATCCCCATGGCTAATCTGAATTTGTTGGGAATCTCCGCAGCCCAAAGGTGTCGACTGAAGCATTTGAGACCGGAGGGTGCAGAACCACTCGGTGCATCGTCATCTAGGCCGTCTCTCGAAGCTCAGCCCCTCTCAACCAGGTTTTGAGCGAGAACGGATCTCGCGTTGAACAGCGGGTCTCGGGAGTCCTTCGTATGACGAGGAGGACTCTGATACGTCTCCGTTGTATCTATAATTTTTGATCGTTTCATGCCGATATTATTAAACTTTTACATACTTTTGGCAACTTTTTATATGATTTATTTGGACTAACTTACTTATCCAATGCCCAGTGCCAGTTCCTGTTTGTTGCCTGTTTTTGTATCGCAGAAAATATCCATATCAAACGAAGTCCAAATGTGATGAAACTCCATGGAGAATTATTTTGGAATATTTGTGATTTTTTGGGAGTTGGAATCACCGCAAAAAAGGCCCACACAGACCACGATACACCAGCGCGCGCCCCAGGCTCCTGGCGCAAGGTGGTGGGTTGTGCTCACCTTGTACGTCGGTTGGGGCTGTACTTCGGGCACAAGGAAGCTTCTATCAGGGAAAAAATCATGAAAAAAGATCAGCACAATCGGAGTTACGGATCTCCGGGAATATAAGAAAAATGGGTTTCGGCCAGATCTGGAGAGCGCAAAACATAAGAGAACAGAGAGGGAGATCCAATCTCGGAGGGGCTCTCGCCCCTCCCATGCCATGGAAGCCAAGGACCAGAGGGGAAACCCTTCTCCCACCTAGGGAGGAGGCCAAGGAAGAAGAAGAAGGTGGGGGGCTCTCTCCCCCTCGCTTCCGGTGGTGCCGAAGTGCCACCGGGGCAACGATCGGGATGGCGATCTTCATCAAGAATCTTGCTATCGTCAACACCAACTATCTCCCCCTCTATGCAGCAGTGTAACACCTCTTCTCCCTGCTGCAATCTCTACTTAAACATGGTGCTCAACTCCATATATTATTTCCCAATGATCTATGGTTATCCTATGATGTTTGAGTAGATCCGCTTTGTCCTATGGGTTAATCGTGATCTTGGTTGGTATGATTGTATATTTATTTATGGTGCTATCCTACGGTGCCCTCCGTTCTCGTGCAAACATGAGGGGCCCCCGTTGTAGGGTGTTGCAAAAAGTTCATGGTTTGCTTATTGTCAGTGTTGCGGGGGTGACAGCAGCCTAAACGCGGATAAGTGGGTCATGGCGTATGGGAGTAAAGAGGACTTGATACTTAATGCTATGGTTGGGTTTCACGACCTTAATGATCTTTAGTAGTTGCGGATGCTTGCTAGAGTTCCAATCATAAGTGCATATGATCCAAGTAGAGAATGTATGTTAGCTCATGCCTCTCCCTCATATAAAATTACAAGAATGATTACAGGTACTTGTTATCGATTGCCTAGGGACAGATAACTTTCTTGTTGACACAAACCCTTTTACTAAACACCTATCTTTTATTATCTTGCAAAGTACTTCTAGTTTTATTCTTGCAAAGTAGTTCTAGCATATCACCCACAAAATAGTTTCATACTTGTTTCTGGTAAAGCAAACATCAAGTGTGTGTAGAGTTGTATCGGTGGTCGATAGAACTTGAGGGAGTATTTGTTCTACCTTTAGCTCATCGTTGGGTTCGACACTCTTATTTATCGAAGAAGGCTACAAACGATCCCCTATACTTATGGGTTATCAAGACCTTTTTCTGGCGCTGGCGAGTTATAGCGTGGGGTGAATATTCTCGTGTGTGCTTGTTTGCTTTATCACTAAGTAGTATTTATTTTATGCTCTTGTTTTCTATCTTTAGTTATGGGTAGGAAACGCAAATTACCAAAAAATAGTTGTACCTACTAAACCAATGGTTGAAGAACCACCCAAAATATATCAAGCTTTCTACTTGGATCATCTTCGATCCATTTGTGCTCATGCTAAAAACCAAACTATCTTAGTTGAGGGAAAATCATTAGATGAGCATGCTTGTTTTGTGCGACATCGTTTATCTGAAAAAGGGAAACTTTTACAGCATCAAATTAATACTATGCAATGCTATGCTTGGAATTTATGTGAATTATATGATGTTACTTGTTGTTCTAAAGACCCTAAGAAACACCTTCCCTATCAATGTGAGTTTATTGATAATGGAATCATATCTTCTTATGCCAAAGGTTTTTATAATTACTTTGATATTGAACAAATTGAAGAGTTTGTTGCTTTTAAGGGTGCTTATGAAATTGCTTCTTTGATTGAAAAGTACCTATGTTAAACCATATATTGAGGACTTTACAAATCTGAAAACTTGCCATATCGGAGAACTTGCTGATGGAGATGAACTTGCTATTGTTCTTTAAGGCTGCTTATGAAAAGAAGCAAGTTCCCCCATATAATAAACATGAAATTGCTTCTTTGATTGAAAAGTACCTATGTTAAACCATATATTGAGGACTTTACAAATCTGAAAACTTGCCATATCGGAGAACTTGCTTATGGAGATGAACTTGCTATTGTTCTTTAAGGGTGCTTATGAAAAGAAGCAAGTTCCCCCATATAATAAACATGAAATTGCTTATGGAGATGAAATTTCTATTGTTCTTTATAATAAACATGAAATTGTTGCTATTGCACTCACACATGATAGTCCTATTATCTTTTTGAATTCTCCAAATTACACTATATCGGAGAAGTTTGCACTTATTAAGGATTATATTGATGGGTTGCCTTTTACCGTTGCACATGATGATTTTGATGAATGTAATATGCATGTGCTTGCTGCTCCTACTTGCAATTATTGTGAGAGAGGAACTACATCTCCACCTCTTTATGTTTCCAACACGATAAAATTGCAAGAAACTACTTATGCTACGTATTGGCCATTACTTGATGTGCATGAATTGTTCTTGTATGACATGCTGATGCATAGGAAGAGAGTTAGACTTCGTCATTGCTTGATATATCTTGCTTTGTACTCACTATTAAATGCCAAATCATTGTTAATTAAAATTGGCTTTGATATACCTTGGGATCCGGGTGGATTCATTACTTGAGCACTTTAAGCCTAGCTTAATGGATCTAAAGAAAGCACTGCCAGGGAGACAACCTAGAAGTTTTAGAGAGTCCGTTGAGTTCTTTTATAAAGTTTAAAAACAAAAAAATATAGAGGGGAACCCAAAACTCTTCAAAAAGGAAAGTGAAAGTGAGAGAGACAAACATTGTTGAAGTGGGGGAGCTCCTTGAACTTTGTTCATGCTCACAGAAACTTTGTGAATCTTAATTACAGAAAATTTTCAACAAAAATAATTATCCCCTTCTACAATTCCATTGTACTATAAAAATAATGTGCCAAGATTTGCCTTTAGGATGAGTAGATTGCTTGTTGGTTTGTGTGGTGCAAAACAGAAACTTTGGCTGTAGCGCTCGATTTTACATTTTTTACTGGAACGTCAAACGGTTTTGAAACTTTTTGCAATGTATTTCTATACAAATTTTTTATTTTTCCTAATTTTCTCAGATGTTTTAGGGTTACATAAGTATGGTGGATGTTCAAATCTTTACATACTGTCCTGTTTTCACAGATTGCTGTTATAGCTTCATTATTTGCATATGTTTGAATTCTTGTTGAATCCTCCTTGACTTGGGGCCATAGAATTATGATAGCATGCAGTGGGTAATGTTTGTTTATAATTATACAATAACATTGCAGCAGTACATGATGGGATTTCATTGCCATTTTCACTAACCCCGCCACTAAAAGTTCGTTTAAGTTTTGTGTGGATGAAGTGTTCGACGATCGAGGAGGTATCGATATGAGAAGGAGGAGAGGCAAGAGCTCAAGCTTGGGGATTCCCAAGGCACCCCAAGTAAATATTCAAGGAGACTCAAGCGTCTAAGCTTGGGGATGCACCGGAAGGCATCCCATCTTTCTTCAACAAGTATCGGTATGTTTTCGCATTCGTTTCGTTCATGTGATATGTGCAAATCTTGGAGCGTCTTTTATGTTTATTTTCCACTTTGCTTTTATGCACCATGCTGGTATGTGATAGTCCATGGTTTATTTATAGAATTCTCATTTCACTTCAATTATATCTTTTGAGTATGGCTTTATTGAATGCTTCATGTGCTTCACTTATATCATTTGAAGTTTGGATTGCCTGTTTCTCTTCACATAGAAACCGATGTTCGTAGAATGGTCTTCCGCTTCACTTATATTTGTTAGAGAATGATCTTTTGTTGAAAGAATTAAACTCTCATGATTCACTTATATCTATTTAGAGAGACAAATGTAATTGGTCATTTGCATGGTTAGTCATAAAAATCCTACATAAAACTTATGGATCACTGAATATGATATGTTTGATTCCTTGCAATAGTTTTGCGATATAGAGACAGAATATGTGGGACGTACTAGCAAACGGTTGTGGTTAGTAAGAATATTGGTGTTAAGGTTTGTGATTCCCGAAGCATGCATGTATAGTCTCTCGTTATGCTATGAAAGTTGGAGCGCAATTTAGCCTTGATTGTCTTCCTTATGAGTGGCGGTCGGGGACGAGCAATGGTCTTTTCCTACCAAATCCCCATAGGGGCATGCATAGTAGTACTTTGCTTTGAGGGCTAATAAACTTTTTCAATAAGTATATGAGTTCTTTATGACTAATGTGAGTCCATGGATTATACGCACTCTTACCTTTCCACAATTTGCTAGCCTCTACGGTACCGTGCATTGCCCTTTCTCACCTCAAGACGTGGTGCAAACTTCGCAGGTGCATCCAAACCCCGTGATATGATACGCTCTATCACGTATAAGCATTATTATATCTTCCTCAAAACATCCACCATACGCTATAATGGCTTTTCCATGGCCATTCCGAGATATATTGCCATGCAACTTCCACCTCCTCCGTTTGATGACTTGAGCATTCATTGTCATATTGATTTGCATGATCATATAGCTGACATAGTAGTCGTGGCTCAGCCACCTTGCTTTATTTTTCATACATGTTACGCTAGATCATCTGTCAGAGGCATTCATATATAGTCATATTTTGTTAAAGGTATTGAGTTGTAATTTTTATTCCTTTTGAGTTATAAGTAAATAGAAGTGTGATGCTCATCATTTTTAGAGCAGTGCCCCAGTGAGGAAAGGATGATGGAGACTATGATTCCCCCACAAGTCGGGATGAGACTCCAGACAATGCGAGAAAAAAAAGGAATGAAAAACAGAGAAAAAAGGAAGAAGAAAAAGAAAAAGAAAAAGAAAAGAAAAAATAAACAAAGAGAGAAGGGGTATTGTTAGTATCCTTTACCACACTTGTGCTTCAAAGTAGCTCATGTTTTTCATATGGAGAGTCTCATATGTTGTCACTTACATATACTAGTGGGAATTTTTCATTATAGGATTAGATCCACACCCACTTAGTTTTCATATCGAGCTTTCATACACTTATAGGTCTTAGTGCATTCGTTGCATGGCAATCCCTACTCCTCGCATTGATATCAATTGATGGGCATCTCCATAGCCCGTTGGTTAGCCGCATTGATGTGACTTTTTTGTCTTCTTTATATTTACCCCTATCTTCATACTCTATTCCACCCGTAGTGATATATCCATGGCTTGCACTCATGTATTGCATGAGAGTTGAAAAAGTTGAAGCGCGTTAAAAAGTATGAACCAATTGCTCGGCTTGTCATTGGGGTTGTACATGATTTATACTTTGTGTTAAGAAGACAGAGCATGACAAGACTATATGATTTTGTAGGGATAGCTTTCTTTAGCGTTGATATTTTGAAAGACATGATTGTTTGTTGGGATGCATGAGTATTTATGTCTTTATGTCAAATCATAGACTATTGCTTTGAATAACTTATGTCTTAATATTCATGCCATGACTAGATATATGATCAAGTTTATGCTAGGTAGCATTCCACATAAAAAATTATCTTTTTTATCATTTGCCTACTCGAGGACAAGCATGAATTAAGCTTGGGGATGTTGATACGTCTCCGTTGTATCTATAATTTTTGATTGTTTGATGCCAATATTATTCAACTTTTACATACTTTGGCAACTTTTCATATGATTTATTTGGACTAACTTACTTATCCAGTGCCCAGTGCCAGCTCCTGTTTGTTGCCTGTTTTTGTATCAAAGAAAATCCATATCAAACAAAGTCCAAACGTGATGAAACTCCACAGAGAATTATTTTGGAATATTTGTGATTTTTGGGAGTTGGAATCACATCGCAAACGGAGGCCCACAGACCACGATACACCAGGGCGTGCCCCAGGCCCATGGCGCGTGGTGGTGGGTTGTGCTCACCTCGTACGTCGGTTGGAGATATACTTCGGGTGCAATGAAGCTTATATCAGGAAAAAATCGTGTAAAAGGATCAACGCAATCGGAGTTACGGATCTCCGGGAATATAAGAAACGGTTTTTGGCCAGATCTGGAGAGCGCGAAACAGAAGAGAACAGAGAGGGAGATCCAATCTTGGAGGGGCTCTCGCCCCTCCCATGCCATGGAAGCCAAGGACCAGAGGGGAACCTTTCTCCCACCTAGGGAGGAGGTCAATGAAGAAGAAGAAGGAGGGGGGCTTTCTCCCCCTCGCTTCCGGTGGCGCCGGAGTGCCGCCGGGGCAACGATCGGGACGGCGATGTTCATCAACAATGTAGCTACCGTCAACACCAACTCTCTCCCCCTCTATGAAGCGGTGTAACACCTCTTCTCCCCGCTGTAATCTCTAATTAAACATGGTGCTCAACTCCATATATTATTTCCCAATGATCTATGGTTATCCTATGATGTTTGAGTAGATCCGCTTTGTCCTATGGGTTAATCGTGATCTTGGTTGGTATGATTGTATATTTTATTTATGGTGCTGTCCTACGGTGCCCTCCATTCTCGTGAAAATGTGAGGGGCCCCCGCTGTAGGGTGTTGCAATATGTTCATGGTTTGCTTATTGTTAGTGTTGCAGGGGTGACAACAGCCTAAACGATGATAAGTGGGTCATGGCGTATGGGAGTAAAGAGGACTTGATAGTTAATGCTATGGTTGGGTTTCACGACCTTAATGATCTTTAGTAGTTGCGGATGCTTGCTAGAGTTCCAATCATAAGTGCATATGATCCAACTAGAGAAAGTATGTTAGCTCATGTCTCTCCCTCATATAAAATTACAAGAATGATTACCGGTACTTGTTATCGATTGCCTAGGGACAAATAACTTTCTTGTTGACACAAACCCTTTTACTAAACACCTAAATTTTATTATCTTGCAAAGTACTTCTAGTTTTATTCTTGCAAAGTAGTTCTAGCATCACACCTACAAAATAGTTTCATACTTGTTTCCGGTAAAGCAAACGTCAAGTGTGCGTAGAGTTGTATCGGTGGTCGATAGAACTTGGGGGAATATTTGTTCGGCCTTTAGCTCCTCGTTGGGTTCAACACTCCTATTTATCAAAGAAGGCTACAAACAATCCCCTATACTTGTGGGTTATCATACTCATCCTTTGATCTCCACCACGTGCCTACCTGTCATAGTAGGGTTGACGTCTGTATGCGCCATCACGCGGTGGGAGCATCATAGCGCGATCGTAGTCATCGTGCCACCGGAGCGACGCTAACCGATCACGCCTTCGATATTCATAATGATGTCTCGAGGAGGACGGTGTCCAGCACCTCCCGAAGCCAAGTGTGTTGTGGGCCGAATGAACGATCTCTGCTCATACTGGAGCGGTGTGGATGCGATCCCTATACTAGACACCACTGCATTTTGCGATAGTGCCGTCTTTAGGAGCACTTGGATCTAGCGGATCCCCTCCCCGGCGGTAGAGCCAGAGGGCTATATGGAATCAGTGATCCGAGTAGCTGCAGCCAGCTTTTGCAGGTGCTAAGGACCTGCAACTTCTGAGGCTGGCCACTCGGGAAAATTCGATGCTTGTGCCGACTGGAGCTGGGCTGACGGCGTGCGTGATCATCGAGCTCTTTCTAAATCTGCTCGAGGCGGTTGCACTCGGCCAGAGTGGCCAAGCATGTCGACTCCATGACCAGGGCCTCGGGAGTCGTCCCAGTGATGGGAGTGTTCAAGAATCGCTCATTCCTGTGGCGGAGCTCCTCGCGCTGCTCCCGAGTGAGAGCTTGAGGGGTGTACGGCTCATGAGCGGGGAATTGATTATCCTCGCCGCCGCTGTAGGTGTTCCCACATGAAGTGACCGCGCGGCCATCCCGGGGCTCCGTGTACCCCGGGGGTGCACGATGCTCTGAGTTATCTGCCGTGAGAACTTCAGTAGTCAATTCGACACTCCCGCACTCGGACTCCTCAGAGGAGTCGTCGAGTAACCCATTAGAGAGGTCGAGGGTGGGATCATCAGACTCGAGAGCCGCCACATGCTCCGTCGTGTCCTGAAGGACCACATTGTGCCTGATCCAGCGTTGTAGATGCGAGCTCCGGAGCGCTTGCGGTAGCGCGTAGTGGGAGGGTGAGCGGCCACTCAGTACAAAGTCGAGGGATGCCGGAGGAGAACTCTATATGAAGATGCGCGGAAGGGCGTTGTTCCGTGGACAAGCAGCGCTTCCACGTCCGGCGAGGACTCGCAAAGCCACGCTGAGTCATCGGCGATGAACCTATGTGCCCTGAAATGGATTTCGCCGCCGACCAACATGATGACTAAAATCTACCTACGTCGTGAAACTTTGCTAGACACCTAGCCCCACAGTGGGCGCCAACTATCGAGGTTACGATCCTGACAGTGAGTACTGAGGGTACAAAAGAGGGGCAGAGTCTAGCTAGCTACGGTGTAGGTGTAACACTCGGCGTTTAACGAGTTCAGGCCCCTCTTGGTGGAGGTAATAGCCCTGCGTTTCGTGCCCTGAGGCTTGGTTTTTCTTGAGGGGTATGGTTACGGAGATTGCTTCTCCCCAGCTGAGGAGGAGGAGTGCGGCTTATATAGAGTGTGCTGGAGCTCCATCGCTCCCATGTTGTGAGGGCACTTAATGCTCATAACTACGGCAGTTACAGGTATAAAGCGCCACAACTACAGCAGTTACAGGTAACAGTTGTTGGTGTTCTGGGAACCAGGGTACCCAGACTTGCCTGCGTGTGGCCCATGGCATGGCTTCATCAACGACCTGGTAAGGCCCATCTACAACACCAACAAGACAAGACCCTCGAGAGGGGCCAAGCCTCGCGAGGCGGGCAACATCAAGACCTTCGGAGGGAGCGGTCTCCCCGGTCTGCCTCCTGAGGAGCGGAGCTTTCTATGCGAGTGCTCAACCTCATGAGGTTGCAGTGACGCAAGCCATGACGACTGAGGCAAGGAAGGCGCCAGTGGGTGCAAAGCAACATGTTTCCTCTTCAGTGCTAAGGAGGAAAGCACGGGCGCGGGGTCCCGATGAATCACCCAAAAGTTTCCATTCCCGTGCAACAAGACCAAGACCGCCAGGACAGCAGGACGGATGTCATCGCCGAGCCCACCGCAGCGTCATGACCAGGAGCTTTGTAGGAGAAGACCACCTCTTGTCAGGATAAGATGTACTACTTGACCCCGTCAAATTGGCCACTGTGGGATCCCTTCCTGCTACCTCTTGAGCACTGCGTTGGTTTTCCTTGAAGAGGAAAGGGTAATGCAGTAAAGTAGCGTATTTTAAGGAAGATATAAGGAGGTTTATGTGTGATAGAGCGTATCGTATCACAGGGTTTGGATGCACCGGCAAAGTTTGCACCAACTCTCAAGGTGAGAAAAGGGCAATGCACGGTACCGAAGAGGCTAGGAATGATGGAAAGGTAAAAGTGCGTATAATCCATGGAATCACATTAGTCATAAAGAACTCATATACTTATTGCAAAAGTTTTATTAGCCCTCGAAGCAAAGTACTACTATGCATGCTCCTAGGGGGGAGGTTGGTAGGAGTTAACCATCACGCGCCCCCGACCTCCACTCAAGGGAAGGCAATCAAAAGAGCACTCCATGCAATAAATTTGTTAAACAACTTTTACCACACGTGCATGCTACGGGACTTGCCAACTTCAACACAAGTATTCTTTAAATTCACAATTACCCAACTAGCATTACTCTAATATCACCACCTTTATATCTCAAAACAATGATCAAGTATCAAATTGATCATAGCATCCAATTCACTTCCTATGATAGTTTTTATTATACCCAACTTGGATGCCCATAATTCTAGGACCAATTTTATAACCATAGAAAATACCATGCTGTTCTAAGAGACTCTCAAAATAATATAAGTGAAGCATGAGAGATCAAAAATTTCTACAAAATCAAGCCACCGCCGTGCTCTAAAAGATATAGGTGAAGCACTAGAGCAAAAACTATCTAGCTCAAAAGATATAAGTGAAGCACATAGAGTATTCTAATAAATTCCAATCAAGTGGGTTTCTCCCAAAAGGTGTGTACAGCAAGGATGATTGTGGTAAACTAAAAAGCAAACACTAATATCATACAAGACGCTTCAAGCAAAACACATATCATGTGGCGAATAAAAATATAGCTCCAAATAAAGTTACCGATAGACGAAGACGAAAGAGGGGATGCCTTCCGGGGCATCCCCAAGCTTAGGCTTTTGGTTATCCTTGAATATCTTGGGGTGCCATGGGCATCCCCAAGCTTAGTCTCCTGCCATTCCTTATTCCATAGTCCATCAAATCTTTACCCAAAACTTGAAAACTTCACAATACAAAACTCAACAGGAAATCTCATAAGCTCCGTTAGTGCAAGAAAGAAAAACCACCACATAAGATACTGTAATGAACTCATTCTTTATTTATATTAGTGTTAAACCTACTGTATTCCAACTTCTTTATGGTTCATACCCACCGATACTAGCCATAGATGCATCAAAATAAGCAAACAACACACGAAAAATAGAATCTGTCAAAAACAGAATAGACTGTAGCAATCTGTAACCTTCGAATACTTATGGAACTCTAAAAATATTACCAAAATAGGAAGTCCTGGGAAATTTGTCTATTGATCTACAGCAAAAAGAATCAACACAAAATCACGTTTCTGTGAATTACTAAAATTATGTTCGTGCGTGCAGAAGTTTCTGTTTTTCAGCAGAATCAAATTAACTATCACCGTAGGTTATCCTATAGGTTCTATTTGGCACAAACACTAATTAAAACATGAAAACACATCTAAACAGAAGCTAGATGAAATATTTATTGAATAACAGCAAAGAAAATATTGGGTTATCTCCCAACAAGCGCTTTTTTTAAAGCCTTTTAGTTAGGCATTGATAATTTTGATGATGCTCACATGAAAGACAAGAAATGAAGCGCAAAGAGAGCATAATGAAACATGTGCTAAACACATCTAAGTCTAACATACTTCCTTTGCATAGGCATATTATAAGAAAAAAATTCAAGGCAAGCAAAAACTAGCATATGTAAGGAAGAAGAAAGAGACGATAGCAGTCTCAACATGTCGAGAGGTAATTTAGTAACATGAAAATTTCTACAACTATATTTTCCTCTCTCATAATAATTAGATGTAGGATCATAAGCAAATTCAACAATATAGCTATCACAAAACATATTCTCAACACAGTCCACATGGATGCAAAGTTGACACTCTTCCAAGATAGTGGGATTAACATTAACTAAAGTCATGACCTCTCCAAACCCACTTTTATCAAAAATATCATAAGATTGAACATACTCAAAATATGTGGGATCTAAAGTTAACACTCTTCCAAACCCACTTTCAATATTATTGCAAACACTATTATCAATCTCATATTCATCACGGGCTTAAATAAATTTTCAAGATCATAAGAAGAATCACCCCAATCATGATCATTGCACCAAGCAGTAGACATAGCAAAACTAGCATCCCCAAGCTTAGGGTTTTGCATATTATTAACACAATTGACATCAAGAGAATTTATAGTAAAATCATTGCAACCATGCTTTTTATTCAAGGAGCCATCATGAATCTCTTCATAAGTTTCTTCATCACAATTTTCAGATTCACGAATTTCAAGCAAAACTTCATAAAGATAATCTAGTGCACAAAACTCACTAGCAATAGGTTCATCATAATTGGATCTCTTAAAAGATTAGCAAGCGGATGAGGATCCATAGATCTTAGGTTCTCCGTTTAGCAATAAATAAACAACTATTCCAATCAAACGAGCAAATGAGCCAAGTAAGACATCAAAGCAAACGAAAAAGACGAATAGAAGAAGGGTGAATAAAACGGCAAGTGTGAAGTGGGGGAGAGAAAAACGAGAGGCAAATGGCAAATAATGTAATGCGAGGGAGATGAGTTTGTGATGGGTACTTGGTATGTCTTGACTTGAGCGAAGACCTCCCCAGCAACAGCGCCAGAAATCCTTCTTGCTACCTCTTGAGCACTGCGTTGGTTTTCCTTGAAGAGAAAAGGGTGATGTAGTAAAGTAGCGTAAGTATTTCCCTCAGTTTTTGAGAACCAAGGTATCAATCCTGTAGGAGGCTCCACAAAAGTCCCACGCACCTACACAAACAAACAAGAACCTCGCAACCAACGCAATAAAGGGGTTGTCAATCCCTTCACGGTAAATTGCAAAAGTGAGATCTGATAGAGATAATATGATAAGATAAATATTTTTGGTATTTTTATGATATAGATTGGAAAACAAAAGATGCAAATAAAAGTAGATGGAAAACTTATATGATAAAAGATAGACCCGGGGGCCATAGGCTTCACTAGTGGCTTCTCTCAAGATAGCATAAGTATTACGGTGGGTGAACAAATAACTGTCGAGCAATTGATAGAAAAGTGCATAGTTATGAGATTATATAGGCATGATCATGTATATAGGCATCACGTCCATGACAAGTATACCGAAGCGATTCTCCATCTACTACTAGTACTCCACACATCGACCGACTCCTGCCTGCATCTAGAGTATTAAGTTCATAAGAATAGAGTAACGCATTAAGAAAGATAACATGATGTAGAGGGATAAACTCATGCAATATGATATACGTGCCTTGCTGCCCCTGCTGTCACTGGGAAAGGACACCGCAAGATTGAACCCAAAGCTAAGCACTTCTCCCATTGCAAGAAAGATCAATCTAGTAGGCCAAACCAAACTGATAATTCAAAGAGACTTGCAAAGATAACTTAATCACACATAAAAGAATTCAGAGGAGATTCAAATATTTCTCATAGATAAACTTGATCATAAACCCACAATTCATTGGATCTCGACAAACACACCGCAAAAAGAGTTACATCGAATAGATCTCCAAGAAGGTCAAGGAGAACTTTCTATTGAGATTCAAAGAGAGAGAAGAAGCCATCTAGCTAATAACTATGGACTCGAAGGTCTGTGGTAAACTACTCACAACTCATCGGAGAGGCCTTGGAGATGATGTAGAGGTCCTCCATGGTCGATTCCCCCTCCGGCGGAGCGCCGACGAAGGCTCCAAGATGTGATCTCGCAGATACAGAAGGTTGCGGTGGTGGGAATAGTTTTTCGTGGTGCTCCTAGATGTTTTCGGGGTACGTGGATATATATAGGAGGAAGAAGTAGGTCGGTGGACGCTCGAGGGGCCCACGAGGGTGGGGTCGCGCCTGATACGTCTCCAACGTATCTATAATTTTTGATTGCTCCATGCTACTTTATCTACTGTTTAGGCAATATTGGGCTTTATTATCCACTTTTATATTATTTTTGGGACTAACCTATTAACCAGAGGCCCAACCCAGATTTGCTGTATTATGCCTATTTCTGTGTTTCGAGGAAAAGGAATATCAGATGGAGTCAAAACGGAACGAAATCAACTGGAGAAGTTATTTTTGGAAGGAAAGCAACCTAATAGACTTGGAGTGCACGTCAGGGAGTCCCGGGCTGCCCACAAGGGTGGGGGCGCGCCCTCCCCCCTGGGCGCGCCCCCTGCCTCGTGAGCACCCCGGAGGTCCACCGACGTACCCCTTGCACCCATATATACCTACATACCCTAAAACTTCCAGAACAGAAGATATATCGGGAGTTCCGCCGCCGCAAGCCTCTGTAGCCACCAAAAACCAATCGGGACCCTGTTCCGGCACCCTGCCGGAGGGGGATCCCATCACCGGTGGCCATCTTCATCATCCCGGCGCTATCCATGACAAGGAGGGAGTAGTTCACCCTCGGGGCTGAGGGTATGTACCAGTAGCTATGTGTTTGATCTCTCTCTCTCTCTCTCTCTCTCTCTCTCTCTCTCGTGTTCTCTCTCGTGTTCCCTCTATGGCATGACTTTGATGTATCCCGAGCTTTGCTATTGTAGTTGGGTCTTATGATGTTTCTCCCCGTCTACTCTCTTGTGATGAATTGAGTTTCCCCTTTGAAGTTATCTTATCGGATTGAGTCTTTTATGAGAACACTTGATGTATATCTTGCCTTGATTATCTGTGGTGACAATGGGATATCATGTGCCACTTGATGTATGTTTTGGTGACCAACTTGGGGGTTCCGCCCATGAACCTATGCATAGGGGTTGGCACATGTTTTCTTGACTCTCCGGTAGAAACTTTGGGTCACTCTTTGAAGTACTTTGTGTTGGTTGGATGAATTTGAGATTGTGTGATGCATATCGTATAATCATGCCCACGGATACTTGAGGTGACAATGGAGTATCTAGGTGACATTAGGGTTTTGGTTGATTTGTATCTTAAGGTGTTATTCTAGTACGAACTCTTTTATAGATTGATCCGAAAGAATAGCTTTGAGGTGGTTTCGTACCCTAACATAATCTCTACATTTGTTCTCCGCTATTAGTGGCTTTGTTGTGACTCTTTGTTGCATGTTGAGGGATTGTTGTATGATCTATCTATGTTATTATTGTTGAGAGAACTTGCACTAGTGAAAGTATGAACCCTAGGCCTTGTTTCCTATCATTGCAATACCGTTTACGCTCACTTTTATTATTAGTTACCTTGCTGTTTTTATATTTTCAGATTACAAAAACCTATATCTACTATCTATTTTGCACTTGTATCACCATCTCTTCGCCGAACTTGTGCACCTATACAATTTACCATTGTATTGGGTGTGTTGGGGACACAAGAGACACTTTGTTATTTGGTTGCAGGGTTGTTTGAGAGAGACCATCTTCATCCTACGCCTCCTACAGATTGATAAACCTTAGGTCATCCACTTGAGGGAAATTTGCTACTGTCCTACAAACCTGTGCACTTGCAGGCCCAACAACGTCTACAAGAAGAAGGTTGTGTAGTAGACATCAAGCTCTTTTCTAGCACCGTTGCCGGGGAGGTGAGTGCTTGAAGGTATATCTTTAGATCTTGCAATCGAATCTTTTTGTTTCTTGTTTTATCACTAGTTTAGTTTATAAAAGAAAACTACAAAAAAATGGAGTTAAGTTTGTCTCATGCGCTTCACCTTTTTAATATCTTTCGTGAGTATGATGGAAACGATAATTGTGCTCAAGTGCTAGAAGAAGAAATCTCTAAAAATTTTGGCACTAAATCTTTGAATGATGAGCATGATTGCAATGTTGTTAGTATGAATTCTTTGAATATCCATGATGCTAATGATGATTACACTAGTTATGATGCAAATATCTCTTATGAGCATGCCAACTTTTGTGGAGTGCATGTTTGCATGAACACACCAAATAGAGAAGATATTTATTGCAAGAGGCATAAGTACTTAGAAACCAAATTGTTGCAAGAAGAGCTAGATGAATGTGCTAAAAGATTCAATATTTATAGTACCCCTTGTGAACTTTGCAATGGACATGGTCATTTAAAGCTCCAATGCTATTTGTTTCATGATCAAGTCGTTTCCAAATATTGTGATAATTTGATTACCCTTGAGCATCATAAAGAGCTTAGCCTTCTTTTGGGTTATGAATAAATGAAACGTATAACTAAGGATATTCCAAAATTTGCCCTTGATAAAGTTCTTGATTTTGATCTAGAGAAAATTTATATGTACTGTGCGGTGAATTGCATTGAAAATCCTTATATTGCCAATTTCATAAAGAAAGGAAAACAAATAGAGGATGAAGAGAATACTAACGAAACAAGAGACTTCCCAATATCCTCCTATTATTTCTTATGATGAATCAGGTAACGAGGGGGAGCTTTCTATTCAACCAATCTCATCAATAAGGAGCTCAAAGAGGAAGGTTGAACCTACACACAATGTGAAGAAGAAAAAGAAAATAAGGAGCAACAGAGGTAAAAAGGTATCCCTCGCAAATGATGTTGCTCCTACTACTCATTGTGATGATGATAATTGCTATACTATTGGTGCTATCAATATTTTTAATGATGAGAGTGATTATGCTTATGATATGAAAGGGCCCAAGCTTGGGGAAGCTATGTTTGATTTGGATAAAATATTTGAGAATATATTTGCTGGAATTAATGTTTGTCCCAAGCTTGGGGATGCTATGTTTAATGAAGATGATATTTTTAGCATCCCAAGTTTTGATATGCAAAGTTGTTATGAGGATAGCATGCCTCCTACCTATGATGATTATATTGATGAAAGTGGGTTCGAATGAGAGTCAACTTTAGGAAGTAGTGATCCCACTATTTTGGAGGATGTTAAATTTTATTGTGATGAATACGAAAGTGGATTTGGAAGAGTGTCAACTTTATTTAGTGATTCCACTATCTTGGGAGAGGTTTCAATCAATTATGATGAAAACGAAGTTTCTACTTATGATGGTTATTGTGATGAAACTTATGCTATAAAATGTAGTGATGATTATATTCACAAATCTTGTCATGATTATGATTACCCTTTTTTTGAACATTACTCTTTTAATGTGGAAACAATTTTTAGTGTTCAAGTCTCTTATGATACTCCCACTATTATTTATGAGAAGAATTTTGCTTATGTGGAGAGTAGTGAATTTTCTATGCAAGTAGATCATGAAGAGAATGATTTAGGTGCTGGTTATATTGTTGAATTCATTCATGATGCTACTGAAAATTATTATGAGGGAGGAATAAATGCTTGTAGGAATTGCAATAATGTCAAGTTTCCTCTCTATGTGTTGAAAATCTTGAAGCTATGCTTGTTTTACCTTCCTATGCTTGTTGATTATTGTTCCCATAAGTTGTTTGCTCACAAAATCCCTATGCATAGGAAGTGGGTTAGACTTAAAAGTGCTAGTCATATGCTTCATGATGCTCCCGTTATGTTTCAATTCTTATCTTTTATGTGAGCATCATTGTCATCATCATGCCTAGCTAAAAGGCATTAAAGAAAAACGCTTGTTGGGAGACAACCCAATATTTATCCTTACTGTTTTTGTGCGTCCACATGATTATGCTACTGTAGTAATCATGTTTTATAGCTTTTGTTTCAATAAAGTGCCAAGTAAGACCTTTAGGATGGCTTACGGTGATAGTTGTGTTGATCCTGCTGAAAATCAAAAACTTTTGCACCCAGTAAATTAGTTTTGTTAATTCACAGAAACGTTCTTCTGATCTGATTCTTCTTTCTGTGATTGTTACACGAATTGCTTAGGACTTCCTAATTTGGTAGGATTTTTGGAGTTCCAGAAGTATACGTTTGATACAGATTACTACAGACTGTTCTGTTTTTGACAGATTCTGTTTTCTATTTGTTGTTTGCTTATTTTGATGAATCTATGAGTAGTACCGGAGGGTATGAACCATAGATAAGTTGAATTACAGTAGATATTACACCAATATGAATTTAGAATGAGTTCATTACAGTACCTAAGTGGTTGTTTTATTTTCTTATACTAACGGAGCTTACGAGTTTTCTGTTGAGTTTTGTGTTGTGGAGTTTTCAAGTTTTGGGTGAATTCTTTTGATGGATTATGGAACAAGGAGTGGCAAGAGCCTAAGATTGGGGATGCCCATGGCACCCCCAAGATAATCCAAGGACACCAAAAAGTCAAAGCTTGGGGATGCCCCGGAAGGCATCCCCTCTTTCGTCCACTTCCATCGGTAATTTACTTGGAGCTATATATTTATTGACCAACATGATATGTGTTTTGCTTGGAGCGTCTTGTATTATTTGCATCTTTGCTTGTTAGTCTACCACAATCATCCTTGCTGTACACACCTTTTGAGAGAGCCATACATGATTTGGAATTTGTTAGAATACTCTATGTGCTTCACTTATATCTTTTGAGCTTGATAGTTTTGCTCATAGTGCTTCACTTATATCTTTTGAGCGTGATAATTTTTGCTCTAGTGCTTCACTTATATCTTTTAGAGCACGGTGGTGGATTTGTTTTAAAGAAACTATTGATCTCTCATGCTTCACTTAGATTATTTTGAGAGTCGTAAATAGCATGGTAATTTGCTTAATGTTAATATACTTAGTGTTCAAGACATGTGAAACTTTCTTTTGAGTAAATTGAATACTAAGATACGTTTGATGCTTGATAATTGTTTTGAGATATGGAGGTAATAATATCAAAGTCGTGCTAGTTGATAATTGTGAATTTGAGAAATACTTGTGTTGAAGTTTGCAAGTCCCATAGCATGCACGTATGGGTAAAGTTGTGTAACAAATTTGAAACATGAAGTGTACCTGGCTTGTGCATCCTTATGAGTGGCGGTCGGGGACGACCGATGGTCTTTTCCTACTAATCTATCCCCCTAGGAGCATGCGCGTAGTACTTGAATTTTTTGATGGCTTCTAAATTTTTGCAATAAGTATATTTGTTCTTTTGACTAATGTTGAGTCCATGGATTATACGCACTCTCACCTTTCCGCCTTTGCTAGCCTCTTCGGTACCGTGCATTGCCCTTTCTCACCTTGAGAGTTGGTGCAAACTTCGCCGGTGCATCCAAACCCCGTGATACGATTCGCTCTATCACACATAAACCTCCTTATATCTTCCTCAAAACAGCCACCATACCTACCTATCATGGCATTTCCATAGCCATTCCGAGATATATTGCCATGCAACTTCCACCATCATCATCATGACATACATTACTTTTGTCATATTGCCATTGCATGATCATGTAGTTGACATCGTATTTGTGGCAAAGCCACCATGCATTATTTTCCATACATGTCACTTTTGATTCATTGCACCATCCCGGTACACAGCCGGAGGCATTCATATAGAGTCATACTTTGTTCTAAGTATCGAGTTGTAATTGTTGAGTTGTAAGAAAAATAAAAGTGTGATGATCATAATATTAGAGCATTGTCCCAAGTGAGGAAAGGATGATGGAGACTATGATTCCCCCATAAGTTGAGATGAGACTCCGGACGAAAAAAAAGAGGCCATAAAAAAAGAGAAAGGCCCAAACAAATAAAAAATGAGAGAAAAAGAGAGAAGGGACAATGCTACTATCCTTTTACTACACTTGCGCTTCAAAGTAGCACCTTGTTCTTCATGTAGTGAGTCTCATATATTGTGCTTCAAAGTAGCACCAAGATCTTCATGATAGTGAGTCTCATGAGTTGTCTTTTTATACTAGTGGGGATTTTTCATTATAGAACTTGGCTTGTATATTCCAATGATGGGCTTCCTCAAAATGCCCTAGGTCTTCGTGAGCAAGCGAGTTGGATGCACACCCACTAGTTTTCTTTTGTTGAGCATTCATAGCTCTAGTGCATCCGTTGCATGGCAATCCCTACTCCTCATGTTGACATCAATTGATGGGCATCTCCATAGCCCATTGATTAGCCTCGTCAATGTGAGACTTTCTCCGTTTTTGTCTTCTTCACACAATCCCCATCATATTCTATTCCACCCATAGTGCTATATCCATGGCTCGCGCTCATGTATTGCGTGAAAGTTGAAAAAGTTTGAGATTATTTGAGTATGAAACAATTGCTTGGCTTGTCATCGGGGGTATAGAAGTTGGGAACATCTTTGTGTGACGAAAATGAAGCATAGCCTAACCATATGATTTTGTAGGGATGAACTTTCTTTTGCCATGTTATTTTGAGAATACATGATTGCTTTGATTAGTATGCTTGAAGTATTATTATTTTTGTGTCAATATGAACTTTTGTCTTGAATCTTTTGGATCTGAATATTCCTATCACAATTAAGAAGATTTATATTGAAATTATGCCAAAGTATCACTCCACATCAAAAATTCTTTTTTATCATTTACCTACTCGAGGACAAGCAGGAATTAAGCTTGGGGATGCTTGATACGTCTCCAACGTATCTATAATTTTTGATTGCTCCATGCTACTTTATCTACTGTTTTAGGCAATATTGGGCTTTATTACCCACTTTTATATTATTTTTGGGACTAACCTATTAACCGGAGGCCCAACCCAGATTTGCTGTTTTATGTCTATTTCAGTGTTTCGAGGGAAAGGAATATCAGACGGAGTCAAAACGGAACGAAATCAACTGGAGAAGTTATTTTTGGAAGGAAAGCAACCTGATAGACTTGGAGTGCACGTCAGGGGAGTCCCAGGATGCCCACGAGGGTGGGGGGGGGGTGGCGCCCACCCCCCTGGGCGCGCCCCTTGCCTCGTGAGCACCCCGGAGGTCCACCGACATACCCCTTGCACCCATATATACCTACGTACCCTAAAACTTCCAGAACAGAAGATAGATCGGGAGTTCCGCCGCCGCAAGCCTCTTTAGCCACCAAAAACCAATCGGGACCCTGTTCTGGCACAATGCCGGAGGGGGATCCCATCACCGGTGGCCATCTTCATCATCCCGGTGCTATCCATGACGAGGAGGGAGTAGTTCACCCTCGGGGCTGAGGGTATGTACCAGTAGCTATGTGTTTGATTTCTCTCTCTCTCTCTCTCTCGTGTTCCCTCTATGGCACGATCTTGATGTATCCCGAGCTTTGCTATTGTAGTTGGATCTTATGATGTTTCTCCCCCTCTACTCTCTTGTGATGAATTGAGTTTCCCCTTTGAAGTTATCTTATCGGATTGAGTCTTTTATGAGAACACTTGATGTATGTCTTGCCGTGATTATCTGTGGTGACAATGGGATATCATGTGCCACTTGATATATGTTTTGGTGACCAACTTGCAGGTTCCGCCCATGAACCTATGCATAGGGGTTGGCACACGTTTTCTTGACTCTCCGGTAGGAACTTTGGGGCACTCTTTGAAGTACTTTGTGTTGGTTGGATGAATTTGAGATTGTGTGATCCATATCGTATAATCATGACCATGGATACTTGAGGTGAAAATGGAGTATCTAGATGACATTAGGGTTTTGGTTGATTTGTATCTTAAGGTGTTATTCTAGCACGAACTCTTTTATAGATTGATCCGAAAGAATAGCTTTGAGGTGGTTTCGTACCCTACCATAATCTCTATGTTTGTTCTCCGCTATTAGTGGCTTTGGAATGACTCTTTGTTGCATGTTGAGGGATTGTTATATGATCTATCTATGTTATTATTGTTGAGAGAACTTGCACTAGTGAAAGTATGAACCCTAGGCCTTGTTTCCTATCATTGCAATACCGTTTACGCTCACTTTTATTATTAGTTACCTTGCTGTTTTTATATTTTCAGATTACAAAAACCTATATCTACTATCTATTTTGCACTTGTATCACCATCTCTTCGCCGAACTAGTGCACCTATACAATTTACCATTGTATTGGGTTTGTTGGGGACACAAGAGACTCTTTGTTATTTGGTTGCAGGGTTGTTTGAGAGAGACCATCTTCATCCTACGCCTCCTACGGATTGATAAACCTTAGGTCATCCACTTGAGGGAAATTTGCTACTGTCCTACAAACCTGTGCACTTGCAGGCCCAACAACGTCTACAAGAAGAAGGTTGTGTAGTAGACATCAGCGCCCACCCCCAGGGGGCGCGCCGGGTACCCTCGTGGCCGCCTCGCTTGTTGCTTGACGTCCACTCCAAGTAACCTGGATTGCATTTGTTCCGAAAAGATTGCTCCTGAAGGTTTCATTCCGTTTGAACTCCGTTTGATATTCCTTTTCTTTGAAACACTGAAATAGGTTAAAAAAAGAACAATTCGGGCTAGGCCTCCGGTTAGTAGGTTAGTCCAAAAAATGATATCAAAGTGTAAAGTAAAGCCCATAAACATCCAAAACGGGTAATATAATAGCATGAAACAATCAAAAATTGTAGATACGTTGGAGATGTATCACTTCCCACCTACGTTTTAGGGGAAGAGGACCAAGGCCACTATAAATATAGTCGAGCCACCACCATAGCAGGGGACCGAATGATCGAATCCAGCTCACACCCAAACTAGAGCTAACCATTGAGGTTGTTCTTCCCTTGTACTAGTTAATTCTCAGCCCCTTGTGAGGCTAATCCACCCCAAAGCAGGAGTATGGTTTTACACCGTAAGGTGGCCTGAACCTGGATAAACTGTCGTGTCCATCTTTTGCTCGTCGAGCTAGGCCGTGGGGGTGACGAATCGGTTGGCTGGAGAGGTTGAGTTCTTCATACACACCCCAGAGTTCCAACCTTCCTTGGGTCTGCGAGCCCTGAATCCGACATTTGGCGCGCCAGGTAGGGGCGTGTCGAAGCCTCTTCTCCACCATCCGCTCTGCTCTCGGTCCATCCTTCCAATGGCCGATGCTCTCCATGTTTGTGCCGAGCACCGGGCAGCTCTCATCGCTCGCGTCGATCAGACGGTGCCTGTGGGCAACGACGCCCCTCGCCGCTCCCCTTATCCTGTGGCAATGCCGCCACCGGTCCCGCGGCCCACGAGCAACAATAATCGTTGATGCCACCTTCCGTGCGGCGTGATGGTCGCACCGCAACTCTGTCTCTTACCCCAGCCGCTGCGACATCTTCTCATGCTCTTTGCAGGCTGGCCAACACGCAGGCTGCGCTGCTCATGGCGTGCGAGCTTCTGCGCTATCAACCGGCTGAGGACCTCTACGAGGATTGGCTCGACCGCATTGCCGAGCTCGTCAGCACCGCTGGAGAGGCCCCTGCACCATCTCACTCTCTACCTCACCCATCCCAGGCGGGCGAGGTGGCCCACGAAGCGCCTCCTCTACCTCCTCGGCGTGACATCATCCCCGAGCCCCAGCATGAAGGACCCCAGCGCGATCCGCCGCACAGGGCACCGACGCGTGATGAAGCAAGCTGCCTGGTGGTGTAGCGACCCCAAGGAGAAGCACGTGCGCTTCCAGCGCCGCCGCGTCAAGATCACATGCCGCTGGTGGCGGCGGTGCACGTGCGTCAAGATCGTGTGCCGCCGGAGGTGGCGGCACGCGTGTGTCAAGATAAGGCTCCTTCCCTGTGGCTGGCTCGATCGAGTGCGGCAGGTTGACGTGCTTTCACCCCGGAGCTGCACAACATCCACTACCAAAAAAAGACACATCCGTGACATTTTGGGCCGAACCAAATTTTTTTCTGTCATACATATGGCACTTCTATGACGATAATTATGACAAAACCCGGTATCATCATAGATGTGGTGGGCTCCTACTTCTATGACAAAAAATCATGACAGAAAATGGGCTTTTCGTCTTGGGCGGGCCGGAGAAGCAGCTGCATGACATTCTTTGGGCCGTCCAGGACGGAAAAAACCGTGGTAGAAGCGAGGGCTAGGAAACTTTCGGGGAGTTCCCGGTTACGGTGGGCGGTCGGGGGCCGAGCGATGCACGTTTCTCTCGTACACGTACGCGCGTGTGGCGAGGCATTGGCTCTAACTAAACCCGAGCGAGGCGTTGGGCTCTAACTAAACCCGAGCGATTGCACTGTAGGCTACACGTTACTGAACCCGAGCGATCGGTCGATGGCTGTTAACTACACCCGATCGAGCGATTCCTTTGCTACTGCTAACTTAAGTCGATGGATGCTGCCTCTCTGGATGAACA
>NC_041393.1:411728706-411744049 GCF_002162155.2 Triticum dicoccoides
GGATGAACAGTGAGCGGTGGCGTTGCCTCTGGATGAACAGGACCCCGTGGTGTGGAGGGCTGGATGAACAGGACGACCCCGTGGAGGGCTGGATGAACAGTAGACGGTGGAGGGGTGCCCGTGGAGCGGTGGTTGAACAGTAGCCGGTGGAGTAGTGCGCGGTGGAGGCTGGATGAACAGGAGCCCGTGGAGGCTGGAGGAGGTCGACGGTAGCCCGTGGAGGCTAGAGGAGCTTGTCGGTGGAGATGAACAGTATCCCGTGGAGTCCCGTTTTGCGGTATGCCACACCCCTCCCGATGAACAGGACCCTCGTTTCCACCGCAGCGCTCCAACACAAGTCTGTTTCGTCCATTTTGTGGTACGCCACACCCCTCCTGATCAACTGGACCCCCCTTCCGACTGTAGAGCTCCAACACAAGTCCGTTTCGTCCGTTTTGCGGTACGCCACACCTCTCCCGATCAACAGGACCCCAGTTTCGACCGTAGGAGGTCCATTTCCTCCATTTTGCGGTACGCCAGACCCCTCCCGATGAACAGGATCCCGTTTCGGACGTGGCCGGTCGAACACAAGGCCGTTTCCTCCGTTCTGCGGTACGCCAGGCCTCGTTTCCATCGCCTGTTCTGTCCAAGCCCTCCCGATGAACACGACGACGCATTCCGTTCCTACCCAGCTGGTTGGCTCCCACGCGTTCCGTTGCCTCCCGATGACCACGGCGCATTTCGTTGCCTCCCCATTAACACGACGCATTCCATTGCCTCCCCATGAACACAACGACGACGTTGTTTCTCCGTTCTGACCAGCCATGCACAGGCATTTGAGACCCCGCCCATAAGTACACATATGTGGCTGTATTTTCTTTCTTGCACACTGGCCGATGTACGTACGTGTACATGCTACGTGCGCGCCTCTACTACGACATACACGCCTCTACTACGACACGTGTGTGCCTCTACATCGACCAGTATATATATACGTACACGTTCGCGACCAGAATGACAACGCTACATATGTTTCGACCAGGTGGGTCCCGACCGCCAGGCACTTCCTTGCGTGCGAAGATGTAGCTGGTGGGTCCCGCAGTTAGGGGGCCGAATTGATTTTTTGTTTTTTGCTCGGACGCACTTCCTTGCGTGCGAAGATGTAGCTGGTGGGTCCCAGCAATCAGGGAGGCGAATCATTTATTTGCCTGGACGCACTTCCTTGCGTGCGAAGATGTAGCTGATGGGTCCCAGCAGTCAAGGGGAAACGTTTTTTTCGCAAAATATGGTGGCCCGTCCGGTGGGTCCCTGCTGTCAGGTGGAGGAATCATTATTTTCCGTGTAATAAGGAGACACTTCCTTGCTGCGACCGTGGACCCAGCTGTCAGCCTCTCCATGTACAGTTCACGTCCGATGGATGTCGTTCCTTGACCATGTTGACCATGCCGTGCCGCTAGCACCAGGGCGGTGGACGACAGCGAGGCCTAGGAAGGGGACGACGCAGAGCCGGGGAAGACGCGGCAATGGATGCCCACGCGGAGATGAGTATGAGGGTTCACTCGTTCGACTGAGCAGAGGCTGCCGTCGCCGCTGGGCCTGGCCAGCGGTGGGAATAGTTGGGGGCGGTGAGGCCTCCGCGGCAGCACAGCCGGCCACGCGAGGTAGGAGTAGGCGGCACGACCGGTGCTACTTTGGGCGACTGGAGCAAGAAGACTAGAGGTTGAAGAAGCACTACGGCCGTTGGATGGACATCGTACGGTCACTGGAGCTAGAATTGTTCATATTGACTAAGTTGACAAAGCCCTCTGTCCCTGTCAACTTAGTAGGCCCACAAGTCAGCCTCCCACCAAGGTGGGTCCCAGCTAGCAGGGGGAGTATTCATTTTTTTGTGGGTAATAAGGAGGCACTTCCGGTGGGTCCGAGCTGACAGCAGAGGGGAACGTTTTTTTCGCGAAATACGGTGGCCCGTCCGGTGGGTCCCAGCAGTCATGGGGGAAACGTTTTTTTCGCGAAATAAGGTGGCCCATCCGGTGGGTCCCTGCTGTCAGGTGGAGGAATAATTATTTTGCACGTAATAAGGAGGCACTTCCTTGCGGCCACCGTGGACCCAGCTGTCAGCCTCTCCATGTACAGTATTCTTCCGATGGAAGTCGGTCGTTGACCACGTTGACCACGCCGCGCCAAGAGCACCGGGGCAGTGGACGACAGCGAGGCCTAGGAAGCGGATGACACAGAGCCGGGGGAGATGCAACAGTGGAAGCCCGCACGGAGAGGAGTACGAGGGTTCACTGGTTCAGCTACGGTGTGAGGCTGTCGTTGCCGCAGAATAACAAGGGGTGTGGGTGAGTGGAGGGATGGCCTGGCCAGCGGTGGGAGTAGTATGGGGGCGGTGAGGCCTCCGCGGCAGCACAGCTGGCCACGGGAGGCAGGAGCAGGCAGCACGACCAGCGCTGCTTTGGGCGGCTGGAGCAAGAAGACCAGAGGTTGACGAAGCACTATGGCCGTTGGATGGACATTGTACGGTCACTGAAGCTAGAATCATTTATATTGACTAAGTTGACAAAGCCCTTGGTACGCTCCAACTTAGTAGGCCCACAGGTCAGCCTCAGAAATGATGCGCCCCAGATGTCAGGGGAAGGAATCATTTTTTGGGCGGCCGAAGCTAAGAATATCCGTGATTGAAGAAGAAGCACGACATCCATTGGATAGACATCCAACGACCACTGCTGCTAGAACCATGTGTTGACTATAATAAGTTGACAAAGCCTTGCATACATGTCAACTTATTTTTTTTAGGGGACACGTCACTTAGTAGGCCCACAAGTGTGTGGCAGAGAACTTATAGCCGATTTGCAATTTGTAAGAATGTACAACCCATTTTTGATTTCTAATGGAATTTACTACAGCCCATTTACAGTTTGTTAAAAGTACAACCCATTTTCTAGCTAGGACAACGATTAATAATTTCAACCAACCATTGAAGACAGAATTCAATAAAATTTCCCACATTTTGATGGGATCCGAAATATTTTTATCCCAAAATTTCTAGTTAGATTAAATATAAATTTGTATTACGTAAAAATCCAACGAAACATTGAGCGCGCAACAATGAAAATTTAAGATTTTCAAAATCCATAAATAATATTTTATAAACTAATTTTGTGTTTGGTGCATTTTTTTATAGTTACTGCCCAGTTTTTATAATTACATCCCATTTATTATTTTCTAAAGTCCACTTTCCTGTTAAGCCTAATGCATCCCTCCTAGGAAAGATTTGCAGCCTAGCGGGGCGGAGAATAACAAGTTGACCTTGCCTGGGTATTCCTCAAAAAACATATAGCTGGGCTAGCCATTTTCATCTTAATAAAATTAGTATCTGGGCTGGATATCTGGCCTGGGCTAGACGAGCCACAGCCCGCCCAGTTAATACCCTGCTCTCCTCTGAACAACTGTTGGCGTTCTGGGAACGGGGGTCCCTAGACTTGCCTGCCTGCAGCCTGCGGCATGGCTCGAGTGGTGGCCCAGTACGGCCCATCTTCATCAGCGCAAGGCTCAAGACCCTCGCGAGGGGCCAGGCCTCGCGGGGTGGATGACACAAGACTTCCTCAGGAACGGCCTCGCCAGGCAGACTCGCGAGGAGGCGGGGAGATCAAGGCAGGGTACCTCGCGAGGTGCTCGTGACGCAAGCCGTGATGATTGAGACCAGGCGGGCGCCAGGAGGGCGCCGGCCTGCGCAGTGTCCTTGTTTCCTATTTGGTGCAAAGGGGGCAAGCACATGCGTGGAGTATCGAGGCATCAGGCAAAGGTTTCCATTTCAGTGCAACGAGACCAAGACCAGCAGAGCGGCAGGATGGAGGTTATCGTGGAGCCCAAGACGGCATCATCGCCAGTGCCTTTGGCAGCCGAAGACCAACTTTAGTCAGGATAATGAAGAACTTGGATCAATTATAAGCACTAAAATTAGCAACATTCCTTAGGGAAGGCTATAGGTGAAATATAACCCAAGATAACTCCAAAGAAGAGATCGATGGATTTAAAATATCTCATTCTTGATAACTTGTGACTCATGAAGCAACGAAGGGGAATTATCAAGAAGGACATAATACCACCTCCAAAGATACGGTAGAAAGAAATTGCACTCCGGATAGCAAGATGAATAATGCTTGAGTTTCTTAGAAAAGAATCTCGATGAACACTTCGAGAAGAAATATAAATCCTTGATGAACCATCATGTAGAACTTCCATGAAGAACCCCGGTAACAAAAAGATGATCAAAACGAAATGAAGGAGAAGTTGAAAACACAAGTTGAACCCTTGTAATGATTTAGATGAATCTCCGCAACGAGATAAAGAGAAAACTTGGCACTCCGGTAAAGAAAGATGAGCAAATGGAAACAAGAATTTGATGAGCCTCAGGAATAAGGAATTAATATCTTGGGTGAAACAAGAATAAGAATTACATTATGCTTATCCTTCACCATTTTAAAATTGATGACAAGCAATGGATTTGGCATACTACTTATTCTCGTAGAAAGGATTAAGATAGATATTGCGCAAACTTGAGAAAGTCTTCAACGATCCACCGGTAGAATTTAGAAAGCACGAATGCATAGATATGATACACGAAGGAAGAAAACTCTTGAACGAACCACCGTAAGAATTAAAATAAATGAAGTAAAGGGATGAATCACCGGTTAGAATTAGCAAATACACGAAGATGCTTGAGAGGATTTAGATACATGAGAACGACGAGATCACGAGCCGATTAAAGATCACTTGAACGAAGCACCGGTATGATTTAGAGTATGCGAGCTGAAAGCTGGACTGAATCAATCTTAGATGATGGGCTCCGGATAATCCGACAGAAAATACTCTAAATTACTCCGGATGAGTGAAAAGAATTCTGACAATCGAAAACAACTATGAGAGGATGGCATAACGCTAGAACCACGAATCTTGAAGAGAAAGGAGCAAGATTGAGAGAAAAAAAAAATCTTCTTGGGTCTTCAAATGCTGGGAATGACGATGAGAAACACCACCAAATTGTTGAGATCTCCGGGATTAAAATTGGAGAGGTTGAACCAACGATGTAAGAATTTGAAAGATCAAGGAGAAAGGCATTTGACTGATGATAACTCATTCTTACGTCAAACTTGGAAAAGAATTTGAGAGTACCTTCGGGAAAATAAGAAGAGTCAGGTAAGATCCTGGAAAAAGACCTGTGGGTTAGGGCCCACTCAAATGAAAACACTGTTGAACGATTTAAAAGAGAGGTTGCACCGGTTGAGTTAAATGGCTTGAATGAGGGAACATCCTCGAAAGATCTTGAACGAAAGTAGAGTGGAAACACGAATCTTCGAGATATCTTGAGCACCCCAGAACAATTGAATAGCGGGAAGTGAATTATTATGAGGTGCACTGGTATGAGAATGTATTTAAAACGAGGAGAAAGATATGATCAATAATGCTTGAATTTAAACCACCGGAGAAGAAAACAAGTGAAGAGTGACGAACTTGAAGCTCCGTTAGAATATACGTGAGAATCACCGGATAAGAATATTGACGGGAAAAGAATGGAGAGATTTCCACCAATAAAATGGATACTTGAATAAGAATCTGGGTCCTTGGAGAAAAACAAAGGGAGGGAGGGTGGGAAAAACAAAGGCAACTTGGAGATGGATGACACAAACAACGTTGAGAAGAACTGATACTTGATCTTGTGAATGTTGAAATGATCGGAACCACTTGGAGAGAAAACACGCCGGTTGAAAAGGATTAACATAACAACATCAATGATCATGAAGGATTGGTATTTACATCGGAATGTGAGAACACCATTTGGAAAAGGTATGGAATCAACATTTGACTTCGAAGCAACTCGAATACCACAACTCAAAACAAAAACAAAGGACTGGCTTGCAAAATAAGCCGGAACAAACATATGATAGAGATTTCGTCTGAAGTTTTCGTGGTGGGGCCTACACGGGCTCGATCGTACAGCACCATCATGTACAAGGCAGTGCACATGACATACGAAGCGTCCCCGAGTCGGCATAGCCAAGGACTCTTTAAGACACAACGAGACCACTGTAAAACCGACCGTGAATAGGCGGACCACTAGACGTCGAACCCCAATTTCATATCATACATCTGTCGGAAAGATATTCTAAGAGCTACTTGAATTCCCACCTATGAAACTCCCGAAATTTTCCGGTTATGCAATCAGGTGTTGGGGATACAGGGGAAGCATAATATCTCACCCAAACTAGCAAATCCTACATCCAGCTGTATCCATCCTTCAACACATAACCAAGAAACCTTCGGAAACCATCTACCTCAACCTTCGAAAAGCATCCGTTATACAAGTTGTGGCGATACTCCCGAACTCCCGCCCCAGTACTGGGTGGCGTCGAGGTTATCTCACCAACGAACTGCATAAAAGAGATTTTCGATGTCGGCGTACTAAACTCAGGTATTCCAGAACTGCAACGATAAAATTATGATGACAACACCTCAGAGCTCAACTCCCCGGGACACTTCCACTAAACCCCTGACAGGAGGCACCAAGACAATGTTCTCATCATAAAACCATCGGAACGATTCCAAGATACCCGCGTGATCCTAAATTTTTTTTAGTGAAATTTGAGAAGAGAAGAGTCAAAACTCTACGTCAGGATGCCTTACCAGAGCGATGAGGAGACTGGGAAGTAAAAAGAATTCCTAAGCTCTCCGATATATAATTCCTAAGGACTCAATTTTTTTTTCTAGACACAACTCGGCCGCTAAAAACGATCAAGCAATGGGGCTCCTAAGGTCGGGGAAGGCTCTGATTACCAACTTGTAACACCCTCGATGCGACTATATCTCCCACGTGTCGAGGCACGACTTAGAGGCATAATCGCATCGAAGGCATATGTCGCAAGTGAGGTAATCTTCACACAACCCATGTAGTATAATAAGGGAAAGAGATTACATAGTTGGCTTACAATCGCCACTTCACACAATTGCATGAATAAAGCATTACATCATCCAGATACAATCAAGGTCCGACTACGGAACCAAAATAAAAGAAGAACCCCAAATGCGACAAAGGTCCCCGATCGACCCCAACTGGGCTCCACTACTGATCAACTAGAACGAAAGACCACAAAGGACAAGATCTTCATCGAGCTCCTCCTTGAGTTTGGTTGAGTCATCTGCACGGTCTCATCGGCACCTGCAAGCTGGTTTTGGAAGTATCTGTGAGCCACAGGGACTCAGCAATCTCGCACCCGCGAGATCAAGACTATTTAAGCTTATAGGAAGGCTGGGGTAATGAGGTGGAGCTGCAGCAAGCGACTAGCATATATGGTGGCTACATTCGCAAAAGAGAGCGAGAAGAGAAGCAAGGCACGGTCGTGAAGCTAGTAGCGATCAAGAAGTGATCCTGAAACTACTTACGTCAAACATAACTCCAACATCGTGTTCACTTCCCGGACTCCACCGAGAAGAGACCATCACGGTTACGCACGCGGTTGATGTATTTTAAATAAGGTCAACTTCGGGTTTTCTACAACCGGACGTTAACAAATTCCCATCTGCCCATAACCGCGGGCACGGCTTTCGAAAGATAATACTCTGCAGGGGTGTCCCAACTTAGCCCATCACAAGCTCTCACGGTCAACGAAGGAATAGACGTCCACCCGAGACATTCCGATCAGACTCGGTATCCCGGTACAACAAGACATTTCGACAGGGTAAAACTAAACCAGCAACACCGCCCGAATGTGCCGACAAATCCCGATAGGAGCTGCACATATCTCTTTCTCAGGGCACACTCAGATTGTCCAAGGTACGGGTAGGCCAGCCCAGAGTTGCCCCTGGTGGCCACTGGCAGCTGACAGGTTGGACCAACACTCAGAGGAGCACTGGCCCGGGGGGGGGGGTAAAATAATGATGACCCTTGGGCGCGCGACCCCCAAGGGAAAAGAAAAGGCTAGGTGGCAAATGGTAAAACCAATGTTGGGCATTGCTGGAGAAGCTTTACTTAAGGCGAACTGTCAAGGGGTTCCCATAATAGCCCAACCGCGTAAGGGACGCAAAATCCGGGAACATAACACCGATATGACGGAAACTAGGGCGGCAAGAGTGGAACAAAACACCAGGCATAAGGCCGAGCCTTCCACCCTTTACCAAGTATATAGATGCATTAATTAAGTAAGATATATTGTGATATCGCAACAAGTAAACATGTTCCAACAAGGAACAACATCTCCATGTTCCAACAAGGAACAAACTTCAATCTTCACCTGCAACTAACAACGCTATAAGAGGGGCTGAGCAAAGCGGTAACATAGCCAATCAACGGTTTGCTAGGACATGGTGGGTTAGAGGCTGAACATGGCAATTTGGGTGGCTGACAAGCAAGTGGTAGGCATCGTAGCAATGGCACAGCAAAAGAGCGAGCAAACTAGCATAGCAAAGATAGTAGTGATTTCGAGGGTATGATCATCTTGCCTGAAATCCCGCAAGGAAGAAGAACGAGTCCATGAAGAAGACAAACGGACGTAGACGAATGGATCCTCACAACCTCGACGTTATCGGAACCAACCCGAAGAAGCAAACACCGTAAAAGAAGCACACAACATAGTAAACAACCACCACAACAACATGGCACGATGCACAATCGAGTATGATGCATGTCCGGTTTAATGAAACATGGCATGGCAAAGTGCAACAAACAACACTACAAATTAAGTGGAGCTCAATACGCAACGAGTTGCATATTGATGAAACACCACGACACATTATTTAGTTTGATCTCGTTTATGTACTCAACAATATTAAATGTTGATTAACATGGCAAGAGGTGGAGCAAAGTAAAACTACCTATCTAGTCAATTTTAAATGAGGCCGGAAGCAACGAACAACAATTCCGGAAACTCCCCATATGCATATTTTAGATTTGGTACTGTTCTGCTCTAAACAATATTTTAGAGTTGTTAAACATGCAAGATGAGTGCACCATGTTAAACTAGACATTTTTCTACCCCATTTACATATATAATTTATTAAAATCGGAGTTACGGTTATTTAGTTATGAATTAAATCATTTTAGCATGGCATATTAGCAAATTAATGCAAACAACATTTTAAGCATTTCAAACATAGATGAAAGTTGGATATTATTAATCTACACAAAATTCTGAGCAAGTTTCATATATAAAACATTTTAATCCAATGCACGGTTTGTGAGTTATTAAATGCATGAAGTCTAGGGACTAAACTGTGAAACTGGCCGTCTCTGGAAATCAGGAAAAATCGCAGGCGCTGAAAAAAAAAATACTTCACGGGCCGAATCTGAGGAAGCCCAACAGCGAGGAAGAGAAAAGAGGAGGGGCGCTAGGGGCGGCTCACCCTGGGCCTTGGAGGCGCGGCCCAAAATGAAGAGGACGGAGGCCGAGGCGAGGCCGGCTGGAGCTGGGCCTTGGGGCGCTCGCGCTGGGGAAGCAGGCCGGTGGGAGATGGATCTGGCCCGGTTCGGAGGAGGTGGCCCACTCGGGCGCGGACGATCTGGGTCTGGAGGCGCGGGAGGCTGGACCGCGGGGAGCTGGGCCTTCGCGGGGGCGCGGGCGAGCTGGGCTGGTGCGGAGGCCCACGAGGAGGGGCTCGTCTCCCTCGATCCCGATCGGATCGGGGAGGCAGGGGCGGCGGCGCCCGATGGTGAAGCCGGCGAGGGACGGCGGGGCTTCTCCGGCTGCGGCACGGGAAGCAGCGGGGATGGGGAGAGGCGGATCCGACGAGGGAAGGCCCGGATCCGGCGACGACGCGGCAAGACGGGGCCGGCGGGGAGCTTGGTAGGTGGCGGCACGGGAGAAGTACGGCGGGGTCGAAGCGCGGTGGAGATAGGCGGCGGGCGCCGGACGGCGTTGAGGAGGACGAAGGCGGCGCCTCCCGGGCGGCGGTGCGAGGAGATGGACCCGCGCGGGCCGGTTGCGGGCTTTCCGGGCCCGGCGGCGAAGTGGGGCGACGCGGAAGCCGGTTGGGACAGGTGGCGGCCGCGGGTTGGAGGAGAGCGGCGGCGGGGCTGAGGTGGCGCGCTCCGATTGGCTGGAGTGAGGTGGCGCGCGGGGGCGGAAATGTCTGGTGCAGCGCGGACGCGTCCGGTGGCGCGGGGAGGAGTGGATCTAGGGTTTAGACTGCGAAATGATCCGAAATTTCGGGGAGGGGTGCTCTTTTATAGGTAGAGGGAGCTAGGAAGCTCCAAATGAGGTGCGGTTTTCGGCCACGCGATCGTGATCGAACGACCGAGATGATGGAGCAGAGATAGGTGGGTTTTTGGGCCAAATTGGAGGGGTGTTGGGCTGCAACACACACGAGGCCTTCTCGGTCCCTCGGTTAACCGTTGGAGTATCAAACGAAGTCCAAATGGTACGGAACTTGACAGGCGGTCTACCGGTAGTAAACCAAGACCGCATGACAAGTCTCGGTCCAATCCGGAAATGTTTAATCCCCACACAAGAAAGAAAGGTAGAAATGACCACCGGAGGAGAACGAAGCGCCGGATTGCAAAACGGACAACGGGGAAAATGCTCGGATGCATGAGACGAACACGTATGCAAATGCAATGCACATGATGACATGATATGAGATGCATGACACGCAAGCAATGACAACGCAACAACAGAGAATAACTGCACGACACCTGGCACATCGGTCTCGGGGCGTTACAACACTCCACCACTATGAGAGGATCTCGTCCCGAGATCTATAATGGCACCGGAGGGGCAACGGAAAAGAAAGAGAAGAGGTAAAACTAAGTTGCTTCTTTGACAAACGAGTGAAACCACAAAGCTTGAAAAAGGTTAGGCCGTTTCGAGAAAAGAATACAACGGAGATGAACGAAGTTGAAAACACTCCATTAGAAAAGAGGAACAAGGGAAAACAACTTCGGGTAGCACTCCGGTTGAGAAGTTATGCAAGACTTGATACGGTGAAAAGAACTTGAGCAGAGGACACGACACTCTGGTTACACAAGATAGAGAAGGAATAAGACTGATATAATTTGGACAGCACTTCGACTGTAAATGGAAGAAATTGAACATGATCTTGACAAACCGAGATGAGGAGTGAAAAGAGCAACATCACTAGACCCCCGGGAGAAAGAATAGAATAAAGATAATTGAAATAAGAGAATTGAGAAGAAAATGACAATTTTTGCCACAAAAGAGTTTGAAAAGGCATCTTTAGGAGAAGGGTCGAATGGAGTTGTTGGAAAACCAACAATGAAAATACTAAGCTTGATATGGTCTTATGGAATATATCTCAAATATATGAGGTGACAATCTGCCACTCACGGGAAAGAATTGGATTGGAATGAACAAGGAGACGAGAAAGCTATATCACCGGAAGGATAATGAAGAACTTGGATCAATTATAAGCACCAAAATTAGCAACATTCCTTAGGGAAGGCTATAGGTGAAATATAACCCAAGATAACTCCAAAGAAGAGATCGATGTATTTAAAATATCTCATTCTTGATAACTTGTGAGTCACGAAGCAACGAAGGGGAATTATCAAGAAGGACATAATACCACCTCCAAAGATACGGTAGAAAGAAATTGCACTCCGGATAGCAAGATGAATAATGCTTGAGTTTCTTAGAAAAGAATCTCGATGAACACTTCGAGAAGAAATATAAATCCTTGATGAACCATCATGTAGAACTTCCATGAAGAACCCCGGTAACAAAAAGATGATCAAAACGAAATGAAGGAGAAGTTGAAAACACAAGTTGAACCCTTGTAATGATTTAGATGAATCTCCGCAACGAGATAAAGAGAAAACTTGGCACTCCGGTAAAGAAAGATGAGCAAATGGAAACAAGAATTTGATGAGCCTCAGGAATAAGGAATTAATATCTTGGGTGAAACAAGAATAAGAATTACATTATGCTTATCCTTCACCATTTTAAAATTGATGACAAGCAACGGATTTGGCATACTACTTATTCTCGTAGAAAGGATTAAGATAGATATTGCGCAAACTTGAGAAAGTCTTCAACGATCCACCGGTAGAATTTAGAAAGCACGAATGCATAGATATGATACACGAAGGAAGAAAACTCTTGAACGAACCACCGTAAGAATTAAAATAAATGAAGTAAAGGGATGAATCACCGGTTAGAATTAGCAAATACACGAAGATGCTTGAGAGGATTTAGATACATGAGAACGACGAGATCACGAGCCGATTAAAGATCACTTGAACGAAGCACCGGTATGATTTAGAGTATGCGAGCTGAAAGCTGGACTGAATCAATCTTAGATGATGGGCTCCGGATAATCCGACAGAAAATACTCTGAATTACTCCGGATGAGTGAAAAGAATTCTGACAATCGAAAACAACTATGAGAGGATGGTATAACGCTAGAACCACGAATCTTGAAGAGAAAGGAGCAAGATTGAGAGAAAAAAAAAATCTTCTTGGGTCTTCAAATGCTGGGAATGACGATGAGAAACACCACCAAATTGTTGAGATCTCCGGGATTAAAATTGGAGAGGTTGAACCAACGATGTAAGAATTTGAAAGATCAAGGAGAAATGCATTTGACTGATGATAACTCATTCTTACGTCAAACTTGGAAAAGAATTTGAGAGTACCTTCGGGAAAATAAGAAGAGTCAGGTAAGATCCTGGAAAAAGACCTGTGGGTTAGGGCCCACTCAAAAGAAAACACTGTTGAACGATTTAAAAGAGAGGTTGCACCGGTTGAGTTAAATGGCTTGAATGAGGGAACATCCTCGAAAGAACTTGAACGAAAGTAGAGTGGAAACACGAATCTTCGAGATATCTTGAGCACCCCAGAACAATTGAATAGCGGGAAGTGAATTATTATGAGGTGCACTGGTATGAGAATGTATTTAAAACGAGGAGAAAGATATGATCAATAATGCTTGAATTTAAACCACCGGAGAAGAAAACGAGTGAAGAGTGACGAACTTGAAGCTCTGTTAGAATATACGTGAGAATCACCGGATAAGAATATTGACGGGAAAAGAATGGAGAGATTTCCACCAATAAAATGGATACTTGAATAAGAATCTGGGTCCTTGGAGAAAAACAAAGGGAGGGAGGGTGGGAAAAACAAAGGCAACTTGGAGATGGATGACACAAACAACGTTGAGAAGAACTGATACTTGATCTTGTGAATGTTGAAATGATCGGAACCACTTGGAGAGAAAACACGCCGGTTGAAAAGGATTAACATAACAACATCAATGATCATGAAGGATTGGTATTTACATCGGAATGTGAGAACACCATTTGGAAAAGGTATGGAATCAACATTTGACTTCGAAGCAACTCGAATACCACAACTCAAAACAAAAACAAAGGACTGGCTTGCAAAATAAGCCGGAACAAACATATGATAGAGATTTCGTCCGAAGTTTTCGTGGTGGGGCCTACACGGGCTCGATCGTACAGCACCATCATGTACAAGGCAGTGCACATGACATACGAAGCGTCCCCGAGTCGGCATAGCCAAGGACTCTTTAAGACACAATGAGACCACTGTAAAACCGACCGTGAATAGGCGGACCACTAGACGTCGAACCCCAATTTCATATCATACATCTGTCGGAAAGATATTCTAAGAGCTACTTGAATTCCCACCTATGAAACTCCCGAAATTTTCCGGTTATGCAATCAGGTGTTGGGGATACAGGGGAAGCATAATATCTCACCCAAACTAGCAAATCCTACATCCAGCTGTATCCATCCTTCAACACATAACCAAGAAACCTTCGGAAACCATCTACCTCAACCTTCGAAAAGCATCCGTTATACAAGTTGTGGCGATACTCCCGAACTCCCGCCCCAGTACTGGGTGGCGTCGAGGTTATCTCACCAACAAACTGCATAAAAGAGATTTTCGATGTCGGCGTACTAAACTCAGGTATTCCAGAACTGCAACGATAAAATTATGATGACAACACCTCAGAGCTCAACTCCCCGGGACACTTCCACTAAACCCCTGACAGGAGGCACCAAGACAATGTTCTCATCATAAAACCATCGGAACGATCCCAAGATACCCGCGTGATCCTAAAATTTTTTTTAGTGAAATTTGAGAAGAGAAGAGTCAAAACTCTACGTCAGGATGCCTTACCAGAGCGATGAGGAGACTGGGAAGTAAAAAGAATTCCTAAGCTCTCCGATATATAATTCCTAAGGACTCAATTTTTTTTTAGACACAACTCGGCCGCTAAAAACGATCAAGCAATGGGGCTCCTAAGGTCGGGGAAGGCTCTGATTACCAACTTGTAACACCCTCGATGCGACTATATCTCCCACGTGTCGAGGCACGACTTAGAGGCATAATCGCATCGAAGGCATATGTCGCAAGTGAGGTAATCTTCACACAACCCATGTAGTATAATAAGGGAAAGAGATTACATAGTTGGCTTACAATCGCCACTTCACACAATTGCATGAATAAAGCATTACATCATCCAGATACAATCAAGGTCCGACTACGGAACCAAAATAAAAGAAGAACCCCAAATGCGACAAAGGTCCCCGATCGACCCCAACTGGGCTCCACTACTGATCAACTAGAACGAAAGACCACAAAGGACAAGATCTTCATCGAGCTCCTCCTTGAGTTTGGTTGAGTCATCTGCACGGTCTCATCGGCACCTGCAAGCTGGTTTTGGAAGTATCTGTGAGCCACAGGGACTCAGCAATCTCGCACCCGCGAGATCAAGACTATTTAAGCTTATAGGAAGGCTGGGGTAATGAGGTGGAGCTGCAGCAAGCGACTAGCATATATGGTGGCTACATTCGCAAAAGAGAGCGAGAAGAGAAGCAAGGCACGGTCGTGAACCTAGTAGCGATTAAGAAGTGATCCTGAAACTACTTACGTCAAACATAACTCCAACACCGTGTTCACTTCCCGGACTCCACCGAGAAGAGACCATCACGGTTACGCACGCGGTTGATGTATTTTAAATAAGGTCAACTTCAGGTTTTCTACAATCGGACGTTAACAAATTCCCATCTTCCCATAACCGCGGGCACGGCTTTCGAAAGATAATACTCTGCAGGGGTGTCCCAACTTAGCCCATCACAAGCTCTCACGGTCAACGAAGGAATAGACCTCCACCCGAGACATTCCGATCAGACTCGGTATCCCGGTACAACAAGACATTTCGACAGGGTAAAACTATGTGCCGACAAATCCCGATAGGAGCTGCACATATCTCTTTCTCAGGGCACACTCAGATTGTCCAAGGTACGGATAGGCCAGCCCAGAGTTGCCCCTGGTGGCCATCGGCAGCTGACAGGTTGGACCAACACTCAGAGGAGCACTGGCCCGGG
>NC_041393.1:411744188-411752509 GCF_002162155.2 Triticum dicoccoides
TGATGACCCTTGGGCGCGCGACCCCCAAAGGAAAAGAAAAGGCTAGGTGGCAAATGGAAAAACCAATGTTGGGCATTGCTGGAGAAGCTTTACTTAAGGCGAACTGTCAAGGGGTTCCCATAATAGCCCAACCGCGTAAGGGATGCAAAATCCGGGAACATAACACCGATATGACGGAAATTAGGGCGGCAAGAGTGGAACAAAACACCAGGCATAAGGCCGAGCCTTCCACCCTTTACCAAGTATATAGATGCATTAATTAAGTAAGATATATTGTGATATCCCAACAAGTAAACATGTTCCAACAAGGAACAACATCTCCATGTTCCAACAAGGAACAAACTTCAATCTTCACCTGCAACTAACAACGCTATAAGAGGGGCTGAGCAAAGCGGTAACATAGCCAATCAACGGTTTGCTAGGACATGGTGGGTTAGAGGCTGAACATGGCAATTTGGGTGGCTGACAAGCAAGTGGTAGGCATCGTAGCAATGGCACAGCAAAAGAGCGAGCAAACTAGCATAGCAAAGATAGTAGTGATTTCGAGGGTATGATCATCTTGCCTGAAATCCCGCAAGGAAGAAGAACGAGTCCATGAAGAAGACAAACGGACGTAGACGAATGGATCCTCACAACCTCGACGTTATCGGAACCAACCCGAAGAAGCAAACACCGGAAAAGAAGCACACAACATAGTAAACAACCACCACAACAACATGGCACGATGCACAATCGAGTATGATGCATGTCCAGTTTAATGAAACATGGCATGGCAAAGTGCAACAAACAACACTACAAATTAAGTGGAGCTCAATACGCAACGAGTTGCATATTGATGAAACACCACGACACGTTATTTAGTTTGATCTCGTTTATGTACTCAACAATATTAAATGTTGACTAACATGGCAAGAGGTGGAGCAAAGTAAAACTACCTATCTAGTCAAGTTTAAATGAGGCCGGAAGCAACGAACAACAATTCCGGAAACTCCCCATATGCATATTTTAGATTTGGTACTGTTCTGCTCTAAACAATATTTTAGAGTTGTTAAACATGCAAGATGAGTGCACCATGTTAAACTAGACATTTTTCTACCCCATTTACATATATAATTTATTAAAATCAGAGTTACGGTTATTTAGTTATGAATTAAATCATTTTAGCATGGCATATTAGCAAATTAATGCAAAGAACATTTTAAGCATTTCAAACATAGATGAAAGTTGGATATTATTAATCTACAGAAAATTCTGAGCAAGTTTCATATATAAAACATTTTAATCCAATGCACGGTTTGTGAGTTATTAAATGCATGAAGTCTAGGGACTAAACTGTGAAACTGGCCGTCTCTGGAAATCAGGAAAAATCGCAGGCGCTGAAAAAAAAATACTTCACGGGCCGAATCTGAGGAAGCCCAACAGCGAGGAAGAGAAAAGAGGAGGGGCGCTGGGGGCGGCTCACCCTGGGCCTTGGAGGCGCGGCCCAAAATGAAGAGGACGGAGGCCGAGGCGAGGCCGGCTGGAGCTGGGCCTTGGGGCGCTCGCGCTGGGGAAGCAGGCCGGTGGGAGATGGATCTGGCCCGGTTCGGAGGAGGTGGCCCACTCGGGCGCGGGCGATCTGGGACTGGAGGCGCGGGAGGCTGGACCGCGGGGAGCTGGGCCTTCGCGGGGGCGCGGGCGAGCTAGGCTGGTGCGGAGGCCCACGAGGAGGGGCTCGTCTCCCTCGATCCCGATCGGATCGGGGAGGCAGGGGCGGCGGCGCCCGATGGTGAAGCCGGCGAGGGACGGCGGGGCTTCCTCGGCTGCGGCACGGGAAGCAGCGGGGATGGGGAGAGGCGGATCCGACGAGGGAAGGCCCGGATCCGGCGACGACGCGGCAAGACGGGGCCGGCGGGGAGCTTGGTAGGTGGCGGCACGGGAGAAGTACGGCGGGGTCGAAGCGCGGTGGAGATAGGCGGCGGGCGCCGGACGGCGTCGGGGAGGACGAAGGCGGCGCCTCCCGGGCGGCGGCGCGAGGAGATGGACCCGCGCGGGCCGGTTGCGGGCTTTCCGGGCCCGGCGGCGAAGTGGGGCGACGCGGAAGCCGGTTGGGACAGGTGGCGGCCGCGGGTTGGAGGAGAGCGGCGGCGGGGCTGAGGTGGCACGCTCCGATTGGCTGGAGTGAGGTGGCGCGCGGGGGCGGACATGTCTGGTGCAGCGCGGACGCGTCCGGTGGCGCGGGGAGGAGTGGATCTAGGGTTTAGACTGCGAAATGATCCGAAATTTCGGGGAGGGGTGCTCTTTTATAGGTAGAGGGAGCTAGGAAGCTCCAAATGAGGTGCGGTTTTCGGCCACGCGATCGTGATCGAACGACCGAGATGATGGAGCAGAGATAGGTGGGGTTTTGGGCAAAATTGGAGGGGTGTTGGGCTGCAACACACACGAGGCCTTCTCGGTCCCTCGGTTAACCGTTGGAGTATCAAACGAAGTCCAAATGGTACGAAACTTGACAGGCGGTCTACCGGTAGTAAACCAAGGCCGCATGACAAGTCTCGGTCCAATCCGGCAATGTTTAATACCCACACAAGAAAGAAAGGTAGAAATGACCACCGGAGGAGAACGAAGCGCCGGATTGCAAAACGGACAACGGGGAAAATGCTCGGATGCATGAGACGAACATGTATGCAAATGCAATGCACATGATGACATGATATGAGATGCATGACACGCAAGCAATGACAACGCAACAACAGCGAATAACTGCACGACACCTGGCACATCGGTCTCGGGGCGTTACATAACTCCAGCTGCCAGCGTCCCGCGCATGTGGCTGCTCCACCTGCCAGCGGCTTCTGTGGCCTCCTGGGAGGAGTTGCGCAACCTCTTCCTCACCCATCATGCTGTGCCGGCGCCCCCAGTCGTTGCAGCTCTCCTAGGCGGATCGCAGGCGCCACCTTTGAGCCGCCATGTCAAGCTGTTCGTCCACCAGATCGGCGCCGTCCTCAAGCGTCGGGAAGCCCCCCCGGGTTGGGTGGCACCCAAGGCCAATTTGACCTTCAGCTCGGACGATCACCCCTCCAACACCACCTGCTCGGGCGCACTCCCGATGCTATGCACCCCCACCATCTGTCAGGTGGCCATCACCAGGACCCTTATCGACGGTGGTGCCGTCCTCAACGTGCTCTCGGTGGAGGCCTTCAGCCTCCTCCACGTGCCGCTGGAGCGACTCCAACCCAGCAGGCCCTTCTCGGGCGTCGGAGGCAGTTCCGCCGGCTCCCTGGGGCAGATTCGCCTCCTGATGACCTTCGGCACCCACGACAACTTCCGCACGGAGCTAGTCGACTTCGACATTGCCCCCATCAGCCTCCCATACAATGCCATCCTCGGCTACCTAGCCTTGGACCAGTTCATGGCAACAACTCACCCGGCTTACAACCTCATGAAGATGCCCGGGACCAGCGACGTCCTTACCGTGTCCGGAGACACAAGGGATGCGCTGCAGGCGCTCAAGCTCGCTTTCAAGATGGCCGTGGTGGCACAGCCTGCCGGCGCAGATACCCTCGAGCCCAAGGGGGCTGCGCCGGCCAAGAAGAAGCAACTATTCACCCAAGACAAGGCGGAGACCAAGCAAGTACTAGGCGACGAGGATGGATCCTCTGGCGCCAGCTTCACCATAGGCGCCAATCTAGACCCTGGGCAGGAGGGGGCCATGGTGAAATTCCTGCGTGCAAACAAGGAGGTGTATGCATGGGAACCTGATCAGCTAGCAGGGGTCCCAAGGGATGCGATTGAACACCATCTCAACGTGTGCCCTAACGTGCGCCCCGTTAAGCAGAAGGCAAGGCGACAGTCCACCGAGAAGCAGGCCTTCATCGTCCAAGAGACCCGCAAGTTAGAGGCAGCAGGCATCATTCGTGAAGTTCGCTATCCTGAATGGCTGGCCAACCCTGTTGTTGTGCCAAAAAAGAGAGGAAAGGAACGCATGTGTGTCGACTTCACCAACCTCAACAAGGCCTACCCTCAGGATCCATTCCCGCTCCCTCGCATCGACCAGATCGTTGATTCTACCACCGAGTGTGACCTGTTGTGCTTCCTGGATGCCTTCTCAGGCTATCACCAGATCAAGATGGCGGTAGAAGACGTGGAGAAAACGACCTTCCTGACCCCGTGTGGAGTGTACTGCTATACCTGCATGCCGTTCGGGTTGCGCAATGCATGCACGACCTTTCAGCGACTGATGCACATCGCCTTGGGCCGGCAGCTCATGAGAAACGCCGAGGCCTACGTCGATGACATCATGGTGAAGTCTCGGGAAGCGAAAACCCTGATACAGGACCTGGAAGAAACCTTCGCGAGCCTCTGTGAAGTGGATCTTTGGCTCAACCCGGAGAAGTGCGTATTCAGAGTCCCCTCGGGCAAGCTCTTGGGCTTCCTCGTGTCCCATAGAGGTATCAAGGCTAACCCAGAGAAGGTCAAGGCAGTCGAAGACATGAGTCCGCCGAAGACCCTCAGAGAAATGCAGAAGCTCACCGGGCGAGTGACTACGTTGGGACGCTTCATCTCCAAGCTGGGGGAGCGAGCACTGCCTTCTTCAAGCTGATGAATAAGAAGGGCCCGTTCGAATGGACTGAAGAGGCTGACAAAGCATTCCAAGATCTCAAGAAGTACCTTACCAGCCCTCCGGTGATGGTAGCTCCACGCCCTCAGGAGCCCTTGGTGCTCTACCTTGCAGCCACGCCCTACTCCGCCAGCGCAGCCCTAGTGGCGGTTCGGGAGGAGCGCCGGGCCAAGACCGCGTCAGTCGGAGCCTCGACCGAAGCGGAACAAGGCCAGGAAAGCCTCGCAAAGACCATGACTGCAGCAGATGGGGATCAACCTCAGCAGGGGGACGCACCCAGGGCGGAGGAGGCCCCGCCAGGCGACCAAGCACTGGGGGCTCTGTCATCTCGGGAGGCGCCTCGACCTTAGGAAGATGCAGGCCACACCAGCACTATCAACCTCGTCGAGCATCCTGTGTACTTCGTTAGCACGGTGCTGCGGGACGCGAGGGCGCGATACCCCATGCCTCAAAAACTCCTCCTTGCGTTGCTGGTGGCCTCACGCAAGCTGCGGCACTACTTCCAAGGTCATCCCATCAAGGTCGTCTCGGCATATCCCTTGGAAAGGGTACTCAGGAGCCCCAACTCAGCTGGAAGAGTCGTTGAATGGAACATCAAGTTGCAAGCATTTCAGCTAGAATTCAGCACAACCAGGGTCATCAAGGGGGCCGCGCTTGCAGATTTCGTGGCAAAATGGACGGAGGCACCGGGGCTCCAAGCAGGCGAAGATCGGTCGCTTTCCCCAGGAAGTGAAGCACCGGACGGCTGAGTCATGTACTTCGATGGGTGAGGGAGTCCTGGATTAGGGGGTGTCCGAATAGCCGAACTATCACCTTTGGACGGACTCCTGGACTATGAAGATACAAGATTGAAGACTTCGTCCCGTGTCCGGATGGGACTTTCCTTGGCGTGGAAGGCAAGCTTGGCGATACGGATATGTAGATCTCCTACCATTGTAACCAACTCTGTGTAACCCTAACCCTCTTCGGTGCCTATATAAACCGGAGGGTTTTAGTCCGTAGGACGAACAACAATCATACCATAGGTTAGCTTCTAGGGTTTAGCCTCTCTGATCTCGTGGTAGATCTACTCTTGTACTACCCATATCATCAATATTAATCAAGCAGGAGTAGGGTTTTACCTCCATCGAGAGGGCCCGAACCTAGGAAAAACATCGTGTCCCCTGTCTCCTATTACCATCTGCCTAGACACACAGTTCGGGACCCCCTACCCGAGATCCGCCGGTTTTGACACCGACATTGGTGCTTTCATTGAGAGTTCCTCCGTGTTGTCATCTTTAGGCCCGATGGCTCCTCCGATCATCAACAACAATGCAGTCCAGGGTGAGACTTTCTCCCCGGACAGATCTTCATATTCGGCGGCTTTGCACTGCGGGCCAATTCGCTTGGCCATCTGGAAAAGATCGAAAGCTACGCCCCTGGCCATCAGGTCAGATTTGGAAGTTTGAACTATACGGCTGATGTCTGCGGAGACTTGATCTTCGACGGGTTCGAGCCACAGCCAAGCGTGCCGCACTGTCACGATGGGCATGATCTAGCTCTGCCGCCGGACAGTGCCTTGGAGGCCGCACCAGTGTCCGCTCCGACCCGTAGCTCAGAGCCGACTGCGCCAATCGAGGACAGGTGGCTGGACACCACCTCAGGGGCTGCTATCTCTATGGCGATCGAGCCGAACCCCAACGCTATCCTTTGCGAAGCTCGTGACTCCAAGGTGCCGGACTCCTCTCCGGACTCCGATCCTTCCGCGCCCCTACCAATCGAATCCGATTGGGCGCCAATCATGGAGTTCACTGCCGCGGACATCTTTCAGCACTCGCCCTTTGGCGACATCCTGAATTCGCTAAAGTCTCTCTCTTTATCAGGAGAGCCCTGGCCTGATTATGGTCAGGAAGGTTGGGATGCGGACGACGAAGAAATTCAAAGCCCACCCACCACCCACTTCGTAGCCACTGTCGATGATTTAACCAACATGCTCGACTTCGACTCCGAAGACATCGACGGTATGGATGACGATGCAGGAGACGACCAAGAACCAGCGCCTACAGGGCACTGGAAGGCCACCTCATCATACGACATATACATGGTGGACATCTCAAAAGATGGGAATGACGATGGAACAACGGAGGATGACCCCTCCAAGAAACAGCCTAAGCGCTGGCGTTAGCGGCGCCGCTCTAAATCCCGCCACAGCAAAAACGGTGATTCCGGCACGGGAGACAATAACACCCCGGAAAGTGCCGAAGACAAACCCCCTCCAGCAGGATTCAGCGCAGGAGGATGGTGAAGCCAGCCCTCATGAGAGAGCGGCAGACAAAGACGTACATGACGATAACTACATGCCTCCCTCCGAAGACGAGGCAAGCCTCGACGACGACGAATTTGTCGTGCCTGAGGATCCCGTCGGACAGGAGCGTTTCAAACGCAGGCTTATGGCCATGGCAAGCAGCCTCAACAAAAAGCAGCAACAACTTAGAGCTGACCAAGACTTGCTAGCTGACAGATGGACTGAAGTCCTTGCGGCCGAAGAGTATGAACTCGAACGCCCCTCCAAGAGGTACCCAAAACGCAGGCTGCTACCACGATTAGAGGAGGAAGCACCCAAACCTACATCACCAGCGCATGATGCGGCCGACCGACCACCTCGTGGCCGCGACAGAGAGGCCTCTCGGCCCTCCACTCAAGCCGCACCCCGGCTGTCACGCCCAAGATGCGACCCTATCCTAAAGGAACTCGAAGGTCCCACCAAGGATAGAAGCGCATCTTGAAGACGCTTTTACAAGGTGGATATCATTACATCAACATTACATAATAGTGGGGATACATCCAATACATCCAATGACACATGAATACAACAATATATCATACATAAGAGAAACATCCGACTACGGATGAAACACAAACAGAAACTCAAACGACATCCACCCTGCTAGCCCAGGCTGCCGACCTGGAACCTATCCCCTGATTGAAGAAGAAGCAGAAGAAGAACTCAAGCAAGCAAGCATCGCTCTCGCATCATGATCATCGCATAACCTGCACCTGCAACTGTTGTTGTAGTAAACTTTGAGCCACGAGGACTCACCAATCCCATTACCATGGGTATCAAGACTAGCAAAGCTTAATGGGAAAGGAAGGGGTAAAGTGGTGAGCTTGCAGCAGCGACTAAGCATATATGGTGGCTAACATACGCAAATAAGAGCGAGAAGAGAAGCAAAGGAACGGTCATCAACTAGTAATGATCAAGAAGTGATCCTGAACTCCTACCTACGTCAAACATAACCCAAAACCGTGTTCACTTCCCGGACTCCGCCGAAAAGAGACCATCACGGCTACACACGCGGTTGATGCGTTTTAATTCGAATCAGGTGTCAAGTTATCTACAACCGGTCATTAACAAATTCCCATCTGCCACATAACCGCGGGCACGGCTTTCGAAAGATTATACCCTGCATGGGTGTCCCAACTTAGCCCATGATAAGCTCTCACGATCAACGAAGGATATACCTTCTCCCAGGAAGACCCGATCAGACTCGGAATCCCGGTTACAAGACATTTCGACAATGGTAAAACAAGACCAGCAAAGCCACCCGATGTGCCGAAACATCCCGATAGGAGCTACACATATCTCGTTCTCAGGGCACACCGGATGAGACATCCTATGAGTAAAACCAGCCCTCAAGTTTCCCCGAGGTGGCCCCGCAGTCTACTCAGTTCGGACCAACACTCG
>NC_041393.1:411752847-411764239 GCF_002162155.2 Triticum dicoccoides
AAATAAAGATGACCCTCGGGCTCCGGAAACCCAAGGGAAAAAGGGCTAGGTGAGGCAAATGGTAAAACCAAGGTTGGGCCTTGCTGGAGGACTTTTATTCAAAGCAAACTGTCAAGGGGGTCCCATAAATCACCCAACCGTGCAAGGAACACAAAATCCGGGAACATAACACCGGTATGACGGAAACTAGGGCGACAAGAGTGGAACAAAACACCAGGCATAAGGCCGAGTCTTCCACCCTTTACCAAGTATATAGATGCATTAATTAAATAAGAGATATTGTGATATCCCAACATAATCATGTCCACCATGGAGCAATCTTCAACTTGACCTGCAACTAACAACGCTATAAGAGGGCTGAGTAAAGCGGTAACATAGCCAAACAACGGTTTGCTAGGAAGGGTGAAAAGGTTAGAGGCTGACATGGCAATTTGGGGCAGCTTGAAGAACAAGTGAATAGGAAGCGCAAAATAGCGATAGAACGAAGCAACTAGCATACCAATGATAGTAATGAGATCGAAGGTGACGGTCATCTTGCCTGAGATCCCGCTAGGAAGAAGAACGAGTCCGTGAAGAAGACGAATGGGAGTAGTCGAACGAATCCTCACAATCACAACATTACCAGAACTAAGAAGCAACACCGGAAAGAAACAAACAACATGGTCAATGCACGAGCATAAACATGGCATGATGCACAAACAAGTATGATGCATGTCCGGTTTAATGAGGCATGGCATGGCAAAGTGCAACAAACAACACTACAAATTAAGTGGAGCTCAATATGCAACGAATTGCATATTGACGAAACACCACATCAATTATTTAGTTCTCTCTTGGTTTTGTACCCAACAATATTAAATGTTATTAAACATGGCAATGGGTGAAGCATATGAAAACTACCTATCTAGGCAAGTTTAAACGAGGCCAGAAACAACAAACAACAATTCCGGAAAATCCTCATATGCGTATTTTGGATTTGGTACTGTTCTGCCCTAAAACATATTTCATTGTTGTTAAACAGGAAAATGAAGTTCACCATGTTAAACTAGGCATTTTTCCACCCCATTTACATATAAAGTTTATTAAATTTGGAGCTACGGTTAAATAGTTATGAAATAAATCATTTTAACATGGCATTTGAGCAAATTTAAACAAACAACATTTTAAACATTTTAAACATGGATGAAAGTGGCCAAGTATGAAACTAGATGAAATTCTAAGCATTTTACATATATAAATTATTTTAATCCGATGCACGGTTGTGGAGTTATTAAATGCATGAACATGAGGGTGCAATCTGTAAATATGCAGTTGCACTGGTTAATTAGAAAAACATTCCGCAAAAAAACGTGACTCGGGCCGAAACTGCAGGCTGCTGGGGCGCTCACCATGGGCTGAGGCCCAGTCGGAAGGAGAGATGAGGCCGGCAGGGGGGCTGCTGGGCCTGGCGACGCGGTCAACTCGAGCGCTGCTCGTGCGCTCGTTCTCCTGTTCGATGCAGCGAGCTGCGGGTGGCGCCTCGAGCAGAGCTCCGACGGGCGGGCGAAGGGGCGGCGAGGCGAGGGACTTGGGGCGTGGAGCGGCGATGGCAGGGCTGGAGCGGACGTGCGGATCCGGCCCTAGGGAGCCGATCTGACCAGAGGCGAGGCGTGGAACGAGGCAGGCTTCAGGTTCGGGCGGCCATGGAGGGGAGGCGCTCCGGGAAGAAGATGACGGCGGGCGGAGGCACGGTGACCTGGAGGCGGGGACGAGGCCGGTGGAGGGTCACGGCGAGGAAGGGGCGCCGGCAGTATAAGGTTCAGCGCGGACAGGCGGCTGCAGGAAGGCTTTGGCTTGGAGCTCCAAGGGGGACGCCATGGCGCTGCAAAGTAGAGAGAAACCAGAGGGGTGAGAGGAAGAAATGGAAGGAGAAGGGAGCAGAGGGAGGCGAGGAACAACGGCTCACCAATGCAAGGCGCACCAGGGGCTCCAACATGGCAGCAACAGCCATCGGGAAGGAACTCGGGCGCTCGCTGCAGAGGCGGGGGCGCCTGGATCGAGAACCAGAGGATGGGCGCGAGGTATTGGCTCGGTGGGGAATAGAGGAGGCAAGGGGAGCAGTGAGATCGGGCGTTGTGGTGCTGCTGTTGTGGACGCGTCCGCAAGCTGGTTGGGTGGAGATGGATTGGGAGGGATCCCGAGGTGGAAGAGGATTGGCGGCGGCGGCAGGGACGAATCCCCTGGATTTTAGGGTTGGGTCAAAATGGACTAGGTAGACTATATAAGGGAATAAGGAAAGAATGGTTTTTTTATCATTGGATCGGGATCAGATGGTTGATAAAAATAGCCAAGGAGAGTCCAAATAAGAAAACGGAGATGTTTTATAGATGTTTGGGGATCATCCGGACCCATTGGTCATGACAGCCCGGGTCGGGTCCGGGAGAAGTTTTCGGACTAGGTTGCGAAGATGGTTGGTGGCTGTGCAGAGAGGCTCAAACGGTCGGACAACAAATGAACGATTGGTCTCGAAAGGGATAACGAAGGCAAGGGGGAACGCGGAAACTACGAACGGATGCAAGTTTTATGAAAACATATGTATGCAATGCGGATGATGCGATGATGAAATGCAAGACATGAACAAAATGAAAACAAAAGACGAAAACCCAACCACGGAGGAGATAACATATCACATAGCCGGAAAAGGCAAGAGTTGGAGTTACAATTATGGAAAGTTACATCCGGGGCGTTACACCGGCGTCGCTCAAAAAGTACCAAGGCACAGGGAAATGCGCCAGACCTGCGAGATATATTGGAGGACAAGGCAAGGCAAACAAGATCGATCTACGGATCGCGTGGGTGCCTCACTATACGTGACGATAACCGTCATGCCGGATACAACAAATCTGGCTGAGCCGAACACAGCAGACAAAGCTCATTTGAGCTACGTCGTGATATAGCCCAGTAAAGGGGCGCCGCACACCCACTATGCTTCACAGATGAAGTAATGGATCATCAAATCCCTGAGGGTTTCAAACCCGTAAACATCGAATCATACGATGGCACAACAGATCCTGCGGTATGGATCGAGGACTACCTCCTTCATATCCACATGGCCCGCGGTGATGATCTACACGCCATCAAATACCTCCCACTCAAGCTTAAAGGACCAGCTTGGCATTGGCTTAACAGCTTGCCAGTGGAGTCAATTGGTTGTTGGGAAGACCTGGAAGCCGCATTCCTCGACAACTTCCAGGGCACCTATGTGCGACCACCAGACGCCGATGACCTAAGCCACATAATTCAGCAGCCAGAGGAATCGGCCAGACAATTCTGGACATGGTTCCTAACCAAGAAAAATCAAATCGTCGACTATCCGGATGCAGAGGCCCTTGCAGCCTTCAAACATAACATCCGCAACGAGTGGCTTGCCCGACACCTAGGACAGGAAAAGCCGAAATCCATGGCAGCCCGCACAACACTCATGACCCGCTTTTGCGCGGGAGAGGACAGCTGCTAGCTCGTAGTAACAACATGACCAAGAGCTCTGGTAATTCGGATACCAAGGACAGCAACGGCAGGTCCCGTCGCAACAAGCCCAAGCGCCGCATTAACGGTGATAATGCTGATGATACGGCAGTCAATGCCGGATTCAGAGGCTCTAAACCCGGTCAGCGGAAAAAGCCATTCAAAATAAATACTCTGGGCCCGTCCAATTTGGACCAAATACTCGATCGCTCGTGCCAGATACACAGCACCCCCGAAAAACCAGCCAACCACACCAACAGGGATTGTTGGGTGTTCAAGCAGGCAGGCAAGTTAAATGCCGAAAACAATGACAAGGGGCTGCATAGCGACGACGAGGAGGATCCCCGGCTGCCAAACAATAGAGGACAGAAGGGCTTCCCCCTACAAGTGCGGACAGTGAACATGATATACGCAACCCACATACCCAAAAGGGAGCGGAAGCGTGCACTAAGGGACGTATATGTGATGGAGCCAGTCACCCCAAAGTTCAATCCCTGGTCCTCCTGCCTGTACACTTTTGATCAAAGGGACCACCCCACTAGCATCTGCCATGGCGGATTCGCCGCATTGGTTCTAGACCCAATCGTTGACGGATTTCACCTCACTAGAGTCCTGATGGACGGCGGCAGCAGCCTGAACCTGCTTTATCAGGATACAGTGTGCAAAATGGGCATAGACCCCTCAAGGATTAAACCCACAAAGACGACCTTTAAAGGCGTCATACCAGGTGTAGAGGCCAACTGTACAGGCTCAGTTACACTTGAAGTGGTCTTCGGATCCCCAGATAACTTCCGAAGCGAGGAGTTAATCTTCGACATAGTCCCGTTCCGCAGCGGCTATCACGCACTGCTTGGACGAACCGCATTTGCAAAGTTCAATGCGGTGCCACACTATCCATACCTCAAGCTCAAGATGCCAGGCCCTCGAGGAGTCATTATGGTCAACGAAAACACCGAACGCTCTCTTCGAACGGAGGAGCATACGGCGGCCCTCGCGGCGGAAGTACAAAGCAGCCTCTCAAGGCAATCCTCGAGTCCGGCTATTAAACGTCCGGACACCGTCAAGCGTGCCCGGAGTAACCTACAACAAGATCGCCTGGCACGTCCCGGGCACGCGTAGCAATGCGGCCCCAACCCCAGCCCTCGCGAAATTGCAAAACCAGTACTACGCGTACACAATTACGCTCTGGAAATACCATGGGCATAGGGGGAGGGGCACGACCACGGCAGGCCCAGAATGCGGCTCAACCGCACCAGGGGCTGCCGATTGTGTCATTCTTTTTTCTCTTACTTTTAGGACTCCTTTCTCAAGAAGCCCTGTCCGGCAGTAGAATCACCGAACACACAATGCAACAACCAGGGAAGCAGAAAGCTACGTCGAGTGTCCAGGTGGTCTCTATAACGAGCAGTATACTTGTTTCACATATCATCCCGCAGCTCGCCTATGGAGGGGGACATGTCAAATAGTACCGTCCATTGCTTATCGCACAATTTGTATCGTTCTGCTTTTACCGCAGCCTTTTTTAAACCATACATAGCTTCTGCCTATTATTGCGTTCCTTTTTTTATCTATATATGTTCACTTATGACATGTTGCACCCGTACACTTTGGTACGGCCAAATACACCAGGGGCTTAAGTACCCCAAAATATGGTGTGATAAGTCCGAACACTTTCACAAGTTCGGCACCCCGAACTTATAGCATTATATGCATCAGCTCCGAATCATGTCTTGGGTCAATAGTTGGGTTTGGCCGGCTCCCATGTTTTGGTACCTTACGTTCCGTTATATCGGCTAAGGTAGCACTGGGAGAACCACTGCGATTGTGCCCCGCTTGAGCTGGGTTAAGCAGCTCAGTGGAGAAAGCTAAAACTGACCGTCGTGATAGGGCGAGAGCCGGTCGCTGTTCGAGAGGTTTTCGAGTCCCTAAAGACATATGCCGCTTAGAGCGAGGAGTCGGCTTTGTCTGGCCCAGGCGTGGATAGCGCCCCGAACTCGATCTTCCGAATACCAGGGGCTTCATCGAAATTTAAAATTATAGAATTCTATGTCTAAGTGAGAGTGTTCAAGCATTATAGTCCGGTTGCCTCGTTTGTTGCGTTGAGCGCCTCCCTCGAAGGACCCAAGAATGGGAAAAAGAGCGCTCAAGTTTATCCCGAACACCCCAGCACTCGTGGCATGGGGGCAGAAGCCAACGACTCACCATCTCTCAAATTTAATAAACGGCCGCACAGAAGGTAATAAATTCACAAGTGCTGCTTAGCGCAAATGAACAAGTTTTCAGCGTACAGGATAACAAATGCGAGTTTACTCAAAAATTACATCTTTGGAGCATTCACCCGCTATAAGGTGGGCACCCTTCTGGACGCCCTCATAATACATCTCGGGCTTGCGATACTCCTTGCCTGGCGGTGGTCTGTCCATCACAAGCTTCTCAGCGTCCATCTTGCCCCAGTGCACTTTAGCACGGGCAAGGGCCCTACGGGCACCTTCGATGCAGACGGAGCGCTTGACGACTTCAATCCATGGACAAACGTCCACCAGCCGCCTCACCAGCCCGAAGTAGCTCCCAGGCATGGCTTCCTTAGGCCACAGCCGAACTATGAGGCCCTTCATGGCCTGTTCGGCCACCTTATGGAGCTCGACCAGCTGCTTAAGCTGGTCGCTCAAGGGCACCGGGTGACCGGCCTCAGCATACTGAGACCAGAACACCTTCTCCGTCGAACTCCCCTCCTCGGCTCGGTAGAACGCGGCAGCATCAGACACACTGCAGGGCAGATCTGTGAATGCTCCTGGAGAGCTCCGGATTTGGGTAAGTAACAGATAATTCACTTTCACGTGCTTGCTTTGCATAAAGAATGCCTTACCCGCCGCTATCTTCTTCAATGCCTCAATTTCCTGGAGGGCTTTTTGGGCTTCGGCCTTAGCGGCTTTGGCGCTCTCAAGGGCCGAGGCGAGCTCGGACTCTCGAGTCTTTGAGTCACGCTCCAAACTCTCATGTTGTTCCACGAGAGCCTGGAGCTCTTGCCGCACCTCCGCCACCCGCGCCTCCTACTTCTCTCGCTCGGTGCGCTCCGCGGCCGCATTGCTTTCGGCCTTGGACACCGCTTCCTTCAGGGTCACCACCTCGTTCGTGGCCCCTGCAATACTCACGTTATTCCTGTCATTTTTGGCAACCACATCTTTTATATACTTCCATAAGGTATTACTTACCTTCCCTATCCTCGAGCTGCTTTTTGGCAAGGCCGAGCTCGTTCTCGGACCGCTCGAGGCTCTGCTTCAATGCATTGACCTCCACAGTCAGTGCGGCATAGGTCAGTAGCGCAGCCTGCATTCCCATATTGACATACCTATGTTAGACTCCTGCGTACATCTTTTAGATCCTCAGTTCAGCTTTTCTTTCCGAACACCAAACTGAGCATCAGGGGCTACTGTCTATGTGGTAACATTTTTACATATCTTAAATACTTACCTCAAAGCCCGTTAGAAGGCTGGCACATGCTTTAGTCAGCCAACTTTTGGCGGACTGAACTTTCTGGATCACCACACTCATAACAGTGCGGTGCTCCTCATCGATGGAGGCGCCGTTAAGTGCCTCTAGCAAATTATCCGGTGCCTTCGGCTGGACGGAGGTCACCGGTGTCGCAGTCTTGCCCTTCTTACGAAGGGGCCGCCTGTCGGACTCCGGAACCACTGAAAATTCCGGTGCGGAGTCCAGCCCAGGGCCGGACTTAGAGCCCTTTGGGGTTTTATCCCCCTTGCGCCTGGAGTCCGGGAGGTTGCCTTGCGGCGCCTCCTGGACCACCTCCTCCTGGCTGGGCCCCTTTTGGGACCCCACCTCAGCGTCATCCGCAGCGCGAGGAGAGGAGGCAGCCGGAAGTGAGGTGCTATTCACGTCCGACGGATCCAGGGAGCCGCTCGTTGAAGCGTCGAGCCCGTCCTTGGGCGGGCTGCAGGGTTATATTCGGTGTTAGGAGATTCTGTGCGACAAATGAAACGCCATGAGTTATTCTTGTATCCGGACACTTATGGTTTCGCCAGGGGCTTCGCCCTCGGTGGCCACTCCTCCTCGCCGTCGTCGGTGTTGGTGGAGTAGTCCGGAGGGAGGGTCCTTCCCTTCTTGGACCCTCCGGCCTCCCCAGTTGGGGCGGCCTTCCTTTTCTTCTCTCCCCCGCTGGGGGAGAGGCCACTTTTTCCTCTTCCTCGTCTTCGCGGGAGGAGTCCGCCTCGGAGTCAACGTATGATGTGTCCGACAACACCTGGCGCCGGGAACTCCTTCGAGTTCCCGTGGCCTTCTTCTTGGCCTTCTTCTCTGGCACCATGTGAGGTGCCGGAACCAGCAGCCTCATCAATCTGGCGTCCGTTGGGTCTTCTGGCAAGGGAGCCGGACAGTCAGCCTGTGTCAGGACCCCGACTCAATGCCACATCGATCTAGCATGTAACACCTCATATCACTTTGCGGCCTCACGCACGGTATTCCCACGGGTGTCGCCTTACCTTTGCCCGGGACCGTTTGCGCCTTTTGGCACACGTATATGACGGTGCCGCTAGCATCCATATGATAAGGAGCCCGGGCTGACATGGCTAGTCGTAAACCCAAAGTGGCACAGACTTACAGGGACATGCATCCATGACCCAGCATTGAACGTGTCGGTCATCAGCGAGTGAATCCAGGCTGTAGCACTGGGCTAGCAGGACTCCGGTGAACCGGGCTGTAGCGGGCTAACAGGACTCCGGTATTCATCGCGTGACATTTCCCCGAAGGGACAGACACAGGAACGAAGAAGGACACATGCCGGCCAGCCTAAGTGTTCTGGAGCAGTAGCAAGCTACCATGGCTCGGTGGAAACACTAGGAGACATTTCCCCGTACGAGAGGCTACTAAAGATAAACAACTAGATGGTCAGATCCCACACATACCAAGCATTTCAATAACATACACACAATATGCTCGATATGTGCAAATACAACATGGCATCACAACATGACTCTACGACTCAAGTAATTTATTCAATAGACTCCGAGGAGCGAGATATTACAAACATGGGTCTCATGACCCAACATTCAGAGCATACAAAACAAAGCACAAGCGGAAGCTATCACGTCTGAGTACAGACATCTATAACTGAAAAAGGCCGAGAAGCCTGACTATCTACCAGATCCTGCTGGGGCACAAGATCGTAGCTGAGGTAACAAGCTAAACGTCGAAGTCCACGCAGAACTATTAGCGAGACCGAAGTCTCTCTGCAAAACATAAAATAGGCAAACGTGAGTACAAATGTACCCAGCAAGACTTACATCAGAACTAACTACATATGCATCATTATCAACAAAGGGGATGGTGGGGTTTAACTGCAGCAAGCCAGCTTTGACTCGGTGGCTATCCTGAACTACGACTGCAAGCGACTCTTTTGAGGTGGCGCACACGAGTCCACATATTCACCATATCAATACACCACTATGGATCCGCTCCCTTCTCCCTACGAGAACGCCATCCATAGCACTCACGCTTATCTTGCGTATTTTAGAGTATCCACTTTCACTTGTCTATGAACTGAGATAAGCAACCCAGAGGTCCTTTTCCGCGGACACGGCTATTCGAATAGATGATGATAACCCTGCAGGGGTGTACTTCTTCACACACGCTCCCACCACTTACCGCCGTTTACACGACATGTACTCGGCAACCTTCAAGCGGAAGCCCAACGTGGGTGTCGGCCACGGCCTACCTAAACACCTAAGTCTCTAGTCCAGGTTTATCGCCTATTCGGGTTCCATCCATGAGGAGATCCGGCCGGAGTTTCGCTCACAGCCCCAAACGATGTGAACAGGGTTCCGTGACACCAAACGGGCGCCCGGTATACCCGGCCACGTGCCTACCGCATCACAGCCCACCCCTACGGTCAGCGCTGCCCACGGCCTCCAGCATACTACAAACACCAGAAACTACTTGCAACTCCTGGACAGAGGACAAGGGTGATTAAGAAGCCGAGAGGGTCCATTGGTTTCGGGCCCAATGCGTGGTAGTTGCTGAATCATGGATCACAAACACAGAACTCAGTTCCTGAGGACGGCTGCAATGAGACAACCCACCATGTACTCCTACATGGCCTCTCACCGCTACCTTTACCAAATCGTGTTCACACGCTTAGCTCACGCATCGTAGGACATGTTCACACACCTCTGATTCATCCCCGATGAATCAGACCTGACTCAACTCTAAGCAGTAGCAGGCATGACAAACAAGCAAGAATGAGTAGGCACAACAGGGCTCAAACAACTCCTACTCATGCTAGTGGGTTTCATCTATTTACTGTGGCAATGACAGGTCATGCAGAGGATAAAAGGGGTTCAGCTACCGCAGCAAGTAACAGATGAATCGGTGTTGTCCTAATGCATTAAAAGAGAGCAGGAGCGAGAGAGTAGGATTGTATCGGAATGAACAAGGGGGTTTTTGCTTGCCTGGCACTTCTGAAGATAACATTGAGTCTTCATCAGTGTCAACGATCACATCATCGGTATCGCGTCTATCGAGAGGGGACAAATACCGGCAACACAGAAAAGAACACAATCAATGCAATGCACAATATGATGCATGCTCATGACATGGCAATATGAATGTGTTTTGAGCTAATGCAACTAGCAACAGATTAAATGAAGTTGGTTTGAATATAAAATTCAAATTCAAACTCCATATGTGATTAAATAAATGCCCTTTATATGATTTGTGCTAAACAGCAGCTATAAGTTGTTCTAACATGCATGAAAATGGTACAGATGGATTCCTTGAATTTTTCTGATAATTTTTCATATATAATTTATTTAATTTGGAGTTACGATTGAATTTCTATGATTTATTGAAGTTTTAGCTATTTTCTGGAATTTCCTGATTAATTTTTAAATCCAGAAAATACTTATTGCGTCAGCCCCACGTCACAGTGACGTCAGCAGGGTCAACTGGGCTGGCTCGGGTCAAACCTGACCAGTGGGGTCCACTGGTCAGTGACACAACTAATTAACCAAGTTAATTAGCCTTAAGTTAATTCTAACTAAACTGTTTGTGGGGCCGGGGCCCACTGGTCAGCGACTAATCATCTAACTAACCTAGGTTAATTAGTGTTAAACTAATATTAACTAAAATGTCAGGGGGGTGGCCCACACGTCAGTGACACACGGGGAAGGTCAAAACTGGGCAACTCGCCGGAGTTGACCTGCGACTCGTCGCCGGCGGAGCCAGAGACGGCGGAGGGGTGCGGTTTCCCTCCTCCGGCGACCAAATGGCCGGCGGAGGGCAGCTACATGACGCTGAAGATCCCGCGCATCGAGTGGTGCGGTTAGTTAGGCCGGGGGCGACCTATATCGATGGCGGCGAGCTCAAAGGCGGCGGCCGGAGTTCGGGCAACCGCGGAGATGGCGCTATAGGGCATGGCAGGGAGCACTCGTGGGTGTTTCGGGTTCGCAGGAGCATGGTGAGCATGCTGGTGATGCTCGGGCGAGCGGACGAGCTCAGGAGCATGGAGCTCGTCGGCCGTGGCGGCGGCGAGCTTCGGCGGAGGTGGGGAACGGGGCTAGAGCAAGAGCGCGAGCAGGAGAGGAGGGGGAATCGGTCCATGAGCTCACTGTGGTTGCAGAGCGCGTCTCAGTGGGCTCGGGGGAGACCTGTCGGCGGTGAATCGAACGGCGGTGATCGCCGGCCGTGGCGACGAAGATGGCGGTGATGGCGTCACTGCAGGGCTCCAGGTGTTGCTTGGAGGGGTGGGGAGGAAGAGTAGGTCGAGGCAGAGCCTCTGGGCTAGTCGGGGGAGCGAGGGAGGCCCGGTGGCCGTGGTTATGGCGAGCGGCGGCGAGGGGCTCCGCTCGGTGAGGAGAACAGAGGAGGGGGGAGAGAG
>NC_041393.1:411764680-411772816 GCF_002162155.2 Triticum dicoccoides
GATGAGGACGCGGGAGAGAGGGAGAAGGGAGAGGGGGTCGGGGGCTGCGTGGCGTCGCGGGAAGAACCAGGGGAGGGGGAGGCAGCCAGGCAGGGAGGAGGTGGCCGGGGCGCGTGGCCGCGCGCGCCGGGCGCGTGCCCGTCCACCTGGCAGAGGAGGAAGGCGACAGGGGGGGAGGAGGTGGGCTGGGCCGGCCAGATGGAGCTGGGCCAGGTAAGTGGCGCCAGGTAAGTGGCCTAGGTGGCTTTCTGCTCTGTTTTATTTTTTTCTTCTGTTTTGTTTTATTTAATTTATTTTGCCACTGTTTTGAATTTAAAATAATTCAAACAATGCCAAAAACTCCTCTGAATATTTTATATTGCTAGATGGACTTTTCCAAAAGCTTACAAAATATTTCAGGGGTATTTGAAATTATATTCTAATTATATGAATATAATTCAAATTCAAATAGCTAATGAATTAAATCCAAAGTCCCAAAAATAATTCCTTAAAAATGTTCAATATTTTGGTTGGGACCAGAACCCTTACCAAAAATTATCAAACATTTAAGAAGAGCATTTTGGAGCAATGGATGAGATTTCTAGGGTTTTTGCCCCTCTTTTATTTAGGGTTTTGAGGCTTCCAAAATTCCTCAGTTCAAGTTTCAGAATTTAAACATGATGCACACATGAAGCTAGCCTAGAGCATTACCAGAAGCTAGGGATGTGACAACTCACCCCCACTAAACAAGAATCTCGTCTCGATTTTCAAGCGTAGGGTAGGATGAAGGGGAAACGCAAACTAGTACAATCTTCACGATCCAGGTTGCACTTCAAATGAACATTGATTTGAACACCATCTTTGTCTTGTCGTCTTGCTCTGAGAACTTCAGCTAATCATGACAAGAAGAGGAAAAAGGAAAACTCTAGAAGGATCAGTCTTCTCGAAGGTCGAACAACTCAGGATCAACTCACGGAATGAGACTTAGAACCATCTCTCGGGTTGAGAGACGAAGCATACCTCTAGGGGGATGGAGTGGAGCAGGTGACGAGATTTAATAGGTAGACAACAATTCCACACTTAAGAGGGTGGTGAACGGTTGTCAACGTAGCGAGGAGTTGAGTTTCCATGATACCATAACGATGCACCTTAGGGAAGGTGACTCATAGAAATATCCCCTTAAGTGGCAAAAAGAATTACCTTTGATTCAAAGATCATTGAAACTCTTTATACCAGCCTAAGGCAATCACAAGCGATTGTTTGGAGGGGGTCGGTAGAATGGCATACTCGGACTTGGATGATGTGGATTACCTTGTTGAAGACAACGTAATGGATGAATTTGCTTATCACCGGAAATGGAAGAGACCCATGGTAGAATGGCACATTGGCGGTGCAAGCTGGGAACAAAATGCAAATGATGGGAATGATTCTGGTAACTGGGGAAGAACCCAACAATAGAGGGTGAATTCACTGTTTGAGAAGGTCATAGCATTGCCGAGGAAACTGAGAGCAAACCCAGTTAGTGCCGATGATAACACGTAGCGCTTGTGCGTGCTCTCAAGAACTTGAGCATTTCCACATTCATCAAGATTCTACCAATATCCGTGTCAAGGATCCTGGCAACACAACTTGCTACCATGATGAATGATGATGGATGATGCAGATGCAAAGGAAGATAACACCTTCTCAGATTACACCTTAGCGAAGCCAAGGAACAAAATCTGGATGATCGACCGAGAGACATTTAGCACTCCGCTTCTAATGTTCTCCTTGATGTGCTAATGTAACCCATTCATAGATATGGTTTGATATCTAAAACATCAAGTAAAAAGGTCGGACTTCGGGAACACAAAAATCCATAGGGGCAACTAGGGAGTAAACCCTACGAAATCCCTATGGGGAGGTGGCCAACTTCCTCAAACAAGATACTATAATAATAGGTCTACCGGATGGGTGTGTTGGCCACGACATCCACCTTGCCGGTTATTGAGAGACCAATATTATAATTCTTGGGAAATGTTCCAACCATCACATCTGCCTGAGATTCAGATCTGGTTGGTGTCAGGATATCCCAGACTCATCAAGTCTAGAAAGAAAAATGAAAGTTTGCAACACAAATCGACGAGATAATGTTGCGGGATCCTCGGGGAGTGAGCTACGATAGTAAGCTCCAAAACATGAGCTGGTTCTGCTACAAACATGCGAACACGTTGTCCCAGACAAGCATGGCCACGTAGCAGTCTTATAATTAAACACTACCGAGTTCAGGTGGAGAACCATCATCGAGGATATCGAAGTCTTTACGCAAGTCCATGGATTAGATCCCAAGCATAGACTTCTTTTCCTTGAACAAGTCAATCAGTGGCTTGGTGTGCTAGGGACACATATAGAATGAAGGTTGCAAGTCTCCAGACTACAGAATACTTCGCACGTGTGCATGACTGATTTGGGATGATTCCCAAGGAAATAACATTGACTTTCTCAAATCCACGGCGGCAACTTGCATCGAATGCACATGAACTGGAGGAAGTCACTTCTTACATCCGAACATATGCTTCATGAACTAGCATGAAGAAATGCTTTCAAAAGTTTCCAACACTAGCTTAATGTTCAACAAATCATGGAGGAGATAAGGATGTTGTCAATGGGCTCAACAACAATTCATCTAGGTTTCCTTTTAGAAGGAATTCCATAGTTCAGTGAACACGGTGATAGCATTGGTCAGACCAAAGATGTAATGGTGTATGCTCGAGGGATCAACCACGAATAAGACAACATTACGAGCATCGTTGGTACTGATTTGATTTGACGATAGCCAACACTCAAATCAAAGGATTGATAAGACAATAGGTCCAGCAACTGATCACAAGGACCAATCGATGAAGATATCATCTTTCTTCAACACACACTACACAAGAATATCCCTTTGGAACGAACTAAGTCAGGCAAGCTTTTATCTTCCAACTCTCCAGGTTGTTGTCTAGCTTAACCAACTAGCTCAGGGATATCTAACACCGATTCTTGGAGAGAAGGTGGTTCACAAGAAACCAACTTGATCACGAGCTCAACATAACGGTCAGGGAACAACCTGGTAATACTTCCGAGAAGATATTCGGAAAATCACGAACCACCGGTATGTTACTAAGCTCGAGAACAATCTCGCTTTTGAGGGCAAGACGATATGATCAAATGAGCGAGGACTTGACAAAATCCTAACTCATTAATCAAAGAGTGCATCAGGAAATAAGGACTAGGTAGCACAATCTATCTTAGAATGGTGATTTAATAACCAACACGCTAAGAATGAAAATTTTTGTCCTTTAACTACCAAGCAACAAAGTTGCTGGGAGTATTGATTTCACACATCACAATTCATTTGTCGGTATTCCGGTTGCATCAACACGAGGGCCGAGGAATGACTAATGATGGTGGGAAGTATCACTACGTCAAAATTCATGAGAGTTGGTGCAGTTCTCATGACAATTCTGACATAAAGGGGGTAATACTCCAAGGTAGAACAGAACCAAAAAGCTGGATTGGCATTTGATCTGCGGAATACAACTACTTTGACCCAATCCTAGATATGGATGAGGTACTGGAGTTTGTTTCTCCAAGTCATTCAGGATAGAATGGCTTGACGGACCACAAGAGTAATAGGCATCGATAAACGAACGCACGCATACTCTTGACTATCAATTGATAGACGAAGGTCAGTAGACAACTAAAGAGGGACAACTCAAAGGAACATATAACTTTCTGAGTTGTGGAAGCATAGACTAGTATGTCGAACCAAGTTCAACATAATTCTTCCGGATAACCCATGCAGAAAGGTTGAGCTAGCAGAGTCACAATATAGCATGGAGAACTCATCAAGAGCACTCTGGTTGTGATCATTCAGTTCAACGAGGAACTTCTGCCATAAGTAGTTCATGGTATTTGGAAGAAGGATGTACCACGAACCTCGAGGACTATAGCAAAGTTACTAATATCCTGAAGGAACTAGCAAACACTATCAACATGAAGTAAGTAGAGTGAATCTCGGGTTCAAAACCCAGAAATAGAATACCTATTACTAAGTAGCATCACGGAATGCTTTCGAGAATGATGGCCAGAATCATCACACTGGGAACACAAATCATGGCTAAATTACTAGATGATCCCCTAAGACACCTAGGGTCATAATAATATCTCCAACATATATGTCAAGGTAACGGAGTACCTCAACTCACTGATTAGTGTGGTTAATCTGGCCCATGGGAACATTGAAACGGGAAGAAAGGATTTGCAAATGCATCAGACTACTTAGAAACCTGGAATGACTCGGACAGCATAACGGCTGTAAATGCTCAGAAAAGATTTGAGACATTCACAAAAATGGTGGCATAACCACTCAGAAGCACAATATCAAGGTCTCGAGATCAATAATTAACATACAGAAGTAGTAGGAACTGAACTGAGACTTAATTCCAACAATCTTATAAGTCTGCGGATTAGTAACGCGTGATCCTGATAGAAAGAAGAGAAAGCCTAGTTCTTAATCCCCGTAGAGGAGAAGATGATGACGCAGATCAGAAGGCTATGAGGTATAAGGAGTAAAAAGAGCCTTACGTTCCATCCCACAATCAATTCCCTTATATAACTAAAGAATTTCTAGACTCAACTTCGACCAGTTTGGCTTGGTAATCCTACAGGCAGTCAAGCTCTGATACCAATGCTGTCAGGACCCCGACTCAATGCCACATCGATCTAGCATGTAACACCTCATATCACTTTGCGGCCTCACGCACGGTATTCCCACGGGTGTCGCCTTACCTTTGCCCGGGACCGTTTGCGCCTTTTGGCACACGTATATGACGGTGTCGCTAGCATCCATATGATAAGGAGCCCGGGCTGACATGGCTAGTCGTAAACCCAAAGTGGCACAGACTTACAGGGACAGGCATCCATGACCCAGCATCGAACGTGTCGGTCATCAGCGAGTGAATCCAGGCTGTAGCACTGGGCTAGCAGGACTCCGGTGAACCGGGCTGTAGCGGGCTAACAGGACTCCGGTATTCATCGCGTGACATTTCCCCGAAGGGACAGACACAGGAACGAAGAAGGACACATGCCGGCCAGCCTAAGTGTTCCGGAGCAGTAGCAAGCTACCATGGCTCGGTGGAAACACTAGGAGACATTTCCCCGTAAGAGAGGCTACTAAAGATAAACAACTAGATGGTCAGATCCCACACATACCAAGCATTTCAATAACATACACACAATATGCTCGATATGTGCAAATACAACATGGCATCACAACATGACTCTACGACTCAAGTAATTTATTCAATAGACTCCGAGGAGCGAGATATTACAAACATGGGTCTCATGACCCAACATTCAGAGCATACAAAACAAAGCACAAGCGGAAGCTATCACGTCTGAGTACAGACATCTATAACTGAAAAAGGCTGAGAAGCCTGACTATCTACCAGATCCTGCCGGGGCACAAGATCGTAGCTGAGGTAACAAGCTAAACATCGAAGTCCACACGGAACTATTAGCGAGACCGAATTCTCTCTGCAAAACATAAAATAGGCAAACGTGAGTACAAATGTACCCATCAAGACTTACATCAGAACTAACTACATATGCATCATTATCAACAAAGGGGATGGTGGGGTTTAACTGCAGCAAGCCAGCTTTGACTCGGTGGCTATCCTGAACTACGACTGCAAGCGACTCTTTTGAGGTGGCGCACACGAGTCCACATATTCACCATATCAATACACCACTATGGATCCGCTCCCGTCTCCCTACGAGAACGCCATCCATAGCACTCACGCTTATCTTGCGTATTTTAGAGTATCCACTTTCACTTGTCTATGAACTAATATAAGCAACCCAGAGGTCCTTTTCCGCGGACACGGCTATTCGAATAGATGATGATAACCCTGCAGGGGTGTACTTCTTCACACACGCTCCCACCACTTACCGCCGTTTACACGACATGTACTCGGCAACCTTCAAGCGGAAGCCCAACGTGGGTGTCGGCCACGGCCTACCTAAACACCTAAGTCTCTAGTCCAGGTTTATCGCCTATTCGGGTTCCATCCATGAGGAGATCCGGCCGGAGTTTCGCTCACAGCCCCAAACGATGTGAACAGGGTTCCGTGACACCAAACGGGCGCCCGGTATACCCGGCCACGTGCCTACCGCATCACAGCCCACCCCTACGGTCAGCGCTGCCCACGGCCTCCAGCATACTACAAACACCAGAAACTACTTGCAACTCCTGGACAGAGGACAAGGGTGATTAAGAAGCCGAGAGGGTCCATTGGTTTCGGGCCCAATGCGTGGTAGTAGCTGAATCATGGATCACAAACACAGAACTCAGTTCCTGAGGACGGCTGCAATGAGACAACCCACCATGTACTCCTACATGGCCTCTCACCGCTACCTTTACCAAATCGTGTTCACACGCTTAGCTCACGCATCGTAGGACATGTTCACACACCTCTGATTCATCCCCGATGAATCAGACCTGACTCAACTCTAAGCAGTAGCAGGCATGACAAACAAGCAAGAATGAGTAGGCACAACAGGGCTCAAACAACTCCTACTCATGCTAGTGGGTTTCATCTATTTACTGTGGCAATGACAGGTCATGCAGAGGATAAAAGGGGTTCAGCTACTGCAGCAAGTAACAGATGAATCGGTGTTGTCCTAATGCATTAAAAGAGAGCAGGAGCGAGAGAGTAGGATTGTATCGGAATGAACAAGGGGGTTTTTGCTTGCCTGGCACTTCTGAAGATAACATTGAGTCTTCATCAGTGTCAACGATCACATCATCAGTATCGCGTCTATCGAGAGGGGACAAATACCGGCAACACAGAAAAGAACACAATCAATGCAAGGCACAATATGATGCATGCTCATGACATGGCAATATGAATGTGTTTTGAGCTAATGCAACTAGCAACAGATTAAATGAAGTTGGTTTGAATATAAAATTCAAATTCAAACTCCATATGTGATTAAATAAATGCCCTTTATATGATTTGTGCTAAACAGCAGCTATAAGTTGTTCTAACATGCATGAAAATGGTACAGATGGATTCCTTGAATTTTTCTGATAATTTTTCATATATAATTTATTTAATTTGGAGTTACGATTGAATTTCTATGATTTATTGAAGTTTTAGCTATTTTCTGGAATTTCCTGATTAATTTTTAAATCCAGAAAATACTTATTGCGTCAGCCCCACGTCACAGTGACGTCAGCAGGGTCAACTGGGCTGGCTCGGGTCAAACCTGACCAGTGGGGTCCACTGGTCAGTGACACAACTAATTAACCAAGTTAATTAGCCTTAAGTTAATTCTAACTAAACTGTTTGTGGGGCCGGGGCCCACTGGTCAGCGACTAATCATCTAACTAACCTAGGTTAATTAGTGTTAAACTAATATTAACTAAAATGTCAGGGGGGGTGGCCCACACGTCAGTGACACACGGGGAAGGTCAAAACTGGGTCAACTCGCCGGAGTTGACCTGCGACTCGTCGCCGGCGGAGCCAGAGACGGCGGAGGGGTGCGGTTTCCCTCCTCCGGCGACCAAATGGCCGGCGGAGGGCAGCTACGTGACGCTGAAGATCCCGCGCGTCGAGTGGTGCGGTTAGTTAGGCCGGGGGCGACCTATATCGACGGCGGCGAGCTCAAAGGCGGCGGCCGGAGTTCGGGCAACCGCGGAGATGGCGCTATAGGTCATGGCAGGGAGCACTCGTGGGTGTTTCGGGTTCGCAGGAGCGCGGTGAGCACGCTGGTGATGCTCGGGCGAGCGGACGAGCTCAGGACCATGGAGCTCGTCGGCCGTGGCGGCGGCGAGCTTCGGCGGAGGTGGGGAACGGGGCTAGAGCAAGAGCGCGAGCAGGAGAGGAGGGGGAATCGGTCCATGAGCTCACTGTGGTTGCAGAGCGCGTCTCAGTGGGCTCGGGGGCGACCTGTCGGCGGTGAATCGAACGGCGGCGATCGCCGGCCGTGGCGACGAAGATGGCGGTGATGGCGTCACTGTAGGGCTCCGGGTGTTGCTTGGAGGGGTGGGGAGGAAGAGTAGGTCGAGGCAGAGCCTCTGGGCTAGTCGGGGGAGCGAGGGAGGCCCGGTGGCCGTGGTTATGGCGAGCG
>NC_041393.1:411772992-411793234 GCF_002162155.2 Triticum dicoccoides
AGAAGGGAGAGGGGGTCGGGGGCTGCGTGGCGTCGCGGGAGGAACCAGGGGAGGGGGAGGCAGCCAGGCAGGGAGGAGGTGGCCGGGGCGCGTGGCCGCGCGCGACGGGCGCGTGCCCGTCCTCCTGGCAGAGGAGGAAGGCGACAGGGGGGGAGGAGGTGGGCTGGGCCGGCCAGATGGAGCTGGGCCAGGTAAGTGGCGCCAGGTAAGTGGCCCAGGTGGCTTTCTGCTCTGTTTTATTTTTTTCTTCTGTTTTGTTTTATTTAATTTATTTTGCCACTGTTTTGAATTTAAAATAATTCAAACAATGCCAAAAACTCCTCTGAATATTTTATATTGCTAGATGGACTTTTCCAAAAGCTTACAAAATATTTCAGGGGTATTTGAAATTATATTCTAATTATATGAATATAATTCAAATTCAAATAGCTAATGAATTAAATCCAAAGTCCCAAAAATAATTCCTTAAAAATGTTCAATATTTTGGTTGGGACCAGAACCCTTACCAAAAATTATCAAACATTTAAGAAGAGCATTTTGGAGCAATGGATGAGATTTCTAGGGTTTTTGCCCCTCTTTTATTTAGGGTTTTGAGGCTTCCAAAATTCCTCAGTTCAAGTTTCAGAATTTAAACATGATGCACACATGAAGCTAGCCTAGAGCATTACCAGAAGCTAGGGATGTGACAACCTGCCCGAACGTCTTCTGCCAATCCTGTCAAAGGCAAGGGAGTTTATGTAATGCCCCGAGACTGATGCTCCAGAAGACTTCCAGCTATTCCGAGTTTCGCCGTGTGTTTGTTTTGCTTGTTGCATTCATCAATGCATCATTTGCTTTGCATCATGTCATCATGCAACCCCTTTTTAAAAACTCACCTAAATAAATTGCATAGATCTTTGATCTATTTAAATCGAGGGATTTCACATGGTGATTTCTCTTTATAACATATATCCTCCCAATATTATTAGGGACCTATAAAAATAATATGCCATTGTTTTGGAATTAACCATAACACAATTGCAAACGAATCCCATGCCTTTCTATCTAAACCCTTGGCCTCAACTATTCCCATATTTTGTTTCATCACTTTTCAAATCTCCACCAAAATTCCCAACATTTTTGGACCTTCCTTTTACCATGTCCTAGTTCAAACCCATTTGATTTATAATCAAATGAGTTTGAATTTAAACTTGCAATCATGCCCACTTCTAATTTTCTGGGATCAAGCTCACTTTTGTGGGTCTGAGAGAATTAACTTCATGCCCAAACTCCACTCCAACCTCTCTAGGCATTTCTTCCAAGCTTCTATTTCATTGAAATCGAGAGAGAGCCCAGCAGCCAGCAGGCCATTTAGGTCCATCTGCTAGGCCCATCAGCTCCTATCTAACCCTAGCTCGTCCCCCCTGCTCGTTATCTCTCCTTCTCATTCCCTCTGCCCGCCGCCACACACATACGCACGCATCGAGCCAAGGGAGAGGAGCTCCTCACGCCCGATCCATGGCCTCTCCTTTCGTCCCACGCGCCACTGCCCGGCGACCGGCCGCGCCTCCGGCCACCCATTCCTCTGCCGCCGTTCCGTCATTCTGGCCGGCGAGCCCATCTCCTCCGTCCATCCCCATCGCCCCGCTACCGTGCCGTCTTCTTCACCTCCTGCCCGCGTCCCTCTGCTGCCTTGTCGCTGTCGAGCTGCGCCGCAGCACCGACCTCACCCCGCCCTTGCAGCTGCCGTCGCTGGAATCACCAAGGCCACCGCAAGCCTTCCCGCCTGCCCTACTTCTCCTCGCGTGACCGCGACCGTCCCTACGGCCAAGTTCGCCGGAGTGCCACCAGGCCGCTGTTTCCCTGCCTCGCCCTCGGCGCCTCGTCCCCGAGCTCCGAGTTTGCCGCCGCCTTGCTCCTCCCTCACCCGTCTATCAGGAACGCCATGGCCGCCGCCCCATGGAGTCCCACCAGCCTGGACCCGGCCGGGAACCAGATGAGCCCCATGCCTGCTTCCTGCCTCTAACCTCCACCATCGCTTCCTTGCTGCTGCCCACCCAAGGCCCTTGTGTTGCTTCGTTTCGGGTCATCAAGACCAACAAGTTCGCCTACACGGCCTCTACGTTGAACGACTGAGACGTCCCCGAATGCATCCAAATCATGTAGAACCAAGACCGCCAAGTGTACCTCTACCACCGCTGTGGGATTCGCCAAGTACCAGGATGACGATGACTCGTCAAGTTCGTCTACATGCATGTACCACTACCATCGCCGAGGACCCATGCAGCGCAAGCACCAAGTTCCACTACCGTCGCCCCCGGAGACATCAGATTCGTCAAGTTCCTCTTCAAAACGTGAACAACTACTTCCACTACGACACGAGTACAACTACTTCCCCTACGTCCCGTGAACGACTACTTCCCTCGACGATTTTGAACCGCCCTGAAATGCACGCTTCAAAGGTATAACTGCCAAGAATGACCGCCGTGGACCGAATGCTTGTGCGTTGTATGAGATGCTCGAGTTTTGCACCATGATCGAATTGTCTTTGCACGTTCCTCGTTTGCCATGCCACCATCATGTGGGACACCCGGTATCCGGGATCACTCCCCATCTCTTGCATGTTGCGCACATCCACACACTTGCTCTTTTGCACCGGTATCTCATTGAATTGTCGGATCATCGGAATGTTACCGTGGCAACATTTCCGCTCTCGTTGCCGTGGCATCCCTTTCGTTCCACCATGGTGAAAAATGCTTCATAACATGCTCATGTCAACATTTTCATAAAAAATTGCATAAACCTTGCACATGTCATCCGCATCATGATAGCAACATTTAAAATGTTTAGATTGTTGCTTGCTTTAAAATTGCTAAATGACATATGGGGATTTTTTTTGGAATTGTTGTTTTGTGGTTCCGGCCTCATTTAAACTTGCTTAGATAGTTAGTTTAATTATGCTTCACCTCTTGCCATGTTAACCAACATTTAACCGGACATGCATCATACTTGATTGTGCATTATGCCATGTTTATGCTTGGTTGTTTACCATGTTGTTTGTTTCTTTCCGGTGTTGCTTCCTAGTTCCGGTAATGTTGGGATTGTGAGGATTCGTTTGACTATGTCCGTTCATCTTATTCATGGACTCGTTCTTCTTCCTAGCGGGATTTCAGGCAAGATGACCGCTACCCTGGATCTCACTACTATCATTGCTATGCTAGTTGCTTCGTTCTATCGCTTTGCCGCGCTACCTATCTCTTGTTGCTCAAGCCTCCCAAACTGCCATGTCAGCCTCTAACCTTTTCACCCTTCCTAGCAAACCGTTGCTTGGCTATGTTACCGCTTTTGCTCAGCCCCTCTTATAGCGTTGTTAGTTGCAGGTGAAGTTGAAGATTGCTCCATGATGGACAGGATTATGTTGGGATATCACAATATCTCTTATTTTAATTAATGCATCTATATACTTGGTAAAGGGTGGAAGACTCGGCCTTATGCTTGGTGTTTTGTTCCACTCTTGCCGCCCTAGTTTCCGTCATACCGATGTTATGTTCCCGGATTTTGCGTTGCTTACGCGGTTGGGTGATTTATGGGACTCCCTTGACAGTTCGCTTTGAATAAAACTCCTCCAGCAAGGCCAAACCTTGGTTTTACCATTTGCCTCACCTAGCCCTTTTTCCCTTGGGTTTCCGGAGCCCGAGGGTCATCTTTATTTTACCCCCCCCCCCCCGGGGCCAGTGCTCCTTCGAGTGTTGGTCCAAACTAGAGCACCGTGCGGGCCATTCCTTGGCAACTTGGATTACGTCGGTTCCTGTACGCTTCGCTTATCCGGTGTGCCCTGAGAACGAGATATGTGCAGCTCTTATCGGGATTTGTCGGCACATCCGGGCGGCTTTGCTGGTCTTGTTTTACCATTGTCGAAATATCTTGTAAACCGGGATTCCGAGTCTGATCGGGTCTTCCTGGGAAAAGGTATATCCTTCATGGATCGCGAGAGCTTATCATGGGCTAAGTTGGGACACCCCTGCAGGGTATAAACTTTCGAAAGCTGTGCCTGCGGTTATAGGCAGATGGGAATTTGTTAATGTCCGGTTGTAGATAACTTGACACCAGATCCGAATTTAAGACGCAACAACCGCGTGTGTAGCCATGATGGTCTCTTCTCGGCGGAGTCCGGGAAGTGAACACGGTTTTTGTGTTATGACTGACGTAAGTAGGAGCTCAGGATCACCTCTTGATCATTACTAGTTGACGACCGTTCCTTTGCTTCTCTTCTCGCTCTTATTTGCGTATGCTAGCCACCATACATGCTTAGTCGCTGCTGCAACCTCACCACTTTACCCCTTCCTTTCCCATTAAGCTTTGCTAGTCTTTATACCCATGGTAATGGGATTGCTGAGTCCTCGTGGCTCACAGATTACTACAACAACAGTTGCAGGTACAGGTTATGCGATGATCATGACGCGAGAGCGATGTTTGCTTGTTTTGGAGTTCTTCTTCTGCTGCTTCTTCGATCAGGGGATAGGTTCCAGGTCGGCAGCCTGGGCTAGTCGGGTGGATGTCGTTTGAGTTTCTAATTGTGTTCCATCCGTAGTCGGATGTTGATCTCTTGTAAGATGATGTTATATTTGTGTGGCATTGTATGCCTTATGTATGTATCCCCACTATTATGTAACGGATGTAATGATATCCACCTTGCAAAAGCGTTTCAATATGCGGTTCTATCCTTGGTGGGACCTTCGAGTCTCTTTAGGATAGTATCGCATATTGGGCGTGACAAGTTGGTAATCAGAGCCTCGAACGACCATAGGAGCCCCCTTGATTGTTGGCCGTTGTTGAGTCTAGAAAAAAATTTATTTTGAGTCTTAGGATTATATATATCGAAGAGTAGGATGCTTTTTACTCCTCAGCCCCTTCGTCGCTCTGGTGAGGTCTCCTGACGTAGATGTTTTGACTTTCCTCTCCTCAAATTTCACTAAAAAAATTTAGGATCACACGGGTATCTTGGAATCGTTCCGATGGTTTTGTGACGAGAACATTGTTCTTGGTGCCTCCTGTCTAATATGTGGCATTGACCCGGGGAGTTGAGCTCCGAGGTGTTGTCGTCACAATTTTATCGTTGCAGTTCTGGAATACCTGAGTTTTGCCGACATCGAAAGTCTCTTTGTTGCAGTTGTTGGTGAGATAACCTCGACGTCACCCAGTACTGGGGAGTTGGGGACTATTGCCATAACTCGTATAACGGATGCTCTTCGAAGGTTGAGGTACACGATTTCCGGAGTTTTCTTGGTTATGTGTTGACGGATGGATGCAGCTGGATGTAGGGATTGTTAGTTTGGGTGAGATATATTGCTTCCCCTGTATCCCCAACAGCAGATTGCATAACCAGAAAGTTTCGGGAGTTTATAGGTGGGAATTCAAGTAGCTCCTAGAATATCTTTCTGACAGATGCATGGTATGGGATTGGGTAAATCTATATCATATGTATCTGCAAGCCAAATCCTTTGTTTTGTTTTATTTGTGGTATTCGAGTTGCTTCGAAGTCAAATGTTGAATCCATACCTTTCCTAAACGGTGTTCTCATATTGCTATGTGAATACTAATCCTTTTTGATCATTGAGGTTGTCATGTTAATTCTTTTCCAACCGGTGCGCTTCTCTTCGAGATGATCCCATCATTCTCCCAATCTGCAAGATCAATTCTATGTTTTCTCAACGGTGTTTGTTTCATTCATCCCAAGTTGTCTTTGTTTTTCCCCACCCTCCCATCCTTTTTCTTCAAGGACTCAGATTTCTTCATCGTGTATCCTTTTATTTGTGGGAAGTCTCTTCATTCTTTTCTTTCAATGTTCTTATCCGGTGATTTCCCATGAATATGCTCAACAGTTTCAAGGTCATCATCCTTCATTGTTGTTTCTTCTCCGGTGGATTCAATTCAAGTTTCGATGTTGATCATATCTCTTCCTTTTTGTTTCACATATCTTCCCATGTGAATTTTTTATCCAAGGCTCTCTTATTTATTCACCTATCCCAGTTCATATCCGGAGTGTTGAAGATATCTCGGAAGATTCGTGTTTCCATTCTCAATCCGTTCAAGTTATTTTGAGGCTCTTATCCCATTCAAGCCATTTAATTCAACCGATGAAATACCTCTTTAAATCATTTCAATGGTGTTTCTCTTGAGTGGGCCCTAACCCACAGGTCTTTTTCCAAGATCTTACCTAACTCTTCTAACTTTTCCGGAGCTATTCCCAAATTCTTTTCGAAGTTTGACGTAAGAATGAATTATCATCAGTCATATTCCTTCTCCAAGATCGCTTTCAAATTCTTTTCATCGTTGGTTCAACCTTTCCTCTTTTAATTCTCCCGGAGTATCCCCACAATTCATTGTGGTTCTCATCATCATTCTCAACATTTGAAGACCGAAGAAGGATTTCTCTTAAAATCTTGTCCGTTCTCCCGAAGATTCGCGGTGCTAGCTCGATGGTATCCTATCAAATTGTTTCCAGTCGTGCAATTCTTTTTCATCCATCCGGAGTATTTCAGGAGTTGCTTTCCCTCTTGATCACCCCGAGGCCATCTTTTTGGAATATTTCTTCGTTCCAAGTTTTCAGATTCGTTCTCAAATTATTCTATATCCGTGCCTAAGGGAGTTTGGGACTAGGGGGTGTCCGGATAGCTGAACTATCATCATCGGCCGGACTCCAAGACTATGAAGATACAAGATTGAAGACTTCGTCCCGTGTCCAGATGGGACTTTCCTTGGCGTGGAAGGCAAGCTTGGCGATACAGATATGTAGATTTCCTACCATTGTAACCAACTCTGTGTAACCCTAGCCCTCTCCGGTGTCTATATAAACCGGATGGCTTTAGTCCATAGGACGAACAACAATCATACCATAGGCTAGCTTCTAGGGCTTAGCCTCCTTGATCTCGTGGTAGATCCACTGTTGTAACACACATCATCAATATTAATCAAGTAGGACGTAGGGTTTTACCTCCATCAAGAGGGCCCGAACCTGGGTAAAACATCGTGTCCCTTGTCTCCTGTTACCATCCGCCTAGACGCACAGTTCGAGACCCCCTACCCGAGATCCGCTGTTTTTGACACCGACATTGGTGCTTTCATTGAGAGTTCGTCTGTGTCGTCACCGATAGGCTCGATGGCTTCTTCGACCATCATCAACGACGCAGTCCAGGGTGAGACCTTTCTCCCCGGACAGATCTTCGTATTCAGCGGCTTCACACTGCGGGCCAATTCGCTTGGCCATCTGGAGCAGATCGAAAGCTACGCCCCTGGCCGTCAGGTCAGGTTTGGAAGTTTGAACTTCACGGCTGACATCCGCGGGGACTTGATCCTCGATGGATTCGAGCCACAGCCGAGCGTGCCGCACTGTCACGACGAGCATGATTTAGCTCTGCAGCCGGACAGTACCCTGGAGGCCGCACTCGAACTCGCTCCGATCTTTAATTCGGAGCCGGCTGTGCAGATCGAGGACGGATGGCTAGACACCGCTTCGGGGGCTGCAACCTCTACAGCGATAGAGCCGAAGACTGACTTTGTCCCTCATAAAGCTCGTGACTCCGAGGTGCCAGACTCCTTGCTGGACTCCGAACCTCCCGCGCCCCCTCCGATCGAATCCGATTGGGCGCCGATCATGGAGTTCACCGCAGCGGACATCTCTCAACACTCACCTTTCGGCGACATCTTGAGTTCGCTAAAGTATCTCTCGTTATCAGGAGAGCCCTGGCCGGACTGCGGCCAGGACGGTTGGGATGCGGACGACGAAGAAATTCAAAGCCCACCCACCACCCACTTGGTAGCCGCTGTCGATGATCTAACCGACATGCTAGACTACGATTCTGAAGACATCAACGGTATGGACGACGATGCCGGAGATGAACAAGAACCAGCGCCGACCAGGCACTGGAAAGCCACCTCATCATATGACATATACATGGTGGATATCCCAAAGGATGGGAATGGCGAAGGAACAGAGGAGGATGACCCCTCCAAGAAACAGCCCAGGCGCCGGCGTCAGTGGCGCCGCTCTAAATCCCGCCACAGCAAGAATGAAGATTCCGGCACCAGAGATAATAATACACCGGACAGTGCCGAAGACAACCCACTCCAGCAAGATCCAACGCAGGAGGATGGAGACGCTAGCCCTCATGAGAGAGCGGCAGAAGAAGAGGTAGAGGATTATATGCCTCCCTCTGGAGACGAAGCAAGCCTCGACGACGATGAATTCGTCGTGCCTGAGGATCCTGTCGAACAAGAGCGTTTTAAACGCAGGCTTATGGCCACGGTGAACAGCCTCAAGAAAAAGCAGCAACAACTTAGAGCTGATCATGATCTGCTAGCCGACAGATGGACTGAAGTCCTTGCGGCCGAAGAGCATGAGCTCGAACGCCCCTCCAAAAGCTACCCTAAACGCAAGCTGCTCCCCCGATTAGAGGAGGAAGCGTATGAACCCGCATCACCAGGAGACAATACGGCTGACCGATCACCCCGTGGACGCGACAGAGAGGCCTCTAGGCCCTTCACTAGACCCATACCCTGGCATCGCTCGAAAAGCACAAGGCCACAGGGGAACGCTCCGGACTTGTGAGATATATTGGTTGATAAGGCAAGACAATCAAGATCGATCTATGGATCACGTGGTCACCCCACGGTACGTGACGACAACCGTCGCGCCGGACACAGTAAGTCCGGCCGGGCCGAACAAAATAGACAAAGCTCTTTTGAGCTCCGTCGTGATATTGCCCAGTACAGAGGCGCCGCACACCCACTATGCTTCACAGATGAAGTAATGGATCATCAAATCCCCGAAGGGTTTAAACCCGTGAATATCAAATCTTACGATGGCACAACACACCCCGCGGTTTGGATCGAAGACTATCTTCTTCACATCCACATGGCCCGTGGTGACGATCTTCACGCCATCAAATATCTCCCCCTCAAGCTTAAAGGACCAGCCCGGCATTGGCTTAATAGCTTGCCAGCAGAGTCAATTGGGAGTTGGGAAGACCTAGAAGCCGCATTCCTCGATAACTTCCAAGGCACATATGTGTGACCACCAGACGCTGATGACCTAAGCCACATAATTCAGCAGCCAGATGAATCGGCCAGACAATTCTGGACATGGTTCTTAACCAAGAAAAACCAAATCGTCGACTGTTCGGATGCGGAGGCCCTCGCAGCCTTCAAGCATAACATCCGCGACGAGTGGCTTGCCCGGCACCTGGGACAGGAAAAGCCGAAATCCATGGCAGCCCTTACATCACTCATGGCCCGCTTTTGCACGGGTGAGGACAACTGGCTAGCACGCAGCAACAGCCTCAGCAAAAATTTTGGCAGTCCGGATTTCAAGGACCGGAATGGCAGGTCGCGTCGTAACAAAAGCAAATACCACATCAACGGCGACAATAGTGAGGATATGGCAGTCAATGCCGGATTCAGAGGCTCTAAACCCGGTCAGCGGAAAAAGCCATTCAAAAGAACTGCTCCGGGTCCGTCCAATTTGGACCGAATACTCGACCACTTGTGCCAGATACACGGCACCCCCGAAAAGCCAGCTAACCACACCAATAGGGACTGTTGGGTATTCAAGCAGGCAGGCAAGTTAATTGCCGAAAACAATGACAAGGGGCTGCATAGTGATGACGAGGAAGAGACCCGACCCCCGAACAATAGAGGACAGAAGTGTTTCCCCCCACAGGTGCGGACGGTGAACATGATATACGCAACGCACATACCCAAAAGGGAGAGGAAGCATGTACTCAGGGATGTATACGCGATGGAGCTAGTCGCCACGAAGTTCAATCCGTGGTCCTCCTGCCCGATCACTTTTGACCGAAGGGACCACCCCACCAGCATCCGCCACGGCGGATTCGCCGCAATGGTCTTAGACCCAATCGTCGATGGATTTCACCTCACTAGAGTCCTGATGGACGGTGGCAGCAACCTGAACCTGCTTTATCAGGATACAGTGCACAAAATGGGCTTAGACCCCTCAAGGATTAAACCTACCAAGACAACCTTTAAAGGCGTCATACCAGGTGTAGAAGCCAATTGTACAGGCTTAGTTACACTGGAAGTGGTCTTCGGATCCCCGGATAACTTCCGAAGCAAGGAGTTAATCTTCGACATAGTCCCATTCCGCGGCGGCTATCATGCCTTGCTCGGACGTACCGCGTTTGCAAAGTTCAACACGGTGCCGCACTATGCATACCTCAAGCTCAAGATGCCAGGCCCTCGAGGAGTCATCACGGTCAACGGAAACACTGAACGTTCTCTCCGAACGGAGGAACATACAGCGGCTCTCGCGGCAGATGTACAATGCAGCCTCTTAAGGCAATTCTCGAGTCCAGCCGTTAAGCGGCTGGACATAGCTAAGCGTGCCCGGAGTAACCTACAACAAGACCACCTGGCACGTTCCGAGCACGCGTAGCAGTGCGGCCCCAACCCCAGCCCCTGCAAAACGTCAAAACAGGGCCTTCGCGTACACCATTACGCTCTGAAGATACCATGGGCATGGGGAGAGGGGCATGACCACGATTAGCCCAGACGGCGGCTCAACCACACCAGGGGCTCTCAAGTGTGTCGTTCTTTTTTTCTGTTTACCTTTTATTTTTTACCTACAGGACTCCGTTCGTCAGAGGCCCTGTCCGGCAGCAGACCTTCCGAACTCACGATGCAACAGCCAGGGAAGGATCAAAGGCTACAACGAATATACAGGTGGTCTCCATTACAAGCATTTTTATACACCAGTCCGCAGCCTACCCCTGGAGGGGGACATGTTTAACAATCCCATCCCTTGCTTATCGCACTATTTGTATCATTCTTCATTCATAGCAGCACTTATTGAATAAAACAATGCAACACCTTTTTGCTTATAATTGCATTTCTTTTTCATACATATGTTCATTTACGACATGTCGCATCCGTACACTTTGGTACGGTTAAAACACACCAGGGGCTTACGGTTCCCGCATCATGGTGTGATAAGTCCAAACACTTTCACAAGTGCGGCACCCCAAACTTATAGCATTATATGCATCGGCTCCGAATCATGACTTGGGTCAATAGTTGGGTTTGCCCGGCTCCCATGTTTTGGTACCTTACGTTCTGTTGTATCGGCTAAGGTAGCACTGGGAGAACCACTGCGATTGCGCCCTAGTTGAGTTGGGTTAACGCCTCAGTGGAGAAAGCTAAAACTGACCGTCATGATGAGGCGAGAGCCGGTCGCTGTTCGAGAGGTTTTTGCGAGTCCTTAAAGACTTATGCCGCTTAGAGCGAGGAGCCGGATCTTGTCCGGCCCAGGCGTGGATAGCGCCCCAAATTCGGCCTTCCGAAGACTAGGGGCTTCGCCGAAATTTAAAATTATAGAATTCTATGGCTAAGTGAGAGTGTTCAAGCATTATAAGTCCGGTTGCCTTGTTCGCTGTGTTGAGCGCCTCCCTAGGTGGACCCAAAAATGGGAACAAGAGTGCTCAAGTTTATCCCGAACACCCCAGCACTCGCGGCATGGGGACTGAAGCCGACGACTTGCCATCTCTCAGATTTGATAAACAGCCGCACAGAAGATAATATTTTAAATTAACAAGCGTTGCTTAGCACATCTGAACTAAGTTTTCAGCGCACATGATAACCAAATGCGAGTCTACTCAAAAATTACATCTCTGTAGCACTCCCCCGCAATAGTGTGGGCGCCCTTCAGCACACTCTTGTAATACATCTCGGGCGTGTGATGCTCCTTGCCCTCTGGTGGCGGGTCCGTCACAAGCTTGTGGGCATCCATCTTGCCCAGTGCACCTTTGCGCGGGCAAGGGCCCGACGGGCACCCTCAATACAGGCGGAGTGCTTGATGCCTTCAACCCACGGGCACGCATCCACCAGCCGCCGCACCAGGCCGAAGTAGCTCCCATGCATGGCTTCCTTAGGCCACAGCCGAACTATGAGGCCCTTCATGGCCTGTTTGGCTGCCTTGTGGAGCTTGACCAGCTGCTTCAGCTGGTCGCTAAGGGGCACCGGATGTCCGGCCTCAGCATACTGAGACCAGAAGACCTTCTCCGTCGAGCTCCCCTCCTCGGCCCGGTAGAATGCGGCAGCATCAGACACGCTGCGAGGAAGATCTGCGAACGCTCCTGGAGAGCTCCGAATTCGGGTAAGCAACAGGTAATTAACACTCACATGCTTACTTTGCATGAAAAATGCCTTACCCGCTGCTATTTTCTTCACCGCCTCAATCTCCTGGAGGGCCTTGTAGGCTTCGGCCTTAGCGGCTTTGGCACTCTCAAGAGCCGTTGCAAGCTCAGACTCTCGAGTCTTCGAGTCACGCTCTAGGCTCTCTTGTTTTTTCACGAGATCCTGGAGCTCTTGCTGTACCTCCGCCACCCGCACCTCCTGCTTCTCTCGCTCGGTGCGCTCCGCGGCCGCATTGCGTTTGGCCGCGGCCACTGCCTCTTTCAGGGTCGCCACCTCGTTAGTGGCCCCTGCAATACCCACGTTATCCTTGTCATTCTTTTTGCAACCAAAATCCTTTTCTGTAAGGTACAATTTTAATAAGGTGTTACTCACCTTCCTTGTCCTCGAGTTGCTTCTTGGCACGGCCGAGCTCGTTCTCAGGCCACTTGAGGTTTTCCTTCAAAGTATTGACCTCCATAGTCAGTGCGGCAGAGGTCAGCAGCGCAGCCTGCAATCCCATATTGACATATTTTTTATGACTCCTGCGTATATCTCTTTAGATCCTCAGTCCGGCTTTTCTTCCCGAACACCGAACCGAGCATCAGGGGCTACTGTCTATGCGGTACCATTTTATACATATTGAAATTCTTACCTCAGAGCCTGTTAGAAGGCTTCTGCAGACTTCGGTCAGCCCGCTCTTGGCGAGCTGCACCTTCTGAATCACCGCACTCATAACAGTGCGGTGTTCCTCTTTGATGGAGGCGCTGTTGAGCGCCTCTAGAAAATTATCCGGCACCTCCGGTTGGACGGAGGTAGCCGGCGTCACAGTCTTGCCCTTCTTGCGAAGGGGTCGCCCGCCGGATTCCGGAGCCACTGTGGGTTCCGGGGCCGAGTCCGGTGCAAAGTCCGGGAGGTTGTCCTGTGACACCTCCGGGGCCTCTGCCTCCTGGTGGGTCCCTTCCTGGGATCCCACCTCGGCATCGTCCGCGGCGCGGGGGGTGGAGGCAGTCGGAAGGGAATCCATATCCGATGCACCTAAGGACCCGCTCGACGAAGCGGGAAGATCATCCTTGGGCGGACTGCAGGGTTGTATGCGGCATTAAAAAGACATTATGTGGCGAAAAGGAAAAACCTTGAAGTTATTTGGGAGTCCGGATACTTACGATCTCACCAGGGGCTTGGCCCTTGGAGGCCAGTCCTCGTCGTCGTCACTAGCGTTGGCGGAGCAGTCCGGGGGAAGAGTTTTTCCCTTCTTGGACCCCTCGGCCTCCCTTGTTGGGGAGGCCTTCCTTTTCTTCCCTCCCCCCACTGGGGGAGAGGCTTTCTTCTTCTCCTCCTCGCCTTGGTGGGAGGAGTCGGCCTCGGATTCATCATCCGATAGCACCTGAAAACAGGAACTCTTCCGAGTCCCCATGGCCTTCTTCTTGGCCTTCTTCTCCGGCACCACGTGGGGTGCCGGAGCCAGCAGCCCCGTTAGGCGGGCGTCCGCTGGGTCCTCTGCAATGAGGCCGGACAGATAGTCCGTTCGGCCTTCGCCAGCCAGTCCTGTCAAAGGTAAAGGGAGTTTAGATCCCGCATAGAGTCAAACTATGGAAAATAAGTGGCAAAATCACTTACCTCGTCAGTTGGACGCTGCGAGCGGAATCCGCGATCTTTGGTAGTGGATGCGGGAGCCTCGGCGCCTTTGAACAGCACCTTCCAGACATCTTCGTACGTAGTGTCGAAGAGCCCGCTCAGAGTCTGGTGCTGCGCCGGATCGAACTCCCACATGTTGAAGCCCCGTCGCTGGCATGGGAGAATCCGGCGGATGAGCATGACCTGGACTACGTTGACAAGCTTGAGGTTCTTGTCCACCAGCTTCTGGATACAGGCTTGGAGTCCGGTCAGCTCCTTCGAATCCCCCCAGATCCGGCCACTCTCTTTCCAGGAGGTGAGCCGTGTAGGGATGCCGGATCTGAATTCGGGGGCCACTGCCCAATCAGGGTCACGTGGCTCGGTGATGTAGAACCACCCCGATTGCCACCCCTCCAGCCATGTAACGTGGGACATCCTGCCCACCATGGTGCCTCCGCACTCCGCTTGGCTGCCCTTCACAACCTTCGGCTTGACACTGAAGGTCTTGAGCCACAAGCCGAAGTGGGGCTGGATGCAGAGGAAGGCCTCGCACACGACGATAAACGCCGAGATGTTGAGGATGAAATTCGGGGCCAGATCATGGAAATCTAGGACGTAGTAGAACATGAGCCCCCGGACAAAGGGATGAAGTGGGAAGCCCAGTCCACGGAGGAAATGGGGAAGAAATACTACCCTCTCATGGGGCCTGGGGGTGGGGATGAGCTCTCCCTCGTCGGGGATTCGATGCGCGATGTCGCTGGACAAATATCCGGCATCGCGCAGCTTCTGGATCTGCCCCTCCGTGACGGAGGAGGCCATCCACTTGCCTCCCACTCCGGACATAGTTGGAGAAGGTTGAGGTGAGAAGTGCGGACTTGGGCGCTGGAGCTCGAGTTCACGGAGATGGATAAGCCAAGGAGGAAGAAGGTGCAGGCAAAGGGCTTGGATCTTTATCCCCTTATACGGGCGGACAAAAAACATGTGTCCCCACCGGCCTGGTAAAACTCGCTTATCTCCCAAGCATCACAATCAATGGCGCGGTTTGGTTGCCCACGTCCGTATTGATGGGAATCCCGGAATAAGGGGAACACGACCTATGCTTCGACAAGACGTTCCAAGGAAACCGCCTCGCTAAACGCGCGGAGGTGGAACAATAAAAACAATTCGAGTAAAGGCTTGGTAATGGTGTGATGTCACGCCACAAAATACGTCAGCAGATTGAACTTGTGTAATATTATTCTCTCTACGGTGGTATGTGGAATTTATTTTGCAGAGCCAGGACACTATCCTGGTGTTCGCAATCTTCTATAAATTATTCGGAGGAAGAACCCGCCTTGCAATGCCGAAGACAACATGCGCGCCGGACTCGTCATCATTGAAGCCTGGTTCAGGGCTACTGAGGGGGTGTCCGGACTAGGGGGTGTCCGGATAGCCGAACTATCATCATCGGCCGGACTCCAAGACTATGAAGATACAAGATTGAAGACTTTCCTTGGCGTGGAAGGCAAGCTTGGCGATACGGATATGTAGATTTCCTACCATTGTAACCAACTCTGTGTAACCCTAGCCCTCTCCGGTGTCTATATAAACCGAATGGCTTTAGTCCTTAGGACGAACAACAATCATACCATAGGCTAGCTTCTAGGGTTTAGCCTCCTTGATCTCGTGGTAGATCCACTCTTGTAACACACATCATCAATATTAATCAAGCAGGACGTAGGGTTTTACCTCCATCAAGAGGGCCCGAACCTGGGTAAAACATCGTGTCCCTTGTCTCCTGTTACCATCCGCCTAGACGCACAGTTCGGGACCCCCTACCCGAGATCCGCCGGTTTTGACACCGACAGTGCCCTTCGTTCATCTCAATATTCTTCCGATGCTTCGTTCAAGTGTTCTTTAATCAGCTCATGATCTCTTTGTTCTTTTGCATCTAAATCCCCTCTAGCATATTGGTTCTTCTAATTCTTCACGGTGATTCATTCTCTTTCATCAGTCATTTTCGAAATCTTATGGTGGTTCGTTCAAGATTCTTTTTCTTTGTTATCATACCAATTCATTCGCTCTTTCCAAATCCTACCGTTGGTTCATGGAAGACCTTCTCAAGTTTACGCTATATCTCTCTTAATCCTTTTTCAATGGAAATAAGTAGTATGCCAAATGCGTTGCTTGTCATCAATTAAATTTGATGAAGGATAAGCATACAATAAATCTTATTCTTATTTCCTCGAGGTGACTCAATTCTTTTATTTCGAAGATTGTTCATGATGAAGTAATTCTTGTTTCTAGTGTTTCATCTTTTCCTTTTTCGGAGTTCCAAGTTTTCCGCATTATCTCGTCGCGAAGCTCCATCTAAATCATTGCAAGGCTTCACCTTGTGTTTTTCAACTTCTCTTTCTTTTTATCATCCTTTTATTACCGAAATTCTTCATTGGGGCTCTACATGGTGGTTCATCAAGGATTCTCTTCATTCTTCAATTGTTCTTCAAGATTTCTCTCGAAGTTATGACCCGCCAAGCTATACTCAAAAATGAACATGGTGATCAACACATGTTTTTTTCTAAGGAGTTCAAGTATTCTTCTTCTTCCTTTTCGAAGTGCAATTCTTTCTACCTTATCTTTTGAGATGGTGTTATGTCACTCTTGGCAATTTCCTTCATGTTTCATGATTCATATGTTGTCAAGAATGAGGTATTTTAAATCCATCAATCTCTTTGTTGGAGTTATCTTGTGTCATATATCACCTAAAGCCTTCCCTAAGGAATGTTGCTATTGTGGTGCTTATCAAGGATCCAAGTTTTTTCTCCTATCCTCTCGGCAAAAAGTTTTCATCTCTTCATTGATCTCAAGCAAGCAATTGTTTCCATTAGTGGCCGGTTGTCACCTCATAGTCTTGAGATGTTTTCCATAAGCCCACTACAAGCTTATTCGTTTCGCTGTTGGTTTTCCATCAACTCCGTTCTAACCTTCTTTGAAGGGTGCTTTCCAAGATCATTTGTGGTAGAAGTTGGCATTTCCTTCTCCATTCTGTTATTCCAATGATCTATCTTCTATTCTTTCTTCCGGAGGCATTGTGATGTTGTGCTCTTCACCCATCACCTCGTTTTGTGAGGATCGTGTTCTTTTCAAGCTTATCCATTTAACCGGAGTGTTGTGTCATCTCTTCAAGTTCTTTTCATCTCATCAAGTTTTCTTCTCTTTTCAGTCGGAGTGCTGTCAAAATTATATCAATCTTATTTCTTCTCTATCTAGTTTTAACCGGAGTGGTTTCAACATCTATCTTATCACTAAACCTCTTGGTTCTCGTCGTATCCCTTGTGCCTCTTTTCTAATAGAGTGTTTTCAACTTTGTTCATCTTCGTGGTTTTATTTCTTTCATTTTTCTCAACCTCTCAAGGTTCATGGTTTTCACTCTTTTGTCGAAGAAGAAACTCAGTTTTACCTCTTCTCTTCCTCTTCCGTTTCTCTCCGGTGCCACCCTAGATCTCGGGATGAGATCCTCTTGTAGTGGTGGAGTGTTGTAACGCCCCGAGACCGATGCTCCAGAAGACTTCCAGCTATTCCGAGTTTTGCCGTGTGTTTGTTTTGCTTGTTGCATTCATCAATGCATCATTTGCTTTGCATCATGTCATCATGCAACCCCTTTTTAAAAACTCACCTAAATAAATTGCATAGATCTTTGATCTATTTAAATCGAGGGATTTCACATGGTGATTTCTCTTTATAACATATATCCTCCCAATATTATTAGGGAACTATAAAAATAATATTCCATTGTTTTGGAATTAACCATAACACAATTGCAAACGAATCCCATGCCTTTCTATCTAAACCCTTGGCCTCAACTATTTCCATATTTTGTTTCATCACTTTTCAAATCTCCACCAAAATTCCCAACATTTTTGGACCTTCCTTTTAACATGTCGTAGTTCAAACCCATTTGATTTATAATCAAATGAGTTTGAATTTAAACTTGCAATCATGCCCACTTCTATTCTTCTGGGATCAAGCTCATTTTTGTGGGTCTGAGAAAATTAACTTCATGCCCAAACTCCACTCCAACCTCTCTCGGCATTTCTTCCAAGCTTCTATTTCTTTGAAATCGAGAGAGAGCCTAGCAGCCAGCAGGCCATTTAGGTCCATCTGCTAGGCCCATCAGCCCCTATCTAACCCTAGCTCGTCCCCCCTGCTCGTTATCTCTCCTTCTCGTTCCCTCTGCCCGCCGCCACACACATACGCACGAATCGAGCTAAGGGAGAGGAGCTCCTCACGCCCGATCCATGGCCTCTCCTTTCCTCCCGCGCGCCACTGCCCGGCGATCGGCCGCGCCTCCGGCCACCCATTCCTCTGCCACCGTGCCGTCATTCTGGCCGGCGAGCCCATCTCCTCCGTCCATCCCCATCGCCCGGCTACCGCGCTGTCTTCTTCACCTCCTGCCCGCGTCCCTCTGCTGCCTTGTCGCTGTCGAGCTGCGCCGCAGCGCCGACCTCGCCCCTCCCTTGCTGCTGCCGTCGCTGGAATCACCAAGGCCACCGCAAGACTTCCCGCCTGCCCTACTTCTCCTCGCGTGACCGCGACCGTCCCTGCGGCCAAGTTCGCCGGAGTGCCACCAGGCCGCTGTTTCCCTGCCTCGCCCTCGGCGCCTCGTCCCCGAGCTCCGAGTTTGCCGCCACCTTGCTCCTCCCTCACCCGTCTATCAGGAAAGCCATGGCCGCCGCCCCATGGAGTCCCACCGGCCTGGACCCGGCCGGGAACCAGATGAGCCCCATGCCTGCTTCCTACCGCTGACCTCCACCGTCGCTTCCTTGCTGCTTCCCACCCGAGGCCCTTGTGTTGCTTCGTTTCGGGTCATGAAGACCAACAAGTTCGCCTACACGGCCTCTACGTTGAACGACTGAGACGTCCCCGAATGCATCCAAATCATGTAGACCCAAGACCACCAAGTGTACCTCTACCGCCGCTGTGGGATTCGCCAAGTACCAGGATGACGACGACTCGTCAAGTTCATCTACATGCGTGTACCACTACCATCGTCGAGGACCCATTCAGCACAAGCACCAAGTTCCACTACTTTCGCCCCCGGAGACATCGGATTCGTCAAGTTCCTCTTCAAAACGTGAACAACTACTTCCACTACGACACGAGTACAACTACTTCCCCTACGTCCCGTGAAGGACTACTTCCCTCGACGATTTTGAACCGCCCCGAAATGCACGCTTCGAAGGTATAACCGCCGAGAACGACCGCCATGGACCGAATGCTTGTGCGTTGTATGAGATGCTCGAGTTTTGCACCGTGATCGAATTGTCTTTGCACGTTCCTCGTTTGCCATGCCACCGTCATGTGGGACACCCGGTATCTGGGATCACTCCCCATCTCTTGCATGTTGCGCACATCCGCACACTTGCTCTTTTGCACCGGTATCTCATTGAATTGTCGGATCATCGGAATGTTGCTGTGGCAACATTTCCTCTGTCGTTGCCGTGGCATCCCTTTCGTTCCACCATCGTGACAAATGCTTCATAACATGGTCATGTCAACATTTTCATAAAAAATTGCATCAACCTTGCATATGTCATCCGCATCATGATAACAACATTTAAAATGTTTAAAATTGTTGCTTGCTTTAAAATTGCTAAATGAAATATGTTTTTTTTGGGAATTGTTGTTTTGTGGTTCGGCCTCATTTAAACTTGCTTAGATAGTTAGTTTAATTATGCTTCACCTCTTGCCATGTTATCCAACATTTAACCGGACATGCATCACACTTGATTGTGCATTATGCCATGTTTATGCTTGGTTGTTTACCATGTTGTTTGTTTCTTTCCGGTGTTGCTTCCTAGTTCCGGTAATGTTGCGATTGTGAGGATTCGTTCGACTACGTCCGTTCATCTTCTTCATGGACTCGTTCTTCTTCCTAGCGGGATTTCAGGCAAGATGACCGCTACCCTGGATCTCACTACTATCATTGCTATGCTAGTTGCTTCGTTCTATCGCTTTGCCGCGCTACCTATCTCTTGTTGCTCAAGCCTCCCAAACTGCCATGTCAGCCTCTAACCTTTTCACCCTTCCTAGCAAACCGTTGCTTGGCTATGTTACCGCTTTTGCTCAGCCCCTCTTATAGCGTTGTTAGTTGCAGGTGAAGTTGAAGATTGCTCCATGATGGACAGGATTATGTTGGGATATCACAATATCTCTTATTTTAATTAATGCATCTATATACTTGGTAAAGGGTGGAAGACTCGGCCTTATGCCTGGTGTTTTGTTCCACTCTTGCCGCCCTAGTTTCCGTCATACCGGTGTTATGTTCCTGGATTTTGCATTCCTTACGCGGTTGGGTGATTTATGGGACCCCCTTGACAGTTTGCTTTGAATAAAACTCCTCCAGCAAGGCCCAACCTTGGTTTTACCATTTGCCTCACCTAGCCCTTTTCCCTTGGGTTTCCGGAGCCCGAGGGTCATCTTT
>NC_041393.1:411793751-411816838 GCF_002162155.2 Triticum dicoccoides
GTTCCTGTACGCTTTGCTTATCCGGTGTGCCCTGAGAATGAGATATGTGCAGCTCCTATTGGGATTTGTCGGCACATCCGGGCGGCTTTGCTAGTCTTGTTTTACCATTGTCGAAATGTCTTGTAAACCGGGATTCCGAGTCTGATCGGGTCTTCCTGGGAGAAGGTATATCCTTCGTTGATCGCGAGAGCTTATCATGGGCTAGTTGGGACACCCCTGCAGGGTATAAACTTTCGAAAGCCGTGCCTGCGGTTATAGGCAGATGGGAATTTGTTAATGTCCGGTTGTAGATAACTTGACACCAGATCCAAATTTAAAACGCATCAACCGCGTGTGTAGCCTTGATGGTCTCTTCTCGGTGGAGTCCGGGAAGTGAACACGGTTTCTGTGTTATGACTGACGTAAGTAGGAGCTCAGGATCACCTCTTGATCATTACTAGATGATGATCGTTCCTTTGCTTCTCTTCTCGCTCTTATTTGCGTATGTTAGCCACCTTACATGCTTAGTCGCTGCTGCAACCTCAGCACTTTACCCCTTCCTTTCCCATTAAGCTTTGCTAGTCTTGATACCCATGGTAATGGGATTGCTGAGTCCTCGTGGCTCACAGATTACTACAACAACAGTTGCAGGTACAGGTTATGCGATGATCATGACGCGAGAGCGATGTTTGCTTGTTTTGGAGTTCTTCTTCTGTTGCTTCTTCGATCAGGGGATAGGTTCCAGGTCGGCAGCCTGGGCTAGCAGGGTGGATGTCGTTTGAGTTTCTGTTTGTGTTCCATCCGTAGTCGGATGTTGATCTCTTGTAAGATGATGTTATATTTGTGTGGCATTGTATGCCTTATGTATGTATCCCCACTATTATGTAATGTTGATGTAATGATATCCACCTTGCAAAAGCGTTTCAATATGCGGTTCTATCCTTGGTGGTACCTTCGAGTCTCTTTAGGATAGTATCACATATTGGGCGTGATAGTTTAGATCCCGCATAGAGTCAAACTATGGAAAACAAGAGTCTCGTAAAGGGTAAAGTAGCTTACCTCGATGGCTTGACGCTGCGAGCTGAATCCGCGATCTTCAGTAGCAGATGCGGGAGCCTCGGCGCCCTTGAACAACACCTTCCATGCATTTTCGTACGTAGTGTCGAAGAGCCTGCTCAGGGTTTGGTGTTGTGCCGGATCAAACTCCCACAAGCTGAAGGCCCGTTGTTGGCACGGGAGGATCCGGCGGATGAGCATGACCTGGACTACGTTGACAAGCTTGAGCTTCTTGTTCACCAGGTTTTGGACGCAGGTTTGAAGTCCGGTCAGCTCTTCCGAATGACCCCACGTCAAGCCTGTCTCTTTCCAGGAGGTGAGCCGTGTAGGGAAGCCAGATCGGAATTCGGGGGCCGCTGCCCATTTAGGGTCGCGTGGCTCGGTGATGTAGAACCACCCCGATTGCCACGCCTTTATGGTATCCACGAAGGAGCCCTCGAGCCATAGGACATTGGCCATCTTGCCCACCATGGCACCTCCGCACTCCGCTTGGCGGCCGCCCACTACCTTCGGCTTGACATTGAAGGTCCTCAGCCATAAGCCGAAGTGGGGATGGATGCAGAGGAAGGCCTCGCACACGACGATGGACGCCGAGATGTTGAGGATGAAATTCGGGGCCAGATCATGGAAATCCAGGCCGTAGTAGAACATGAGCCCCCGGACAAATGGGTGAAGTGGAAAACCTAGTCCGCGGAGGAAGTGGGTGTGGAACACCACCCTGTCATGGGGCCTGGGGGTGGGGATGAGCTGCCCCTTGTCGGGGAGCCGATGCGCGATGTCGTTGGACAAGTATCCGGCCTTCCGCAGCTTTTTGATGTGCCCCTCCGTGACGGAGGAGGCCATCCACTTGCCTCCCGCTCCGGACATGGCTGGAGAAGGTTGAGGTGGGATGTGCGGACTTGGGCGCTGGAGCTCAAGTGCGCGGAAATGGATGAGCAAAGGAGGAAGAAGGCGTAGGTAAAAGGTGGATCCTTATCCCCTTATATGGGCGGACGAAGCTATGCGTCCCCACCAGCCTGGTAAAACTCGCTTATCTCCCAAGCACCATAATCAATGGTGCAGTTGGGTTACCCACACCCATATTGATGAGAATCCCGGAATAAGGGGACACGATCTCTGCTTTGACAAGACGTGCCAAGGAAACCGCCTCGCTAAACGCGCTAAGGTGGGACAGTAAAAACGATTCGAATAAAGGCTTGGCCATGGTGTGATGTCATGCCACGGAATACGTCAGCAGATTGAATTTGTGTAAATATTATTCTCTCTACGGTGGCATGTGGAACTTACTTTGCAGAGACGGACACTATCCTTGTGTTCAAAATCTTCTATGAAGTATTCGGAGGAGGAACCTGCCTTGCAATGCCAAAGACAATATGCGCGCCGGACTCGTCGTCATTGAAGCCTGGTTCAGGGGCTACTGAGGGAGTCTTGGACTAGGGGGTGTCCGGATAGCCGAAGTATCACCTTTGGCCGGACTCCTGGACTATGAAGATACAAGATTGAAGACTTCGTCCCATGTCCGGATGGGACTTTCCTTGGCGTGGAAGGCAAGCTTGGCGATACGGATATGTAGATCTCCTACCATTGTAACCGACTCTGTGTAACCCTAACCCTCTTCGGTGCCTATATAAATCGGAGGGTTTTAGTCCATAGGACGAACAACAATCATACCATAGGCTAGCTTCTAGGGTTTAGCCTCTCTGATCTCGTGGTAGATCTACTCTTGTACTACCCATATCATCAATATTAATCAAGCAGGAGTAGGGTTTTACCTCCATTGAGAGGGCCCAAACCTAGGTAAAAACATCGTGTCCCTTGTCTCCTATTACCATCCTCCTAGACGCACAGTTCGGGACCCCCTACCCGAGATCCGCCGGTTTTGACACCGACAACGAGGCGTTCTCGCGACATGGCGCGGGGGCTGGCGCAGTGCTCATATCTCGCACTCAGGACAAGCTCTATTATGCCGTGCAGCTCTGCTTCCAGCATGGAGAGAAGGTCTCCAATAATGTAGCAGAATACGAGGGCCTGATAGCAGGCTTGAAAGCTGCAGCCGCCTTGGGGGTAAAGCGCCTCATCATCAAGGGATTTTCACAACTCCTCGTCAACTTCTCCAACAAGGTGTACGAGCCGAAGGACGAACACATGGAAGCATATCTTGCGGAGGTCCGCGGGATGGAGAAACAGTTTTGCGGGTTGGAGTTGTAGCATGTGCCTCGCGACACCAATCAAGTGGCCGATGACATCGCCAGGAGGGCGTCCAGGGGGTTGCCTCAGGAGCCCGGCGTCTTCGAGGAACGACTCTTCAAACCTTCAGCAGCACCATCACTATCAAGTACAGCACAACTTCGTGAGGAGCTCTCTCAACCGCCTGCCTCCGGAGCCCCGGCCTGCGGCCCGACCTCAGGAGCGCGCCTGCTACTGGCGCTGGAGCCTCAGGAGGGATGTTGGACCGTGGACTTCAGGGATTACCTGATGCAAGGGATTCTGCAAGAAAAGGAGGAGGACACGGAACGCGTGGCGTGGCAGGCCACGGCCTATTGCATCCAAGACGGAGAGCTCTATCGAAAGCGGCCAAATGATGTTTCCCTGCGTTGCATCACCAGTGAGCAAGGGAAAGAGTTGCTGGTGGACATTCACGGTAGAGACTGCGGGCGCCACTCGTCTTCATGGACCCTCGCCGGCAAGGCGTTTTGGAGTGGTTTCTATTGGCCAACAGCACTCAACGACGCAATCAAACTGGTAAAAGCTTGTGAAGCCTGTCAATTCCACGCTAAGCAGATTCATCAGCTGGCTCACGGCTTGCCAACCATCCCCCTTTCATGGCCATTCGCTGTTTGGGGACTGGACATCCTTGGCCCGTTTCCCCGGGCGCCAGGGGGCTACCGCTACCTCTACGTCACCATTGACAAGTTCACAAAGTGGGCAGAAGTGGACGCTGTCCGCACCATCCCGGCTGGCTCAGCGGTCAAGTTCATCAAGGGCCTCGTGAGCCGGTTTGGGGTGCCTAATTGCATCATCACCAACAACGGTTCGCAGTTCACCAGCAATCTCTTCAAAACATATTGTGCTAACCTTGGAACGCAGATATGCTACGCTTCGGTGGCACACTCTCGGAGCAACGGCCAGGCCGAATGCGCCAACGCGGAGGTCCTGAAGGGCCACAAAACCCGGACCTTGAAGAAGAAGATGGAGGCCTGCAGCAGGGGCTGGCACGGTGAGCTTCTGTCCTTGTTGTGGTCCATCCGCACAACCGCTACCAAGTCGACTGGTGAGACCCCGTTCTTCCTCGTCTACGGAGCTGAGGCGGTCCTTCCTCATGAGGTCAGGCATCGCTCCATGTGGGTCCTAGATTTTGACGAAGCATGGCAGGATGGCATGCAGGGGGCGGACCTCGTGCTGGGGGAGGAACACCGTCGGGAGGCTGCGCTTCGGGCAGCAAGATACCAACAGGCGTTGCGGCGGTACCACTGCCGCAGCATTCGCCCCAGGACTCTCGAGGTAGGTGACCTCGTGCTAAGGCGGGTGCTCCCCAGGGAAGGGCTGCACAAGCTCTCGCCCATGTGGGAGGGCCCATTCAAGGTTGTTCATGTCTCCAGGCCTTGTGCCGCACGGTTGGAGACTCGGGAGGGGGTGCCCGTCCCGAACGCGTGGAACATCCAGCACCTCCGAAAGTTCTACCCTTGAAGAAAGGCCGAGCGCCTGTAAAGAAGGCCCGGCGCTTGTGAAGCTAGTCATACCAAGAAAGGCCCGGTGCCTGTGAAGAAGGCAAACGCCTGTGAAGCTCATCGCCCCGAGAAAGGCCCGGAGCCTGTGAAGAAGGCCAATATCTGTGAAGCTCGCCGCCCGTGACACTCTCACGTAATAATGAGTTGGAGCTGTACACGCCCCGGAGTCTCCAGAGAGCTGCCCTCGGGCCTCGGGGGCTCCCGCCCACGCCCAATGGCAGCACTTAGCTCCGCGCTGGTGAGAAGACGTCGAAGACTAGATTAGGTGCCGGACGCAGCTTTTTCATTTGCTTTCTGCTGTTGTCTTGTTCATCCTTGTTTGAAATTTTATTGGAGTTGCTTTTAGCGTTGATTGCCATCCCCGTCCCGTGATTCTCTATCTTTGTCACCCACCTGACTCATTTTCTCTTTCGCAAGTCTCACGAGGGGGCTGCGCGGGTGCCCTCGTGAGTGTTTTCTGACCCAGTCTTGTGAGGCTTTCCTATCCAAGTCCACCGCGGGAGCACTCCTCCCAGTCTGTGCCCCACGGGCATCGCGACGCGAACACACGACCTGAGTCAGTTGCCCTCACGACCAAGACCGGAAGTCACCTCTCCTAACTAACTCTTGCAGGCCACAAGACGCGCGACGAGGCCTCAGCATCGAGAAGCAAAGACTGTGGCAAGTCCCCCCGAGCTAAGTAGTTCCTACGCACGAGCACGCAGCACCAAAACATAGCACGAGAATAACGAAAATAGCATAATAGTTAACCGCAACAGTCCAGCACGCCCCTATGGGGCCCCGCACTACTCTCTCTTTGTGCAGGAAAGGGAGGAAAACAAAATAGACACGGCTTGCCCGGCACCGACTCATGGCGAGGGCTCGTGCTGCCTCCGGAGCTCAGTCAGACCCCTCCTCACGCTTCACCAGGCGCAATGATGGGCTGACCCGCTACCTCCCTCAAGGCGAGCGCGACGGTGCGGAGGCTGGTCACGGCCACCGCTGGAGGAGCTGCCGTCCGAGGGGGAGCCGCCGAGGCTTGGCGAGTTGCGAATGTTGCTGGCCACGCGCCCACCTTCATCTTCATCTCGACCATTGCCGAGGCTGGGCACCCGGCCGCCGTCATCATCTTCGGAGCAGCACCCAACGCGGCGGCCATCTTCTCCGAATACCCTCACGTAGAGGGTGGCGTCGCCGTCGAACTTGAAATGCAGGGTGCACCACCGGCTCAGGCCACGCGCGCGGGCAAATGTTTGCCAGCAGCGGGTCAGGGCCACATTCCCGGCGACAGAAATCTCCAGTGAGGCAGAGGAGGCCCTGCTGCAGCAACCGTCTGCTTGAAGCCAGAGGCCACCAGGAGCACCAACCGGGAGTTCACCTACAAGGAAGCGGGGAAGCTGGAGCCAGTTGCCGGTTGGGTCCACTGACCACACGACGAACTCCGGCAGCACCTCTGCTGAGTGGAAGCGCGGCCTGGGAGGCCGCGCAGCTACAACGCGCCTTCCCTCACCCACCAGGTGCCCATCGCCGCGCGGGAGATCGCAGCCGCAACCGCGGGGAGCCGCTGCAGGAGACGCAGGATGCTTGCGGGGACGACCCCGGCCGCACTTGGGCGGGGGAGAGTCAGGCCCTTCCCGATGAGCCTTTCCCTTCTCCGCGGCCGAGAACCTCTTCGGCGGCACCATAGAAGACGGCAAGCAGCTGAGATGGGGAGAAAGATGGAAGCAAGGAGGAAGATGTACAATGGGGGCTTGCGCTCTCCCGCATTTATAATCGGAGGAGGCCAACCGTCGACATCCACGATCATAGGTATTCATGACTCATTTTTGCATGCAGGGACTTGTCAAGTCGAGCAGTTTCCGAGGCAGCATGGGGAAGCGGAGACGCCCACGTCCAACCAATCGCCACGCGGCGCCCAAGGCAGCAGGCTGATGGGGCCCGCGGCGCTCCGCACTTGCCCTTTCGCTTCTCCGCTAAGCCAAGTCCGAGCACACCTTGGGCCCAGGGGCTACTGTCGGTGTTCTGGGAATGGGGTTCCCTAGACTTGCCTGCCTGCGGCCTGCGGCGTGGCTCGAGTGGTGGCCCAATACGGCCCATCTTCATCAGTGCAAGACTCAAGACCCTCGCGAGGGGACAAGCCTCGCGGGGCGGACGACACAAGACTTCCTCAGGAACGGCCTCGCCAGGTATACTCGCGAGGAGGTGGAGAGATCAAGGCAGGGTACCTCGCGAGGTGCTCATGATGCAAGGCATGACGATTGAGACCAGGCGGGCGCCGGCCTGCGCAGTGTCCTTGTTTCCTCTTTGGTGCAAAGGGGGCAAACACAGGGGTGGAGTACCAAGGCATCAGGCAAAGGTTGCTATCTCAGTGCAACGAGACTAAGACCAGCAGAGCGGCAAGATGGAGGTCACCGTGGAGCCCAAGACGGCGTCATCGCCAGTGCCTTTGGCAGCCGAAGACCTACTTTAGTCAGGATAACTTGTACTAGATGTTCCCCTTCAAAATGGTCGTTGTTGGCGCCCTTCCCGCTCAATATTTGGGAAGAGGACCAGGGCCTCTATAAATAGGGCTAGCCACCACAAAAGAGGGGCATCTCATCGTGTGCTCATTAGATCGAGAGGCGATTGAACTCACCCCAGCAGTTCATCGCACCAGCTCAAGAACACCTCTCGCGAGGCAGTTCTTCCTTTGTACTGTTCATCATCAGCCCCTGAAGCAACCCACCACACCACACACTGGAGTAGGGTATTACACCACAACGGTGGCCCGAACCAGTATAAATCTTGTGTCCCTCGTGTTTTTCATCGTTTAGCTTAGATTCTCATGAGACGATCGGATGTGAGGTGGTAGGGGGAAGATCTTCACGCGCAACCAGAGTTCAAACCTGAAGGGTCTGCCGGAATCCAACATCCGACAACAACAGCGAAATCATCGCCAAGAAAAACTCTGCGGTGTTGACGCCTCAAAAACACAAATACTGCTCGAGCTGCTTGGTCCCAGCTGTCGGCCGCACCTTGTGCGATTCTCTCATTTATATTGACTACATAGGTTGACAATGGTGTGGGACCGAGGATGTTTGGAAACTAGGAGAAAGCCAAAAAAATATAGTTGTACATAATAAGGAGGCACTTGCGTACGTACGACTATGGCCCTAGTGGGTCCCTAGTGTCATCCTGTCAAAATAAAGTCATCTCCTGAATCCTCATGTTCGTTGACGATGTTAACAATGCTCGGCACCACAGCGAGCGCAACAACTCGAAGGACAACGGAGAGGGCCTCACGGGCCCTACGGATGGTCTGATACAATGCCCGCTGCTCATTCAGGAAGCCAGGATCATCGGACACCTATGAGCACCTTCGAGAAACTGAGACGGCATGAAACGGTAAGTCCGCGCTTGGGAGCTCCGGTTTATTTCAGACCTGTATTAACATACAAGTGTAATTTACTCGTCATCGGAAACAACATGTAAAGTACAGGCGTAATGAAACCGAGGGCCCGTGGTCTGTAAGTAAAACTAGCGGGTTACGCGTGTAATTTGAGAGACAAGTGTATATTTTACGAGCAGTGCAATATGAACGATATTACCAGAAGATACATGCACGACGCGCATATCATGCCATCCATGGGCAAGGCTGAAACAGCAGCTAACAGCTGGATTTGCAATCGTCCAAGTGTCGTTCAGCGCTTTTATCGTGTGTGAAGTACTTCCGATATCTTACTAGTCGAAATCGACCAACCAAGCGCTTCGCCCGAGACCATCTGCTTTTATTTACAAGCGTCAGTTTTACAAGCGGTTTTGGTTGGAAAACGATGATCCAATCACGGCCTAATATCATGAGTTGGTCGGAAGATCATATGGTTTCACGTCTAACCTACCCGACTTGTCGTATAGGCTATGAATGAAACATCAGACGATGAACTTCTTAAGCACGGAAACAACAGAAGAGGATGATCTTCTTAACAAGCAAATCACTGGCATTAGATCGACATGCAAAGCAATACGAAGCATTATTCTCAGGAGGCATGGTGAACAGCTCGTGATGCCGCATGCCACAACATTCCAAGCTCAACTTTGCAATCAAACACAAGGCCTGGCATTACATAGACAATATTCAGAACAAACTCTTAACACAAGAATATCTCAGCAGAGTAACTATTTACTTCTAAACTGAACACATGAATAGGAAAAAACACTCGACGCTGCTCACAGCAAGGGCGTCCCACTCAAAAATATCAAATGCATGTCTTCTGGCTAACATCAATGAGAAAATACAAGGTTTTCCAATTCCAATATATTAAACTAACTTCCTCTTGCTAACATCAATGATTAAACTTTGACAAGCTTTTCCCGTTCAAAATATGTAATGCCTATGATCGTGGAGTCCTGTCGTAGCTTCTTGTACTTGTTTGGGCACTTTTTGCCCAGGGCACTCCACGTGTTGTTAAATTGCCAATGCTCTTTGCAGACTAGTCATGTCACCAGCGTCTAATAATACTCTGTAAAGCTTCTCCTTCATTCCTTCTGTAATGTAGCGCAAATAGTGACTGCTTCTTTCTGCAAAGTGGAACGACCAACTCGGCCCAGTAATGCAGCAGTTTGCCTTGGACACATTGGCTCCTTTTGTGCAGTTCAACTAAAATCGAAGTCGGAATAAAACCAAGCTTTAATTTTGATATCCCTGTAAGCAACAATAGGTATAAGGGAAACAATTACTGAGAAATAACGGTTGATGACTTGTACTCCCAGAAGAAAAGCATCTACTGATCTACTTTATCTTAATGGGAAATAAAGCAGGAGAGTAGCAATTCTCCATCAGTGTGATTCATTCATATTGACTGAGACATTATCTTAACAATGCCTTGTTTCAACATGTATAAAGAACAACAAAGCAGAAAAGTACCATTCCTAAAACAATGCAACTGATTCATTTTAACAGAGACATTATCCTAACAATACCTTGGTTAAACATGTAGAAAGAACTACAAAGCAGGATAGTACCATTCCTAACAAGTGTTGCAGTTTTGAACTAAGATTCAGTAGTTAATTAATTCTGAGAGTGGCATTGCTTAGTTTTACCAGCGGCATTAGATTAACGGAAAGCATAAACAGTTCCAGGGAGAGTGGGCGCAACAACAATATGTGCTTCCATCTACTTATAAAGGGGGTGATGCAGAGTTCGTTGTAACAAAGCAACAAGCATCATGTCTGGGTTGGTCCCATTTTTGTTCACTACTTAATGGGAAAAGACAGCAATACAATAGCTTCAATTCAACATTTATTTAAAACAGTACCAATACAAGTAGCACAACATCTCAAAGCACATTGCACAATCATGTGGATGAAGGCCTGTACTGACCTTTCATGAGAACACCAGGATAAAATACGAATCTGCCAAGACGAATAGGAAATCCAATCTCGTTTTGTGTAGTTGCACTGAAATCAAGCAAAGTGTTTCGCGTAGCGAAGCAAAATGTCGCAATAGCAATAAGTTGAATAGATATCCCTGTTTAAACAGAGGCAAAAAAGGAATCAACTACTGGCTAATAAAGGAGGATGAAACATGCGGCCACAAAAATGGTAATCCCGCCAATCCCTAACAAGTGTTGCGGTTTTGAAATAAGATTCAGTAATTAATTCTAAGAGTGGAATCAATTACTGGCTTATAAAGGGGGTGATGCTGAATTTGTTGCAACAAAGCAACAAGCATCATGTCTGGGTTGGTCCCATTTTTCTTCACTACTTAATGGGAAAAGACAGCAATACAATAGCTTCAATTCAACATTTATTTAAAACAGTACCAAAACAAGTAGCACAACATCTCAAAGCACACTACACATCATGTGGATGAGACCAAGATTTGAAACGACTCGCCACGAAGACTGGAAACAAATCTTGATCTCCTTTTGTGCAGTTCCACCAAAATTAAGAAAAGTCACCGGTGTGACATTCAAGTTGAAATGCACAAAACACTCTTAAAACATAAGTGTTTCGAGTAGCGACGCAAAATGTCGCAATAGCAACAAGTTGAATCGATACCCCTGTTTTAACAGAGGAAAAAAAGGAAACAGTTACATGCCAATAAAGGAGGATGAAACAAACGGTGACAGCAAGAAGCATGTAACTTATCTTGGATGGAAAACAAAGTAGGATAGTAGCATTTCTAAAATGGTTGCATTGATTCATATTAACAGAGACATTCTCTTGAAACAACATTCGTTAAAAAATGTAATTTACTTTTAATAGTGGCATTGCTTCAATTTTCCGGCGGCATTCTTAGATTAACAACAACAAAATAGCTGTATGGGACATGCCAGCACCATGTGCCACACGTATAAATGGGTGATGCACAGTATGTAGCCAAGCAACATATATGTGTTGGTCCCATATTTGTTCTCTCTGAACCTTTTTCCTATGTGAGGGCAGCAAATCCAGTCCTGCACAAACTACCCGACCCCCTAGTTTCTTTCTCTTTTCAACCAAGAGATCGGTTCCTTACAAATGTGTGTACTGGGTTACCCCCCTTTTTCCCTTTTCGACCAACAAAGCGGCTGGATAGCTAGTCTATACTACTTTCCGTCCCTCCTTTCCTCATTGAACCACGTCCTAGATTCTTGCTCCAGCCCACGGCACCCTTCTTTCCTCTTGGAACCAAGACCTAGATTCGACTATAGATCGAAAAAGATCCACATGTAGCTAGAGCAATGACGGTTTCAAAGAAACTTATACCTTAGGGTCGTCGGGATGTGGCAAGGCGTGCGGCGGGAGGTCGGATCTGCCCACACTACGTACGGCAGCGAGGAAGAAGGGGTCGGTGGCCCTCCCGCACAAGCGCTGGGTGAAAGAGAACATCACAGCTGGTAGTGGATTGCCTCCCTCGCCGAAGGCGATAGAGTGAACACTGCAACTCCTCCCCTTCCCGGTTCGATGGGATATAGACGCCTCCTTCACCAGTTGTGAGGGGGGAGAGAGAGACAAGAGGCCAACGCAGTCTTGTTTAGATCTAGTGAAGAGAGGGTGAGATACTGTGAATATAGCAAACCCTAGCAAATGAACGCTGAGCCTCCAGTGTGTATACATATATGTAGTGCGGCGAGAGTGTGGAGAGTGCAAACCCTAGAGAACAAGCGCCGAGGCTCCAGCTTATATATATACTACTGTAGTACGGACTGAGCTCCGGTGCCTTCACTGTCCCTGCTTTTGGCTGTATGACAGGTGAGCCAGCCACATTTTGGGCCCACCTGTCATAAACTCAAAGGCAGGTGCACTAAGTCAATGAAGCTGCGTCCATATAGTACTCTCGTGTATACGACTAATATATAGTGGAGTGGTTTTCTTATTCTCTCCATAACAATCGTTTTAAATTGTGTAAGTACAAAACGAAACTCTTTATTTAACATACAGTGAAGAAAACTACTACTCCCTCCGTCTAGGTGAGTAAGTCATCTTAGGCTGTGCACCGTGACCAAGGAGGAGGGGAAAACGAGAAACGTTAATGTTTATTTGCTAATTAATAGTATTGCATGCAATGAACTAACCACTGCATGTCGTGTTTGATAGTCTCAAGTCATTAAAAGCATGCACACCCTTTATCTCTTATTGGTTGAAATGTCAGGAAACAAAAAACGAGGTAGAAGTTAATGCACCGCGTCTAAGTGTTTTGGAATTATTTGGTTTTCGTAAGATGACTTACTACACACCTAGACAGAGGGAGTACTACTTCCGATGAACTAACAATCCACGCCCACGCGTCCTGGTCGCACTTACTGTCCTTAACGTGCGGTACACTACCCTCCCTTAAATGAACAACCACACATGCACCAAATTACCGGAAATGTGTGAGAGTGTGTACAAATAAAGAATTTTAATTTCAATTATCGGAAAGGTTTGAGAGTATTACAAAGTTTGACTTCAGTCAAATCTAATATGCGAAGTAAATAAAAATGGAGGGCTACTACGTCCATCCGAGTTTTTAGTCCACACCATTTTTTAAATCAAAGTTAATAGCTGGACAAATAAAATTACAGGGGAGCTGGAGACAAAGTTGTGAGAAGGCTTAGAAATCAATACAAAACTTATGCTCTTAGTACCAACGTCGATCCTTCTTCAAGGAAACATTTGGTTCATAGCCAATTGTGTGATAAAATTGCATCAACGTGAAAGACGACTGCGTCTCCAACGCAACCAAGGTGAACTGATGAAGGATATCATCTTTGTGCGTAACAAGCAAAGAGCACTGATGGAAGATAGCTTGTTTTTCATTGAAAATCGATCAGTTTCACCAGCCGACGCAACCATGAGGCGCAACCATGAGCATCGATAGGTCATCGTGGTGATGCATCATCCATTTGGCATCAAGTTTGGGTGAGGCACCTATGAAGTTCGAAAAATCCTCACTGTGGTCTGTTTCTTCTCAGTAATCAAGCTCGAGGAAGGAAGAACCACGTGGCAGAGGACAATGAGGCGGAACAACATTGGCCATCCAATTTTGTGCAGTTCCACTAAAATTGAGGAAGACATGCCCGGGTATGGAGATACGCATCGCTGTTTCCTAAAATATAAAAAAGGGATATAGTGTTGTTACTTTATTTTACAAGATTAGCAACGACATCTCAATTGTCAATAAGAATTAATGAAAAGTACACCAACAAACAGAAGCATCATAATTATCTTGATGGGAACTAAACCAGGATACCCGAGAAAAAAAGCATTTCTTCATTTAACCAGTAATAGTACTACCAACATATGGACAATGACCGCACAACCACCATGTACTTTTTGTCGAAACAACATGTATACCTCCACCGAGGCATAAATCAGGACAACTTTTCAAGTGGCATTTCCTCATAATAGTACTAGTAGGTGGTGTTGGACCAGCCGACGAACCCTAGCTACTATACATGAGGAGCTGGGGAGTAGTCGCATAGAAGAAAACCCGCACGCAACGATCTGGGGAGCTGGACCAGTACAAGAAGTTATACCTCAGGTGGGCGAGATGTCGTTTAGGCGGGCGGGCGGGATCTGCCCACACGACGGCAGTGAACAAGGGCGCGGAGGATCTTTGTCCGCGCCAGCGCTGCCTCCGAGAGGACGGTGCGCATCGGCTTCCTCCATCGCCGACGGCGACAAGCACCTCCTCCCGCAGCGGACGAGATTCGGTCGGATCTATGACCACCGGTGAGGAGAGAGATAGAGTGGACACTGTTATCTTGTTTTGATATGGAGAGAGTGAGAGAGCGAGACGCGAGAAACTCTATCAAACAAGAGGCTATAATGGAGTAAAAAAAATCTCTCCATAGCAGTGGTTTTAAATAGAATATGCGCGTTCCCGGAAAAAGAAACGAAAACTGGTGGACAATTTTTTAAGGGTCTGTCTAGGACACTTAAAAAATTGTCCACTCTGTCTGTGGTCTATTTTTTCGTCCTAGTTTTTTTGTTTCTTGTTGATACATTATATACTTGTGGGAGCTTAGATGTGATATCCTTAAATAACATCTAGATGTGAATTAGACAAAGTGATTTTTTAACGTACCAAGAAAGAAAACTCGATCAAAAACACGCCCCTGCTTCCAGGTCGCGAGAGTCGTCGCGCACACACACATAGACATAGACATGCATATCCGTGTTTACGTAATATTCCATTTCCATCTCCATCTCCAATCATATTTGTCCAACTGGCACATTATTTACATTATTAATTATATACACAGCAATATTAACGTACAACATCTCTTGTTTGCGGACGTCCGGACCGCGGTCCTGACCAACCCGAACCCTCTTCATCACCCGCGCGTGCTTCCCGCCCGAAACAGTCAGTGCCGCATTCATGCCCGGCTAGAGCGGACGCGACCTCTCACTGGCGCCGGCATTGAAGCGGCGCGCCGGCCGAGAGAGCGTCGCCCGCGCCGCTTCCGGGTGCACGCGGCTGCTCTGTGTTCAAAGTTCGCAATAGCCGGCTACAACATGCATGTAAAAAGTTCTTGGGAGTCCGTGCTAAAGCTAGTTGTCCTCCCCCAACTCGTCAATCTGTTCCAGTAGTACTAGTACTCCATGGCGCGATCCATCGACATGCAGGCGGGAAAATTATCGTATACTCGGTTTGTGGTGAGTGGCATGCCGAGCGATAGTGTGGGGTTGAGCCGTGGAGGAGGGTGAGACACGAACACGACAGACGTGATTTAAACGTTGGTTTTGCTCGATGGCGTGATCCAACGAAACGAAACGTTGGTTTCTCTCTGTTTCTGTTTTTTCTCCGAAAAAACGGAAACTTCCCACTCCATTTTCATTCCTATTCCAAGGTTGCCCTGTTACAACATTCCATCAAATACAAAGGAAAACTAACACGCATGCCTATGCATCTCAATGATTCACATATCATAGCCAATATTTACTTCACAACTAAAGAAAAAAGTTGTGAGAGCGTGTACGAAAGGAAAACTATTGATGGGGTCACTACGACTTAAACCCTAAACCCTAAACATGATTTAATTTCCTGTCCAGGTAGAACCTATCGAAGGAAAGACGGTTGGCACCCTCGGATCATACGATGCTTTTGTGTAGTTCCACTAAAATCGTCCCGAGCATCCCTGATGGCAAAGATATTGAAGAAGTGTGATTAGAATAATAGTACTGGCACTAGTTCATGAGACATAAACTCATCACAAGTAGAAGTCGGTAGAAGTAGAGAAAGATCGACATGGAGATGGAGCTACGGCAGTGGAGCAAGCCGGCTCCAAAAGGAAGATGGACTACCTGGGATGTCGGGCTGTAGCTAGAAGGGCAGTTGGGACATGGCATCGGACCATACCGTAGTGAACCCCGATTTGGACGCACCGACTGTGGGTTTTCTCCCTCGCCGATGTCGACCGCGTCTACGCAGAACATTGTTCCCTTCCCCCAGCTATGGGATCAGGCCCGTCGTTCTATGCTTGTGAAGAGAGCAACCTAAGCAAGCAGGCTTGTAGCTTAGGCTCCTGCTAGTGTATATATAGTGGTTTTCTTTTTCTCTCCATATCAACCATTTTATATTGCGTACGTGTCATTCAAGAGTGAAATGATGGTTGCTTCTTCTGACTAATTGTGTGATTTGACTGCTCCTTAGTGGCCCCTACACGTACTCCCCCTACGTGTATGCAACAGTCACACGTACGCATGGACGCAAAAACGCACGCGACGCCCTAATGCATGCATGTCCGAGCACACGACGGAACACACACTGTCACGCTCAAGTGCTCAACCTACATGTGCATGCACACACATACTCAGTCAGGGTGAGCTAGCGACCGTATAAACACCGGAAAATATATATATTGAGCGCAATGAGCGTATTATGAAGTCCACTGACCGTATTTTTACAAATATACAGTGACATACAATGTATTTATCTCGTTTGAAATTAAGCCATATTAACCGGAGAGGAGGCAGTATGGACTAGCATTACTTTGCTGTGTCCCGTCAACTTGCCGAACGAGGAGAAGGTTGCAGGACAGGAGAAGCTTGCGCGCGGTGGCTCGCAGGACAAGGAGAAACTTTTGACTAATGCAAGCTCTCCCTCGCTCAGGCGGTGGACGTGCAACAGTTAACTCGGTGTCAGATTGCCAGAAGCATACACTATACTACTAGTGCTATTATTGTTCGACTTCCCGAATAGGCGAACAGCCAAGCGCAAAGTTTACTAGTAGTACTAGTACTACTACTATAGTCTATAAAGGTATGTCTATACTAGTACTAGGAACCGGATGGAGGAGCGTCTGCACTCTTATTATAATTTTAAAATGTGATAAAGCAATCTTCAACACATTTGGTTCTCTTAGAGGGTTCTCGCATGTGATAATGGAAGTTGATTGCATGGAACACTCGCCACAATTCTCGCTTAATTCTGGCTCATATCCTGTTAAAAATAGGAGCGCTCGGTAATATTTCCTCTTTTTTATTCAGCATGTAAACAGGTCAGCAAACCTTGCGGCGCATCTTCGTGCGAACCGTGCTTGCTGCACTTTGAATGTGGCCGAGAGCTAGCTTGATGAAACACCTCATTTCCTACTTCTTTTTTTGCGGGGTACCACACTACCTAGTGAACAGTATCTTGGCTGATCATCCTAAGAATGCTTATATATGAATAAAGCTCTCTCATTTACCCACAAAAAATATTAAGCCATATTAACCGGAAAGGAGGGAGTATGGACTAGCACTACTTTTTAGTGTCCCGTCAACTCGCAGAACGAGGAAAAGCTTGCAAGACAAGGTGAAGCTCGCTTACGCCATTTGACTAATGCAACCTACGCTCGATGGACATGCATCAGTCCATTTGGTGTCAGATTGTCAGAGGCATACACTGTAGTACCCAACATGCAGAGTACCATCACTGTTCGACTTCACGAAGAGGCAAAGAGCCAAGCGCAGTAGTACGAGTAGTACTACTACTAGAACCGCATGGTGGAGCGTCTGTACTCTTATTTTTTATCTCTGATAAAGTACACGTTTATTCCAGAGAAGGGCGGAAAATGGCGGCCCAACATGTAATGAATGATATCGATCAACCAACCATGCTCGAATATATCTTGGCCTCCGTGCGAGCCCGTCTGTGTGTTCTCGCTCCTCGTCTCTCTCAAGGAATGGCGGGTTGGATCTTTGCCGTCAATTGGGATTGGTTTGCTCACACTCCTGTCCCACATGTCAGTGATATGCCAAGAGGAGGTGCGTTGACTGACTGGCCATACGCGTACTTGGTTTTGCACCTTCATACTACTCCTCCCTCCGTCACAGTTTACAGGGCGCGCTTCATTATGATGCATTTATCTCAATGCATTTCCACCACCAGAGAGACTTTAGACGCGTTTGGTTTAATGCTCAATTAATTAGGGTGTGGTAACCGCAATCAAGTCCACAATTTTCTCTCCATGTACTCCCTCCTTTCCGGTTTATAGGGCTTATCTCAAAATTTTAGTTTTTCCATTTTATAAGGCTCAATTTGGTTGTTTTCCATCACATGTTTAGATTCCAAGGTGCATTTAATCATTGCATGCAAGTATTAAGAGAAAATTGACCAATGCATGTACTTTATGCATGCATGCATTGCAATTAATGCATTAATAAACATAATTTTTTGAGGATAACAAGAGCATTAATTAGGTGCTTTTGCAAAACTACAAAAAGTATTCCACCACTCGCCATCTATCTTGATTGGTGAGATTTTTGAATTGAGCACTATAAACTAGATAGGAGGGAGTACTACTACGGAGTGGAGTAAGTGCATGCATGTGTGTACCCGGGGTGGAAGCACTGCATGCATGTGTGTACGCATTATTCCCTCTATTAATAGACGTCGTGCTATAACTACCAATGCTATTTTTCAGGCCGATCGCTAGTCGCCTTGGTCCCACAGATTTTTTTCTGAAGCACACTCTATAAATAGTGACGGATGGGGTAGTATGAGCGGATTCAAAGAAGAGCGTATTGATGGTTGCTTCTTCCGAGCAACATACAGTGGCAAAGGTGGGGCTTATGATTTGACTTCTCATTACTCACTATTAATGCGGCGTAACGACCAAGCTGAGTCTCCCATGCGGTTGTGCACTACCCCCACGGTTCTTAAATATACTCCGGAGTATTTGTCTTTCTAGAGATTTCAACGAGTGACTACTCAAATATTTGTCTTTTGAGAGATTCAAATGGACTACTACATACGGATGTATATAGACATATTTTAGAGTGTAGATTCACTCATTTTGCTCCATATGTAGTCACTTGTTGAAATCTCTAGAAAGACGAATAGAGTATTTAGGAATGGAGGGAGTACACATACGAAGCAAAATGAGTAAATCGACACTCTAAAATATGCCCATTTGAAATTTGTAAAAAGAAAAATATTTAGGAACGAAGGAGTATAATTTTGTGCATGGCACATGGACCCGGATGATGAAGAGGCTTCTGGCAATGCTATCAAGCTTCCATCATTTGTTTACATTATTGACGTACTATACAAATAATTTTCCAGCGACATGAAATTGTACAATGGTGTGAGCTTTCAGCTTTTGTTTTGTGTGTCTTGCCATCGATGCTCTTTCGGAAACAATAAAAAACTAACTTCCTTGGTAATGCATGTCAATTATTAGCAGATCAGAGCTAATAATTACATCACAACTAAAGACAGAGTTGTGAGAAGGTGTTAAATTAAAATTGATCCATGCTTTGATTGGAAACAACGTCCCCCCAGCTCTATCTAAATCAACAAGGCATGTTGGGGAAAAAGTAGCTGTCTGGAGCATGCAACATTCCGATCATTTTGTGCAGTTCCACTAAAATAGAGTTGAGGGTCCCTGTTCCAAAGATACTAACTGTGCTTACGATAATACATGACTGCTGATGAAACAATAAACACACAAATAGAAGCCGATCACCTTTGCAGTCTATCTTAAGACTAACTAGTTGGAGAAGATTAGGCTCAGAGTTGGATGAGGAGGATAGAGCAAAACCAATCTCCCTTTGTGCGGCGACGTGCGAAGACAGGCAGCGGAGAAAGTCCAGAGGGGATACCTGGAGGTCGTCGGGATGTAACTAGGTGAGCGGCGGCGGGCGGAATCTGCGAGCAGGTGGCGTAGGCCCTGCCGCGCTGGAGCTTGGTCAGAGAGAACGGCGTGTACCGCAGATCGGGACGTGCCGCCTCGGCGCCGTCGAACGGAGAAACGATGCACTTCCTCCCTTTCCCCCGGCGGACGGGATGCGGCCGGATCAGTGACCAACGGTGAGAGAGAGAGAGGACACCGCACTCCCTTTCCCTCGGCGGACGGGATGCGGCCGGATCAGTGACCAACGATGAGAGAGAGAGGCCACCGCAGCCTTGTGTGAGATACTCTGAAGAGCGACAAACCAGGCAGGCATGCTCCATTGTATATAGTTGAGTGGACTACCTTTTTCTCCATAAAAATCATTTTATATTCTGTGTACGTGCCATTGAGTGCTATAACTTTATTTAAAAATAACGCGGAAACGCGTCAAGTCTAACTTTGTTTCGTGCACGCGTGGTACACGACCTCCCTAGGTAAAGAACCGCTACATGCATTCAAATTAGCACGTGGGCTGCCATTTCGTAAAGAAATGAACTCCACCATGTACCCGCGCGGGTGTGGCTGGGCACGAAGCGTGAGTACGTGCACGGTGCACCTATTCTCTTCTTGTATACGTACACCACCTACGTGGGGTTGTGTGAGAGAGATACAAACCTAGAGAGATATAATGTGTGGATTCTTGAGAGTTTTTGGGGGGGGGGTCAATCAAAAAATGTAACATATGCAATGTGTGTGAAATAGAGTCCTGGATATAACATATATATAGAGGGGGCGATCCACGAGAAGAGAGTGGAGGTATCATCGGCGTGAGGTGTCCATAGAATCGAAGAGAGGGATGATGTGTGTGTGTGTGTGTGCGTGCGCGATCGATAAAGAGTGCCATCGAATTTGTGTGTGCCCACATCAAAGATATAGAGTGGCTGGCCTACTGGAATGTGAGAGGGGACATGTGTAGTTTGTCTCTGTGGCACGGATACCTACCTACAGCGCTCAACTATCGGTGTGTGGTGGGGGAAGAGGGAGGCCTAATTAACTATAGAGGTACAATGGCTGGTATATGTGTGGAGGAGGAGAGAGGCCTACCTCATGATTAAGGAGATCAATCTACCTCATGTATTAAGGGAGATCGATCGGCATCCATGCATATGTGCAGGAGAGGAATAAGGTTGGGAGAGAGACAGAGCTAGAGTGTTGGAGGGGGTGGTAGTGGAGTTGCTTCTAACAAATGGTGGGATAGGCTTGCTAGAAAAACGGAGGGCACACCCACAATATCAATAAGAGAGGAGATGTCTTCTTGTTGTATGTGCACGTGCGTGTGAGAGACGGGTCAGGAGGCATGCACGAATGATGAGAGGGGACGACGTGGCTGTGGTAAGCAGACGTAACTACATAGGAAGATCAATCGCCCTTTGTTAGAGAAAGGAGAGACATAACTTGTGAGGCACATCGATCGATGGGGGGGTAGTTAAAGTCGATCTAGGTATATGTTGGGAGATCGATCGGTATACATGCTTGTGTGTGTTAGAAGCAAATGAGGCACAAGGAGAAGGATAGAGAGAGAGGGATGCATATAGGAGGTGGTACGAGAGGCATACTATATCGAGGGGGAAGGAGTGTGCGAGTACGAGAACGATGAAAAGAGTGGTGGGAGTGAGGCATGGACGGTGACAAGAGAAGAGGGGAAGCTTGTGTTTGTTCTAGGCACACCTGTCTAGAGAGGCATATCGATCGATGTGTGCCGTAAAGAAGGAGCTGGGAGGCCTACACACATCATGGGTGAACGACCTAAAGTGAAAAGACGAATTTGCACGATGGAGCTAGAGAATGCTGCGGGAGGGTGAGAGGGATGCGGGCGTGTGCATGCACGAGAGAAAGTTAGCGCTAGCTACAAAGATAAGAGGGTTGTGTGGGTGTAAAAGACAAATAGAGTCATATATACTTCATTATAAAAAGCGAATTCGGATATTTGAAGAATTTATCGTAGTGTTTTAAACCGACGCATGTGTGAATATATATAACGGTGATACACATGGTGTGGTTATGAACATGTTATACTACATATAATATATTTTATCTACACTCTTATAAAAAAATGGAGTTGTTGATGATGGTGTGCCTGCCATCCTGCAATATAGGCCGTCTGATTTATATCTGGCGGATAGCAAGGAAACTATGATGGTTGAAGTTGGCAACAATCATGATTGTATATTCTTATTGAAATAGAGAGACGAATTCAAATTTAGTTCGAATTGCAGCGGTAGTATAGACATTTGGAATGCACTAAAATGTTGGTATGAGTAGGTTACATGCATTATACAGCAAGCGAAAAAATTTAATCGGACATAACATGGATTCATACTCCCTCCTTCCATCTATATAGGGCGTAATGAGATTTTTAAGACTGCCTTTGACTATTGACTAGATTAATAGTACATGACATGCACAATGTGAAAATTATATTATTGAAAGAACCTTTCATAGACGAATTTAACGGTGTGCTTTGTGTAAGTTGCATGTCATATATTATTGCTCTAACATTTGGTCAAAGTTAGCATCGAAAAACGCATTAGGCCCTATATAGATGGAAGGAGGGAGTAGCTTTGAACAGCATTCGTATAGTAAAACGGGGCAATACTCTCTCTTTGTGTGGTGTGAATAGTTTTATTTTTTTCGTTTTCTTTTTGGTTGAGGGAAGTGCGAATTGATTTGGTACGTACAAGTACAATATTACTACATGTTAGGCTTGTCCCTAAAATTCAACCCGCGTCTTGTTATATCCTGAAAATTTAGATATCGTGCTCCCAAAACTGGCGCCTTCACAACCCGCGCCTTGCTATCCCGAAATTACAACGCGCGCGAAAACTCCCTCCAGCTGCCAAATCCCGACACGTGAAATCCCCCTTCTAACCCTGAGCCGAAAGGGCCGCTAGTTCAGATTGGTGGGGGGTACTTTTGTAACACACCCTACATTTCGGACAAGCGCGTCCCTAAGTCATGCTTCAACCCCTCCCATCGTCCCCTTTTCGCCATTCCAAATCCCAGGCCGCCATAACCTCTCCACTCCAGCCGCAAAACCCCACCCTCCTTCGTCCGCCACCTCACCGCTGCCCAGCCAGAGCCTCTTCCCCGATGACGTCATCCACCGGAACAGCTCGACGTCCCTCGTCCACCTCCCCGGATGAGGATCCATCATCCATCTCGCTGTCCCGCCAGTTCAGCCGCCCCGTCCTCCACCTCCAAGGAGCTGCTCCGACGATCGCCTCGTCTATCGCGGCTGCTCCATCCCTACAGCGCCGCCTTAACCTGCTCCACCAGAACTGCAACATCCTCACCGACTCCTCGGACGAAGTCGAGGCCTACTCGATGCCACCAAAGAGGTTTTACACTCATCGCATCACACCTTCTCCTTAACTCGACCGCCCAGCGACGAAGGTGCTCCATGCTGCACCCCCATGGAGCGGCTACCTTGAAGCCGGCGATGCGGGCGACATCTCCATGGCGGCTCTCCCCTAGTGCGAGGACCCTTCGGCGGAGGCGTCCATACCAGCCGGATCTGCTGCTGTTGCTCTGGCTCTCGCTCGCGCTGCTGCTCCGGCTCTCGCTCGATGGCTCGCTCGCCCAGCTGCTGCTACTGCTCTCCCCCTCGCTCGTGCTGCTGCTCTGCTCCGATTAAGCCACACTTCAGTCGACTTTTGGGTCAGTCGATTTTTAGGGGTTGGGGGGGCTCGCCGGAGTTAAGGAAGAACCACCCGCAGCGGAGACGGGAGCTCGCCGGAGA
>NC_041393.1:411817064-411862183 GCF_002162155.2 Triticum dicoccoides
CGGCGGTTTGGCCGGTGGTGGCTGGCGGCTCAGGGGGGTGCAGGTTGAAGATGAATTGCAGGCCCTCCCTAAACTACATGTCAAGTCCCTCTCTGCTACCATTGCGTTCAGTTTTGACAGTAGCATTCAGATTCCACAGTAAATTTCAGTTTCGACAGTTAAGTTCAGAGTCAACAGTTTTTACCTCATCTGTTGTAGTCAGGTGGTTTTTAGTGATGTAAATTTTACATCCATTTTACATCATCTATTGGAGATGATATTAGAATCCCACTTGAGATTGACGATGTCTGTCTTGTGCTGCTTCAGCCTTGGCGTCTTACGGCTCACCAGAGCTGCTCCAACGACAGAACGATCCATCACAACAGAGCAGTGCCCTGGAGCCGTCTACAGATTCCTCAGATCTTCCTCCACACCTCCAGCAGCCACGCCTCTGCCTCAACTGCTTCAGCGACCAACCCAATAATGCTGAGGTCGACACGGCTACGGCAAAGAGGTTGTACACTTGTTGCATCACTTATTACTATACATTCACGTCGATCCATTAGGGCTATTTTGGTTCAACAGAAAAACATAGCAATAGGGAATTTTCCAATGGCACTCTGCTATTCAATTATTCATGCATTTTGTTGAAAGGAATGAAGCAAAACATCCACCTAGACCTACTTTTCAAAATCCTATGCATGAAAACAAGACCAAGTGCATTAGTGCCAGAATAACATTCTAACTGTACACGCTTTCATATGGTTTCACTTTATTTTGGCCATGTTTCTTTGCATTCCTCTGCTCTTCCAATTCCTGTAAACCAAGCAACCAAGTTGACAGAAATCCTGTGTTTACATATGCTCTGTTTACCATGTGCATTGTCCTATCCTATTCCGGTGTTTTTCCTATCCCTGCGTTTTAAGAATCATGCAAGCCAAATGAGCCCTTACAGAATTACTTCAGTTACAGGTACGTGTCGAAGGGAACTTTGTGTGGTTTGTCCTGCTCCTGCCGCGATGTCGTCCACCTCACCTGAGCTGCTCCATCGACAGATGCATCCACCAAACCAGACATAACGACTCCTGACCGTCTTTCACCGCCTCAGATCTCCTTCCCTGCCGCCGGCACCCACCGCAATGGCATCACCATCATCGAGTCAGCAGATGAACCTGAGGAGTACACGGGTCCACAAGAGAGGCCGCACTCTTTTGTTTTTGCTTATGTTATGCAGTGCTTAAACTTACCTGCTACTTTATCGTCCTGTTTAGCTCTTGGACTCCCAAGTCAGGTCCAAATTAATGTTCAAACTTGAGTTCTAAATTAGTTGTGGGCACATATCGAGGCAGCAATGAATATTATGTCTGTCTAATATCTGGTTCACCTAGTGTATGCCTATGTTGTTCATCTTGGGTGGGAAACAAATAGTAAAGCAATCATCATCTGTCTTTTTATTAATTTAAAGCAATCATCAGCCTACTATCATTATTTTTGGATCCATCCACTGGTTGTTACCATCACTCTAAATTTCTGCATGCTCTCCTTACATAATCTCACCATATTTTTTTCGTATGCATGTCAGATATTGTACACAGTCATGCTGAACATGTAGAAAAAATAGAAGAGTTTTGTGCGGCAATACAATGTCATGCAGACATTGCTCCATGGTGGGTTCAATGGCAAACCCTCCCCACCTGTAGGACCTTGAAGTATGTCTAGAGGGGGTGATTAGACTACTTGACCAATTAAAAACTTAACCTTTTCCCAATTTTAAAGTTTGGCAGATTTTAGCAATCTTTGGACAAGTCAAGCAATCATCACACAATTCAAGCAAGCATGCAAAGAGTATATGAGCATCGTAAATTAAAGCATGCAACTTGCAAGAAGGTAAAGGGAAGGGTTTGGAGGATTCAAACGCAATTGGAGACACGGATGTTTTTGGCGTGGTTCCGATAGGTGGTGCTATCATACATCCACGTTGATGGAGACTTCAACCCACGAAGGGTAACGGTTGCGCAAGTCCATGAAGGGCTCCACCCATGAAGGGTCCATGAAGAAGCAACCTTGTCTATCCCACCATGGCCGTCGCCCACGAAGGACTTGCCTCACTAGCGGTAGATCTTCACGAAGTAGGCGATCTCCTTGCCCTTACAAACTCCTTGGTTCAACTCCACAATCTTGTCGGAGGCTCCCAAGTGACACCTAGCCAATCTAGGAGACACCACTCTCCAAGAAGTAACAAATGGTGCGTTGATGATGAACTCCTTGCTCTTGTTCTTCAAATGATAGTCTCCCCAACACTCAACTCTCTCTCATGGGATTTGGATCTGGTGGAAAGAAGATTTGAGTGGAAAGCTAGAGATGGAAGATTCATATGGTAGGAATGGAATATCTTGGCCTCAACACATGAGTAGGTGGTTCTCTCTCAGAAATGGTAAGTTGGAAGTGTAGGTTTGTTTTGCTGGCTCTCTCCATGAATGAAGAGGAGGTGGAGGGGTATATATAGCCTCCACACAAAATCTAACTGTTACACACAATTTACCAAACTCGGTGGGACCGATTCAACAGACTCGGTCAAACCGATTTAGTAAACCTAGTGACCGTTAGGATTTTCGGTGGGACCGACATGCAACTCGGTAGGACCGATATGGTTAGGGTTAGGGCATAACGTAATCTCGGTAAGACCGATTACACAAACTCGGTGAGACCGATTTTGGTAATAAGCTTTCCAGAGAGTTGGTCAGGTAAACTCGGTCGGACCGATTCGCTCATTTCGGTGAGACCGAAATGTTACAAAAGGGAAACGGGGAGTTTACATTGCAATCTTGGTGGGACCGATCGCTCACTTCGGTTAGACCAAAACGTTACGAAGGGAAACCGAGAGATTACAATCCCATCTCGGTGAGACCGAGATCCCTATCGGTAAGACCAATTTGCCTAGGGTTTGTGGTAGTGGCTATGACATTTGAATTCGGTGGCGCCGGATAGAAAGAATCGGTGTGACCGATTTTGACTTTGGGTTTAGGTCATATGAGGATGTGAGAAAGTAGTTGAGGGTATTTGGAGCATATCACTAAGCACTTGAAGCAAGAGGCTCATTAAGCAACACATCATCCCTCCTTGATAGTATTGGCTTTTCCTATAGACTCAATGTGATCTTGGATCGCTAAAATGTAAAATGAAGAGTCTTGAGCTTTTGAGCTTGAGACAATCCTTTGTCCTTGATATTTTGAGGGATCCACTTTCATCATCCATGCCATGCCATTCATTGAGCTTTCATGAAATAATAGTCTTGGAATAGCATTAGCTCAATGAGCTATATGTTGTTATGAATTACCAAAACCACCTAGGGATAGTTGCACTTTCAATCTCCCCCTTTTTGGTAATTGATGACAACATATAGATCAAAGCTTCGACAAATGATAATAAGATTGAAAAACATCGTCGCTTTGAGAAGTATGTGATAAGCAAGAGCTCCCCCTAAATTTGTGCATAGTTTAAAATTTGCTTTGGACTGCAAATGCACAAGGTATTAGGCTCATGGGTTACTCTTCCATGTCACATACATCTTGGTGGAGCGCTCAAAATAATAAAGATTAAATACATGCACTCATCACCAAGCAAAGTGAATGATCATAAAAGGATAGGTAAGATACTATCATTTAACAAGCATAAGTGTAGCTTATGATCAAACACGTGATCATCATTGTCTCACAGATAATAGCATAGTATCTCAATCAATCAAAAGCAAACAAAGTTTAACCACCAAAGCAAGAGAGAACAAAAGCAACACTCTCTCTCTCTCTCGAAGCCTATGATCTATACATTTTTCTCCCCCTTTGGCAACAAGTTACCAAAAAGTTCATAGAAAATGCATAGTGCTAGATCGACTCTCATGCTTGATCTTCAGGTGGTGGTGTAGAGATGGCTCCTTGGACGAAGGCTTCAGTTGATCTGGATGGAGCTGGAGGAGTTGGTGCTGGAGCTGGTTGCCCTGGAGCTGTAGGAGCTGTAGCTGGTGCACATGATGTGGCTCTAGTGTCTGTCACAGGCACTGCAGCTAACCTCTGAGCTCTAGGCACTCTGGCAAATGCATTAGTGGTTGTCTTGCCCTTCCTCTCCTGCATGTCATCCTGGAGCTGCTCCACAACTGACTGAATTTCAGTTACTTTGACATCTAGATCATAGAATTTTTATTCCATGATTCTTTCCAGGCTCTCCTGGTTTTGAGTTAGGGTGGCCAACCCCTTCTCAATCCTCAGTGTTGATGCTATCAAGTAACCAAGCTGCTCCTGCTTGTTCTTCAAAAAGTACTCAGATGCCTCCTCTTGAGTTGGCATCTTGGCAGCCTTCTCTCTCTTTGATTTCTCCTTCTTCTCTTGAGCTTGCACTGATGATGGTTCATTCTCATTCATTACAAATTGATTGTCCTCAAAGTCTGGATAGATAGCAAAATGTTCCTTATCCAGCAAGTATGTTCCTGTGCCCATCTTTGAGTTAATCAACTCCTGAATCTATGGGGCATACCCACAACTTCTCTTCTGGTCTGCTGCTGTCCTCTTAATGGTCTCAACAATGAGGCTCATGACCTTGAATTTTTGTGGCACATCAAACAAGTGCAGCAAGTTGATAGCATGTCCTCTAATCATGTTGTGGTCACTTGACTTGGGCAAAAGAGTGTGCCTTAGGATCCAGTTGATTGTTGGCAGCCCTGATAGAAGAAAATGAACTGACCCAAACTTATGTGTCTCAACTACAGCATCAGGAATTTCCTTGTACATGTGAGCCATGGTATTATGGTACATCTTCTTCTTGGCATAGACATCCAAGTTATCTTCACTCTCCTTTGGGGCATTGATCAGATTGGCCCATTCCTCAATTGTTGACTGGTACCTCGTACCTTCTAACATCCAAACTATCTTGCCATCTGGATAGAAGTGTGCTGTGGAGTAGAATTGCATAATGAGCTCATCATTCCACTTTGTGAGCTTCTGCCCAACAAAGTCTGCAACTCCACAAGCAACAAAAATGTCTTGCACTCCAGGATAGTGTTCCTCATTTTCCTTCATGTAGGTCCAGTCGACCCACCTCATATCACACACTATTGGTTTCTTGTCCAACAACACTGTCTCATAGAAGTCCTGATGTTCCTTAGTGTGGAACCTGTAATCAACATCAGTTTTTCTCCTGATAGCATATGGATCTAACAGCCTCCACAATCTGAGTCCTGCATCCTTTCTCAACTTCATGTTCTCAGCCACATGATGAACATCATTGTGGTCTTGAATCTTGGGCGTTAGCTTCCTCAGGACTTGTCTTTCATCATCTTCCTCATCAGCAACTTCAGGCACTGGGGCCTTGTTCTTCTCAGCAGCTGGAATACTCCTGGTATTCCTCTTTGGTGCAATCTTGGGCTTGGGGTAGCTTTGGGTGCTTCTTTGGGCTTTGATGTTGCAGCCCCTGACTTTATAGCATCACCCATTAGCTTTTGTGCCTTGGGTGCTGGTGCAGCAACCTCTTCTTCCTCTTCTTCTTCCATCATGGAAGGCTTTCCAATCACTCTGGCCTTGGTCTTTTTGACCCTTTCTTTACTTTTCTTTCCTTCTGCAGCTGGCTCTTTGGGATCAGGTTTTTCAGGTACTTGTGTTGATCCTCTGACCTTCAGCATAGGTGTCCTCTTGGCAGGAACCTTCCTATTGAGTCCAGGCTTTGTGTTCTTTGCTGAGGCATACTCCTTTTTGAGCACTACCTTCTTGGAAGTAGCCTCATCTTCTTCTGCCATATAATCCTCATCCTTAGAGTCTGAGGTTCTCTTCTTCCTTGTCTTGGTGGCAGCTTTAGGCAGATTGCTTGGGGTGCTCCTGCTGCCATCATCTGAAGTGCTAGAGGGACTAGTGCCCTCACTCATGTTATTGTGCTCTTCTGACTTGTTCTGACTATCACTTTGGTCTGACATGCTGAAAATCACTGATTGCTGACCCTGTGAATAGTTATAGATGAGATAGACTGGATGAGCATAACAAAATGCAGAGATTTTTGCAAAAGAATGATTCAAAAACTCGGTTTTAGTTTTCCACAGAAAGCATTACGGATCAACCGATTTTCAAACTCGGTGATACCGAAGCAGTTTTGGAACCTAAATTGGTGAACTCGGTAGGACCGAGTCACAGTTCGGTGGCACCGAGACTGCTAGGGTTTCACAAAGTTTTAAAACCGGTCACACCGATTAGCAATTCTCGGTCAGACCGAGAGTTACTAGTGCAATGGCGTTAGCCAAATCGGTGGGACCGAGTTTTTCAACTCGGTGGGTCCGAGATGGTTTCGGCGGAAACCTAACCCTAAATTTTCAAATCGCATCTATTCTAAGGATTGTATTGACTGGATAGGAGTGTTTCAATCATGGCAAGAATCATAATGAACACAATGTGCTAGGAATCAGACAAGGATAGCACTGTGATCGAGTCCATACCCTAGCTTGGCGATGAACTCGCTACGGCGGCAACGGCGGGGGTGAATTCCGTTGACGGCGGCGGAGACCAGCGACAGGAGGCGGCTGGCGACGAGGAGATGATCTGGAGACCCTGGAGGCAGAGCGAAATATGCGCGGGCGAAGGGGTTTGGAGAAATTTCCAATTTTTTTCCCGTGAGTATATATAGCGCGACCATGTCAGTGTGACCGAGTGGAACAACTCGGTGGCACCGAGATGCATAACTATATACAGTTACAGCAACTCGGTGTGACCGAAAAGTTCAAATCGGTTGCACCGAGATTGAAATACTAGATCGACTTAGTGATCTTGGTAGGACCGAAATGGAGGAATCGGTCTGACCGAGAATCACAAAGAAGTTTTGGAAGTTTAAGTCTATGACGAATCAGGGACTCCGAGTGCTCCTCACACAGAGTGGTCCGAATCTGACTTGATCAAATTTTGTGATGTAGCATGAATAGAGTTTGAGACGAGAAAAGCATAGATAGCTAGAGAAGGTTCTTAGGCATTCTTGTCCATCCACTTGGCAAAAAGAAAAAGAACCCAAACAATCAAAGCAACAAGTGGATGTCCTCGAATGAGTAAAATATGCAACCAACATGCTCACACAATAGAATGGCAAATGAAATATGTGGCAAAGCATGCACAACCAATTCTAGCATCTATCAAACAATTGGCGATGTCTAGGTCATCTATATATGAGTATATTGACTTAGGAGTCAAATGAGAACATTTGATCATAGGTCATACTCATCGTTTAAGCTCAAGTGGGGTTACCACTTTTACATAATGCATTGATGTGTTCACACCATTAGAGTTGCTTTGACTCAATTCTGAGAGTTAAGCTCCCTCTAGATGTGAGATCCCTTTTTAGAGGGATGAACTAACCTTGGGTTTTGTCGATGATGACTTCATGTAGGTGTTGAAGATGTGGATGCTCAATGTTGATGTAGATCATTTGGAGCAATCCTTTGGAGTGAGTTGCACTTTCAACATACCTACATGGGTTAGTACCACAAGGAACAAACAAGAATATCCATAGACATAGAGTGATGCACACACAAGATGATGTCCATGAAATCATTAGGTTACCTTGTCCCTTGCCTTACCAACATGAGGGTTTGTGACTCCTTGAACTAGTGCAAGATGTGGAAGTTGATTGCACTTGTCCTTGCCATAATGATATGAGTGAAGAATGTTGGCGGAGTCACCCTCAAGAACTCTCTAGTTCTTCTTCTTCGGGATCCACATCATCTTGATGGGAATCCTTGGAGTTGTAGTCATGCTTGATGAAGTAGAACTTGACGTAGTCTTGGGAACCCACTTGACCAAGGCCTTAGGTGCTTCTTCAAATGCATCAATCTCCTCTTGAAGCTTGTTCTTGCCTTTGTTCTTGTGGTCTTGTGGTGGAAGATCATCTTGTGCTTGTGTTCCCTTGAAGGAAGTAGGATCATACTTCTCTTGTTGAGGAACAAACTTCGTCTTGGGGTATTGATCTTCTTCCCACTCAACTCCATTGGCATTGAACTTTCGTTCAAAACCAACACCTTGATTCTTCCGGTGCCTTGCTTGCTTGCGTACAATTTCCTCGAATTACTTACTCCCGGCAAGGCTCTTGTATACACCTTTCTCAATAATTCCCTTCAATAAGCTATTTTCTTGCTCAAGTGTAACTTGGCTAAGAGAATCATTAGTGGAATCAAGAGAAGTACTAGAAGCAACAATATTAGATTTGGCATTATTATTGTTACTACTAGAGGAAGGATCTTTCTTGTACTTGTTACTAGACTTGACTTGAGGCATGTAAGTAGATAAGAGAAAACGCTTGGCAACGTAAAAAGAACTTTTCTTACGGAGATCATCATTGATTGCTTTTAAGAACTCATGCTTTTGCTCAAGATTGAGCTTTTCAAAGCGTAACTTCTCATGAGCCCTTAAAAGTTCTCGATGATCTTCGAAGATAGTTTCATGAGCTAACTTAAGAGTGTTTAGTTCTTTAGTTAGAAGCTCAATCTTCTCCTTATCATTGTCATTCGTTTTATCTTTATTAGCATGATTAATTGACATTTCATCATAGTATTCATCACTAGAGTTGTCAACAAGTAAATCATCATCACCTAGCAAGTCATCTTCATCACTATTGAAATCAACATACTCGGGATGTGTTACCTTTGGACCTTTGGCCATGAAGCATCTTCCAATTCCTTCATTTGGTGAGTCAAATATGTCGTAGGAGTTGGTTGACACAAGTGCTAGACCGGCAACACCTTCATCTTGAGTATATTCGGAGTCGGAGTGATAGCTTCTCTCGGATTGATTGTCGGAGTCGGAGCCGGATACCTATTCACCAACATGAGCTTGATGTCTTTGTTTTGTGTAGCTCCTTAATGACTTGTCCTTCCTTTCCGAATCCTTGCTCCTCCGTGAGGGTCTTCGTTCATAACGATCATCTCTACTCCTCCTCTCTCTTGGTGGTGATTCTTCTCTTTTGCTTCTTCTTTTTGGAGAATCTTCTCTTCTTTTGTAGGGTGCCATACACTCATTGGAATAGTGTCCGGGTCTCCTACAATTGTAGCAATTGCGCTCTCGACTAGAAGATATTTTGTCATTGTAGGACCTTGACTTAGAGCTTGTTTCTTTGCTTCTACTCTTGTAGAATTTGTTGAAGTTCTTCACCATTAAGCTCAATTCTTCATTGAAGGTTTGTTTCTCACTTGATGATGTGGGGGCTTCACATGAGGCTTTGTAAGCACCACTTGACTTGTTGTGAAGTTCCTCCTTATCCTTGAGTGACATCTCATGAGCAACAATTCTTCCAATGACTTCCGTTGGCTTGAGATCTTTGTAGTTTGGCATCATTTGGATCAATGTGCACACGGTATCATACTTTCCATCCAATGCTCTTAGGATCTTCTTGATGATGAATCTGTCGGTCATCTCTTCACTCCCTAAGCCGGCAATCTCATTTGTGATAAAAGCAAGCCTAGAGTACATTTCAGCGACACCTTCACAATCCTTCATTTTGAACTTGTCAAGCTGACTTTGGAGCACATCCAACTTGGATTCCTTGACGGAGTCAGTACCTTCATGCATATCAATCAAAGTATCCCAAATTTCCTTTGCATTCTCAAGACGGCTGATTTTGTTTAATTCCTCGGGGCACAAGCCATTGAAGAGGATATCACAAGCTTGAGCATTGTATTGCAACATCTTCAATTCATCCGCATTAGCTTCACGGTTCGGCTCTCTCCCATCAAAGAATTCACCTTGCAAGCCAATACACACAATAGCCCAAACGGCGGGGTTATGTCCGAGAATATGCATTTTCATCTTATGTTTCCAACTAGCAAAATTAGTACCATCAAAGTAAGGACCTCTACGGTGATAATTTCCCTCACTAGACGCCATACTCTCCTAGGTTGTGAAACAAAGGCTATGACCACCAAAAGCTAAGGAAATCAAAGCAAATGGAGACCAAAGCTCTGATACCACTTGTAGGACCTTGAAGTATGTCTAGAGGGGGGGTGATTAGACTACTTGACCAATTAAAAACTTAACCTTTTCCCAATTTTAGAGTCAAGCAATCATCACACAATTCAAGCAAGCATGCAAAGAGTATATGAGCAGCGGAAATTAAAGCATGCAGCTTGCAAGAAGGTAAAGGGAAGGGTTTGGAGGATTCAAATGCAATTGGAGACACGGATGTTTTTGGCGTGGTTCCGATAGGTGGTGCTATCGTACATACACGTTGATGGAGACTTCAACCCATGAAGGGTAACGGTTGCGCGAGTCCACGAAGGGCTCCACCCACGAAGGGTCCACGAAGAAGAAACCTTGTCTATCCCATCATGGCCGTCTCCCACGAAGGACTTGCCTCACTAGCGGTAGATCTTCATGAAGTAGGCGATCTCCTTGCCCTTACAAACTCCTTGGTTCAACTCCATAATCTTATCGGAGGCTCCCAAGTGACACCTAGCCAATCTAGGAGACACCACTCTCCAAGAAGTAACAAATGGTGTGTTGATGATGAACTCCTTGCTCCTGTGCTTCAAATGATAGTCTCCCGAACACTCAACTCTCTCTCATGGGATTTGGATCTGGTGGAAAGAAGATTTGAGTGTAAAGCAACTTGGGGAAGGCTAGAGATCAAGATTCATATGGTAGGAATGGAATATCTTGGCCTCAACACATGAGTAGGTGGTTCTCTCTCAGAAATGGTAAGTTGGAAGTGTAGGTTTGTTCTGATGGCTCTCTCCATGAATGAAGAGGAGGTGGAGGGGTATATATAGCCTCCACACAAAATCTAACTGTTACAGACAATTTACCAAACTCGGTGGGACCGATTCAACAGACTCGGTCGGACCGATTTAGTAAACCTAGTGACCGTTAGGATTTTCGGTGGTACCGACATGCAACTCGGTAGGACCGATATGGTTAGGGTTAGGGCATAACGTAATCTCGGTAAGACCGATTACACAAACTCGGTGAGACCGATTTTGGTAATAAGCTTTCCAGAGAGTTGGTCTGGTAAACTCGGTTGGACCGATTCGCTCATTTTGGTGAGACCGAAATGTTACGAAAGGGAAACAGGGAGTTTACATTGCAATCTCGGTGGGACCGATCGCTCACTTCGGTTAGACCGAAACGTTACAAAGGGAAACAGAGAGATTACAATCCCATCTCGGTGAGACCGAGATCCCTATCGGTAAGACCGATTTGCCTAGGGTTTGTGGCAGTGGCTATGACATTTGAACTCGGTGGCGCCGGATAGAAAGAATCGGTGTGACTGATTTTGACTTTGGGTTTAGGTCATATGAGGATGTGAGAAAGTAGTTGAGGGTATTTGGAGCATATCACTAAGCACTTGAAGCAAGAGGCTCATTAAGCAACACATCATCCCTCCTTGATAGTGTTGGCTTTTCCTATAGACTCAATGTGATCTTGGATCACTAAAATGTAAAATAAAGAGTCTTGAGCTTTTGAGCTTGAGCCAATCCCTTGTCCTTGATATTTTGAGGGATCCACTTTCATCATCCATGCCATGCCATTCATTGAGCTTTCCTGAAATAATAGTCTTGGAATAGCATTATCTCAATGAGCTATATGTTGTTATGAATTACCAAAACCACCTAGGGATAGTTGCACTTTCACCACCCCTCCTTAGATTGTAATCCAGAGGAAGATATCTGTTCTGAGGCGGGTTCAGACGCCGCTGACCACTCCTATTTACCCCCCAAGGTGTTTGCTCTACCTTGGCATGATGATGTTAGTCATATCATGCATATGTTGCCTTGCAGTGCCTACTTTTGACATCATATATGTCATTTGCTTAGTTTAGACATGTTCTGTAATGCCACCTGTTTAGTTTCTATATCATACATGGGAATTATGCAGTCTCATGTCTTTTAGCCAGCCATAATATATGTGAAATGTGCAATGCCATCCTGTTTAACCAGGCATCATATTTTTGAATGATATCTTGCCCATCCTTTTCTTCATTACATTTCCATTTGTCGACAATGTTTGTACATTAAACTACTCTTCCTGTGAATCAGCCATTTGGGTGGGAGATGGAAAAATCTGGAGTGAAGACAAGGCCTTCAGAGCAGACAGTGCTACCTGTCGAAGCAGATCTCTTGTTGGGTCCCGATAGCTCCCCAGAGATGGATTCAGAGACAGATGACCAGTCCTATTCCCCCACCGAGGTGTATGCTCAAACTTGGCACGGTTATACTACTCATATCATGCATATGGTGTCTTGCATTGCATAGTTTAGACATCATATACACAATATTCAATACCATGTTCTTAGTTCAGACATCATATCGAATGCCCTCTGTTTAGCATATAAATCACATATGTGAATTAAATGATGCGATCCTGATTACTTAGATACCATGTAGGTGAATTATGTCATGTGATCTTGTTTAGTTATTCATCATATCTTTGAATTATGTTATGCTATGCTATCTAGTTTAGATAGACATCATATATGTGAAATTATGTCATGCTATCCGTTTTAATTAAACAATATACATGTCAACTATTTCATGCATTTTTCCATGCCATCTATTGCATCTGTCTCTCATACAATGTCTGTACATTCAACTATGTTTCCTGTTTATCAGCCATTTTAATTGGAGTGGGTGATGCCAGTATCCAGCGGACTAAAAACATGGTCTTCAAATAAAATAGTGCTACATCTTGGTGGAGATAGAACCTCGGTTGTACATGCACAAGAACCAGCCCTACCACACATAACCCAAACTCTCGCAGATTGTACCCCTATTGCGATGGACAGAGAGCCAGCTTCATCCAATATAACCCCAACCCCAGCAAATAGTAACCCAGTTCCTGTTGACACAACACCATCTCCACCACAGAGCTCCCAAACAAGAGCAGTTAGTAAGGCAGCTCTAGTGCCCAAAGGGCCAGTACTACCACGGCGAACCCCAACTCCACCAGTTAGTACGCCTATTCCTGTGGAGGAAGCACAACCAGCTAGTCGTAGTTTAGCAGCTATCGCATTTGATGTTGTTAAATCGTATGTGCGTATCTTCCCATCTTGGAAATATTATACTGAAGATGAAGGAAAATGCCAGTTGCAGGTGTTTGTCCAGGAGTTATGTGTAAGTAGTGTTATTCATGTCAATTACTTTGCTTTATTCCATACATCCTACCTCCATGATGGTTATAATACAGCAAATTTTCCCATTTTTCTCTATAGAGAAGGACCGATTTGGAAACTCGGGATGAGGTAACCTGTGCCAATACCTCTGCTATCTTCAAGAATGCTTGGTGGCAGTATCGGAATTACCTGAAGAAAACGTACTTCACCGGCAAAGAAACTCATCAAATTCCCTTACGTTCTCCTGAGACACATTTGCTGGATGATGACTGGGAACGCCTTGTTCTGTACTGGTCCCAAACCAAGAATGTGGTAAGGTCTATGAGCTCATTCTCTATTTTTAAGTATTATATTCTTGCGTCTTACTGTACTCTGTTCATGTAGAACAAGTGCCTAAACCTGAAGAACAACTGTTCTAATTTAAGGTTCCATTGCTATCATAGTTCAAAAAAGCGCTAGGCGTTAATTGTGCGTTTTGCCACCGCCTTGCGGTTTACTGACCAAAGCGCATGCTTATGCACAGTTATGCACAGATTAAGCGTAGTTGTGCGCAATGTGTTTTGCCAACGCCTAGAGCCTAGGCGCCTAGGCGCGCTTAAGCGCTCGCTTAGGCGCGCCTTTTTTTAACTATGATTGCTTTGCTCTTGTATCACTGTATTTACTCATACAAACTTATTTTTAAATTGAAGGATCCAATCGAAACTCCAATGGCACAACAGGTATGTTCACGCATGTTTCTTTAATAGGTTCTCTCTTATCAATAGCTCTGTTGATTTCAATTTCAATTGTGTATACAGTTGACTTTCATATCATGCACATTACTAGCATCACAATAGAGCCAATAGTGTTGTTGTACATGTAGACCCGTGGTACCCATCTGAAATCTTGTTGTGCCGTGTAGTTTCCCATGCTTTGTATTCTTTCACTGCTGCTTTGTCTTGAACTGATATGATTTGAACCGTGTCTCTATTTTGATTTGGCAAGACATGCAGTGACCATAGGACATAGATATATGTTTGTTTGATGCTTTTATTATGTACTAGTACTTGGCAATAGAAGACTTGGTAGTTTAATCATGTCCACCTTACTAATGAACTGGTTCACCGAAATGAGTTTCATATACTAGTACATGCTAAACTTGTTATGTGTTTGCTTGTTTCTTCTTTTAGAATGCTGACAGAATATTGGGGAAGAGTGCCTTATTAAGCAATGGTAAAGGAAGTAATGCAGATAAGGTTCAGGATAGTGACACATCCTTGTTGGTCTCCAACAAAGCTGGTAAAACAGCTAAGGAAGACTATCTTGAAGACAGCGAGACAACCCCAAAGTCCTGTCTTGGTTTAGTGTTCGAGTTACTGGCCACTACCGCTTGCACAAGCTATTCAAACTCACTGACTGAATCAGTTTGGTTTCTTGAGTCTCAACTACAAGCTGAAAGACATCGATCAGCTGTGCTGTGACAAGAAGCGGAAGGACTGCGGAAGTCCCTGGAGCATTCAGATGCATACTTTCTGGTGTAATAGCAAGCGTTGGAGGATTTTAGCGCCAAACAGGACAAAGCTAATAAGCTTTCTAAGCTTATTGCCAGCATGGTGGATACCCAGGATAATGTTTCTTGAGCTCTTCTGAAGTTGTTTCAGTTATGCTCTTGTTTTGCTGCCGCGTTTATTTGCACTGGTGGCCAATTTTGACGGCCAGTGTATGTAATATGCTGCTTTGTTCCCTATATTTTCACTGGTGGCGAACTTTGATGCCTAGTGGATGTAATATGTATAATAGCGGTAATAGGCTAGCGTTAATTGCTTGCTTATTTATTTCCTTATTGTCTTGTTTAGTTGTTTGCTTGTAGACACTGCAGTTCTTTTTCTGTGTTTTTCTAGTGGCCACAATAGCCTATTTTTGGTAACCAGGCCAAAATAATCATGGCAACACACGGACTGTTGTAACCATGGGCCTCCTGCAGGCCGTATGATCCACGGCCCTTCTTCCGGCCATAGGATCCATTGGCCTTCTATACGGGCTGTATGATCCATTGGCCTTCTATACGGGCCTTAGGATTCATGGGCCTTCTATGGGTCGTAGGGTCCATGGGCCTTCTACGGACCGTGCGATCCATGGGCCTTCTACGGGTCGTACTATCCATGGGACTCATACGGGCCGTAGGATCCATGGGCCTTCTACAGGGCGTATCATCATTTTGCCAATCGTGGGCCGTACTATTCGTGGACCATAATGGGCCGTTAATAGGCCGTATTTGATAACTCTATGAAAACAGCCCAACGGGTTTTTCTTGACATGAAAATGGCCCAACGTATTAACGAGCCGCAAATGGGCCGACTGTAACGACGGGCTGAATTTGGCCCACAAGCAGAAAATGACAATAACGGGCCGTATGTAATCGAATGCTGCAAATGAGCCCAAGAATCAATGGGCCCTGAGAAGGCCGAAATATAACTTGGGCTGGAAACGGCCCAATGGAATAATGGGCCGTTAATGGGTATAAAGTGATACACTGTTTATTACGGGCCAGTTTCACAACGGGCCGTTAATGGGCCAAGAGTTACAAAGGGCCTCATATGAGCCGAAAGAAGTCACGGGCCACACATGGGCCGGAAGTTAAAACGGGCTAGAATCATATTGGACGGCCCAGATGACACTACTGGGCCTAATTCGAAGAGGTCGTAACGGGCCCTGGGTTAGCGGGCTGTAAATGGGCTATATGCGAACATGCCGTTAATAGGCTTTCTGTGGGTTGGCCCGCCACCTTTTGAACAAGTCAAACGGGCCGGCCTTTTCACAGGAATGGGCCTCTATTGGGCCGTGCCACGTGTCGCCGTATCATAGGCGCCTTTGGTTCAATGAGTGGATGACATCTGTCCCAACGGTGAGCCGACACGTGTTTCCTCCAGCCAATGATGATTTTACACTTGGAAAATCCCCGTTGCTCGGGGCTGTTAACGGGTTATCGGATCCAAAACCAGACCCGATTGCTTAACGGCGTTCCGTTACGGTGGATGCCACGTGTCGGTCACCCTTGACGAAAGCACTTCTGTGACGCGCGATTTATCGTCATGGAAGTGGACACTTCCGTGATGATAATTTTGGTAATATCATGGAACACTTCTACGACAGCACAGGTATGACTATCTTGATTCTGTCATAAAATCGTCATGGATGTACATGCATGACAGAAAATGCGACCTACTGTGATAAACACGTATCATCACGGAAGTGTATTTTTTTGTAGTGATCGTCTGGCCCGACAAGTTCAAGCCGGATCTGCCACCGCGCTACGATGGCACCCCTGACCCCGCTGAGTTCCTCTAGCTCTACGAGCTGAATATCGAGGCGGCGAACGGCAACGACAAAGTCATGGCGAACTGGTTCCCCATGGCCTTGAAGGATGGCGCTGTTGGGGAATGAGGTAATTTCAAAAAAATTCCTACGATCATGCAAGATCTATCTAGGTGATTCATAGCAACAAGAGGGGAGAGTGTGTCCACGTACCCTCATAGACCGAAAGCGGAAGCGTTTAGTTAACACGGTTGATGTAGTCGAACGTCTTTGCGAGCCAACCGATCCAAGAACCAAATGTACGGCACCTCCACGTTCAGAACACGTTCAGCTCGAAGACATCCCTCGTACTCTTGATCCAGTTGAGCCCGAGGGAGAGTTTCGTCAGCACGACGACGTGGTGACGATGATGATGAAGTTACCGGCGCAGGGCTTCGTATATAAAGGAGCACACGGCTAAACAATTGTTAACTTGTGTGTTCTAGGGTGCCCCCTTGCCCCCGTATATAAAGGAGCAAGGGGGGAGGCCGGCCGGCCCCTGTAGGGCGCGCCCCAAGTAGGATTCCTACTAGGAATCCTATTCATAGTAGGTTTCCAACTTGGGGAAGAGAGAGGGAGGGAAGGAGAGGGAGAGAGGGAAGGCAAGGGGGGCGCCGCCCACCTTCCTTTTCCTATTCGGACTCAGGGGGAGGGGGCGCATGGCCTGCCCTAGTGGGCCCCTCTCTCTCTCCACTAGGGCCCATCGAGGCCCATTAGTTCCCCGGGGGGTTCCGATAACCCTCCGGCACTCCGGTTTTATCCGAAACTTCTCCGGAACACTTCTGGTGTCTGAATATAGTCATCCAATATATCAATCTTTATGTCTCGACCATTTCGAGACTCCTCGTCATGTCCGTGATCACATCCGGGACTCCGAACAATCTTCAGTACAACATATCACATAAACTCATAATACCAATCGTCATCGAACGTTAAGCGTGCGGACCCTACGGGTTCGAGAACTATGTAGACATGACCGAGACACGTCTCCGTTCAACCAATAGCGGAACCTGGATGCTCATATTGGTTCCTACATATTCTATGAAGATCTTTATCAGTCAAACTGCATAACAACATACGTTGTTCCCTTTGTCATCGGTATGTTACTTGCCCGAGATTCGATCGTCGGTATCTCAATACCAAGTTCAATCTTGTTACCGGCCAGTATACTTACTTGTTCTAAAATACTTCATCCCGTAAATAACTCATTAGTCACAATGCTTGCAAGGCTTATAGTGATGAGTATTACCGAGAGGGCCCAGAGATACCTCTCCGAAACACGGAGTGAAAAATCCTAATCTCGATCTATGCCAACCCAACTAACACCTTCAGAGACACATGTAGAGCACATTTATAATCACCCTTTTACATTGTGACGTTTGGTAGCACACAAAGTGCTCCTCCGGTATTCGGGAGTTGCATAATCTCATAGTATGAGGAACTTGTATAAGTCATGAAGAAAGCAGTAGCAATGAAAGTAACACGATCATAATGCTAAGCTAACGGATGGGTCATGTCCATCACATCATTCCCCTAATGATGTGATCCCGTTCATCAAATGACAACACATGTCTATGGTTAGGGAACATAACCATCTTTGATTAACGAGCTAGTCATGTAGAGGCATACTAGGGGCTATATGTTTTGTCTATGTATTCACACATGTACTAAGTTTCAGGTTAATACAATTATAGCATGAATAATAAACATTTATCATGAATTAAGGAAATAAATAATAACTTTATTATTGTCTCTAGGTCATATTTCTTTCAGTCTCACACTTTCACTAGAGTCAGTAATCTAGATTACATAGTAATGATTCCAACACCCATGGAGCTTTGGTGTTGATCAAGTTTTGCTCTTGAGAGAGGCTTAGTCAACGGGTCTGGAACATTCAGATCCGTGTGTATCTTGCAAATCTCTATGTCCCCTTCCGACACTTGATGATGGATGGAATTGAAGAGTCTCTTGGTGTGCTTGGCTCTCTTCTGAAATCTGGATTCCTTTGCCAAGGCAATTGCACCAGTATTGTCACAAAAGATTTTCATTGGACCCAATGCACTAGGTATGACACCTAGATCGGATATGAAGTCCTTCATTTGCTGCTTCCGAAGCAGCAATGTACTCCGCCTCACACGTAGATCCCACCACGACACTCTGCTTGGAACTGCATCAACTGACAGCTCCGCCATTCAATAAAAATACGTATTCGGTTTGCGACTTAGAGTCATCCGGATCAATGTCAAAGCTTGCATCGATGTCACCATTTACGACGAGCTCTTTTTCACCTCCATAAACGAGAAACATAACCTTAGTCCTTTTCAGGTATTTCAGGATGTTGTTAACCGCTATCCAGTGCTCCACTCCGGGATTACTTTGGTACCTCCATGCTATGCTTATAGCAAGACATACATCAGGTCTGGTACACAACATTGCATACATGATAGAACCTATGGTTGAAGCATAGGGAATGACTTTCATTTTCTCTCTATCTTCTGCGGTGGTCGGGCTTTGAGTCTGACTCAACTTCACACCTTTTAACACAGGCAAGAACCCTTTCTTTGAGTGATCCATTTTGAACTTCTTCAAAACTTTATCAAGGTATGTGCTTTGTGAAAGTCCAATTAAGCGTCTTGATCTATCTCTATAGATCTTGATGCCTGATGTCTACTACACAACCTTCTTCTTGTAGACGTTGTTGGGCCTGGAAGTGCACAGGTTTGTAGGATAGTAGCAAATTTCCCTCAAGTGGATGACCTAAGGTTTATCAATCCGTAGGAGGCGTAGGATGAAGATGGTCTCTCTCAAGCAACCCTGCAACCAAATAACAAAGAGTCTCTTGTGTCCCCAACACATCCAATACAATGGTAAATTGTATAGGTGCACTAGTTCGGCGAAGAGATGGTGATACAAGTACAATATAGATGGTAGATAAAGATATTTGTAATCTGAAATAATAAAAACAGCAAGGTAACAAGTGATAAAAGTGAGCGTAAACGGTATTGCAATGATAGGAAACAAGGCCTAGAGTTCATACTTTCACTAGTGCAAGTTCTCTCAACAATAATAACATAGATAGATCATATAACAAGCCCTCAACATGCAACAAAGAGTCACTTCGAAGCCACTAATAGCGGAGAACAAACGTAGAGATTATGGTAGGGTACGAAACCACCTCAAAGTTATTCTTTCGGATCAATCTATAAAAGAGTTCGTACTAGAATAACACCTTAAGATACAAATCAACCAGAACCCTAATGTCACCTAGATACTCCATTGTCACCTCAAGTATCCGTGGGCATGATTATATGATATGCATCACACAATCTCAGATTCATCCAACCAACATAAAAGTACTTCAAAGAGTGCCCCAAAGTTTCTATCGGAGAGTCAAGAACGTGTGCCAACCCCTATGCATAGTTTCCCAATGTCACGAAACCCGCAAGTTGATCACCAAAACATACATCAAGTGGCACATGATATCCCATTGTCACCACAGATAATCACGGCAAGACATACATCAAGTGTTCTCATAAAGACTCAATCCGATAAGATAACTTCAAAGGGGAAACTCAATTCATCACAAGAGAGTAGAGGGGGAGAAACATCATAAGATCCAACTACAATAGCAAAGCTCGGGATACATCAAGATCGTGCCATAGAGGGAACATGAGAGAGAACACGAGAGAGAGAGAGATCAAACACATAGCTACTGGTACATACCCTCAGCCCCGAGGGTGAACTACTCCCTCCTCGTCATGGATAGCACCGGGATGATGAAGATGGCCACCGGTGATGGGTTCCCCCTCCGGCAGGGCACCGGAACGGGCTCCCGAGAGGTTTTTGGTGGCTACAGAGGCTTGCAGCGGCGGAACTCCCGATCTATTTTCTGTTCTAGAAGTTTTAGGGTACGTAGGTATATATGGGTGCAAGGGGTACGTTGGTGGACCTCCGGGGTGCTCACGAGGTAGGGGGCGCGCCCCCCACCCTCGTGGGCAGCCCGGGACTCCCCTAACGTGCACTCCAAGCCCATCAGGTTGGTTTCCTTCCAAAATTAACTTCTCGAGAGTATTTCGTTCCGTTTTGACTCCGTCTGATATTCCTTTTCCTCGAAACACTGAAATAGGCATAAAAAAGCAAATCTAGGCTGGGCCTCCAGTTAGTAGGTTAGTCCCAAAAGTAATATAAAAGTGGAAAATAAAGCCCAATATAGTCCAAAACAGTAGATAAAGTAGCATGGAGCAATCAAAAATTATAGATACGTTGGAGACGTATCAAACATCCCCAAGCTTAATTCCTGCTCGTCCTCGAGTAGGTAAATGATAAAAAAGAATTTTTGATATGGAGTGATACTTTGGCATAATTTCAATATAAATCTTCTTACTTGTGATATGAATATTAATATCCGAAAGATTCAAGACAAAAGTTCATATTGACACAAAAATAATAATACTTCAAGCATACTAATCAAAGCAATCATGTCTTCTCGAAATAACATGGCAAAAGAAAGTTCAACCCTACAAAATCATATAGTTAGGCTATGCTTCATTTTCGTCACACAAAGATGTTCCCAAGTTCTATATCCCCGATGACAAGCCAAGCAATTGTTTCATACTCAAATAATCTCAAACTTTTTTCAACCTTCATGCAATACATGAGCGCGAGCCATGGATATAGCAGTATGGGTGGAATAGAATATGATGATGGGGACTGTGTGGAGAAGACAAAAAGGAGAAAGTCTCACATTGACGAGGCTAATCAACGGGCTATGTAGATGCCCATCAATTGGTGTCAACATGAGGAGTAAGGATTGCCATGCAACGGATGCACTAGAGCTATGAATGCTCAACAAAAGAAAACTAGTGGGTGTGCATCCAACTCTCTTGCTCATGAAGACCTAGGGCATTTGAGGAAGCCCATTGTAGGAATATACAAGCCAAGTTCTATAATAAAAAATTCCCACTAGTATGAAAAGGACAACTTTATGAGACTCACTACATGAGGAACAAGGTGCTATTTTGAAGCACAATATATGAGACTCACTACATGAAGAACAAGGTGCTACTTTGAAGCACAAGTGTGGAAAAAGAGATAGTAGCATTGCCCTTATTTTTTTTATTTTTTTGGGCCTTTCTTTTTTTTGGCCTTTCTCTCTTTTTTTTGGGGCAATGCTCTAATAATGATGATCATAACACTTCTATTGATTACAACATAAGGATTACAACTCGAAACATAGAACAAGATATGACTCTATATGAATGCCTCCGGCGGTGTACCGGGATGGTGCAATGAATCAAGAGTGACATGTATGAAAAGTAATGCATGGTGGCTTTGCCACAAATATGATGTCAACTCTATGATCATGCAATGGCAATATGACAAAAGTAATGTATGTCATGATGATGATGGTGGAAGTTGCATGGCAATATATCTTGGAATGGCTATGGAAATGCCATGATAGGTGGGTATGGTGGCTGTTTTGAGGAAGATATAAGGAGGTTTATGTGTGATAGAGCGTATCGTATCATGGGGTTTGGATGCACCGGCGAATTTTGCACCAACTCTCAAGGTGAGAAAGGGCAATGCACGGTACTGAAGAGGCTAGCAAAGGCGGAAAGGTGAGAGTGCGTATAATCCATGGACTCAACATTAGTCAAAAGAACTCATATACTTATTGCAAAAATTTAGAAGTCATCAAAAATTAAGTACTATGCGCATGCTCCTAGGGGGATAGATTGGTAGGAAAAGACAATCGCTCGTCCCCGACCGCCACTCATAAGGATGCACAAGCCAGGTACACTTCATGTTTCAAATTTGTTACACAACTTTCACCATACGTGCATGCTACGGGACTTGCAAACTTCAACACAAGCATTTCTCAAATTCACAATTAACCAACTAGCACTACTTTGATATTATCACCTCCATATCTCAAAACAATTATCAAGCATTAAACTTATCTTAGTATTCAACGCACTCAAAAGAAAGTTTCACATATCTTGAATACCAAGTATATTTATATTAAGCAAACTACCATGCTATTAACGACTCTCAAAATAATCTAAGTGAAGTATGAGAGTTCATATATTTCTTCAAATTAAACTACCACCATGCTCTAAAAGGTATAAGTTAAGTACTAGAGCAAAAATTATCACGCTCAAAAGATATAAGTGAAGCGCTATGAGCAAAACTATCAAGCTCAAAAGATATAAGTGAAGCACATAGAGTATTTTAAAAAATTCCAAATCATGTAAGGCTCTCTCTCATTTAATAATTTCAGATCTTGATACTTTATTCAAACAGCAAGCAAAGCTAAAGAAAACTACATTGCAAGGATAGCACAACTCATGTGAAGAAGCAAAAACTTAGGCTCAACCGATACTAACCGATAGTTGTTGATGAAGAAAGGTGGGATGCCTACTAGGGCATCCCCAAGATTAGATGCTTGAGACTTCTTGAAATATTATCTTGGGGTGCCTTGGGCATCCCCAAGCTTGAACTTTTGTGTCTCCTTAATTCCTCTCATATCATGGTTTCTCTTTTTATCAAAAGCTTCATTCACAACAAACTCAACAAGAACTCGTGAGATAGGTTAGCATAAAGCAATGCAAAACCTTATCATTTTCTACTGTAACAAATCACTAAAATTATTATTCTACATTGAATACTAAATGTCTCTTCATATTTAATACTCCTATCCTCAAATAGAGTCATTAAACAAGCAAACATATGCAAACAATGCAAACATAACAGCAATCTGTCAAAACAGTACAGTCTGTAAAGAATGCAGGAGTATCAATACTTCCCTAACTCCAAATATTATGAACTAAAATTCCCACTGTAGTAAATTTATCAGATCTCATTATGCAAAAAGTTTCAACATTATATCACTCTCTGACTTTTCTAGGGAATTTTTGCAACAGAGGTAAACTTTCTGTTTTGAAATAGCAACATGTATACTAGCAAAATAAGCATGGCAAAGGATATCCTTGACTTCTTTATTGAAACTAAAGATGAAAAACATTAATATAATTAACATCAAGCAAATACTAACAAAAGAAAATGACGCTCCAAGCAAAACACATATCATGTGGTGAATAAAAATATAGCTCCAAGTAAAGCTACCGATAAACCATAAACGAAGACGAAAGAGGGGATGCCATCCGGGGCATCCCCAAGCTTAGGATCTTGGTTGTCCTTGAATATTACCTTGGGGTGCCTTGGGAATCCCCAAGCTTAGGCTCTTACCACTCCTTATTCCATAGTCCATCGAATCTTTACCCAAAACTTGAAAACTCCACAACACAAAACTCAACAGAAAACTCGTAAGCTCCGTTAGTATAAGAAAGTAAAACAGCCACCTAGGTACTGTAATGTACTCATTATAAATTCATATTGGTGTAATATCTACTGTACTTCAACTTATCTATGGTTCATACCCTCCGATACTACTCATAGATTCATCAAAATAAGCAAACAACACATAGAAAACAGAATCTGTCGAAAACAGAGCAGTCTGTAGTAATCTGTATCAAACATATACTTATGGAACTACAAAAATTCTACAAAATTAGGAAGTCCTAAGCAATTCGTGTACCAATCCAGAGCAAAAAGAATCAGATTAGAAGCACGTTTCTGTGAATTAGCAACACTAATTTACTGGGTGCAAAAGTTTCTGATTTTCAGCAGGATCAATCACAACTATCACCGTAAGCTATCCTAAAGGTCTTACTTGGAACTTTATTGAAACAAAAGATATAAAACATGATTACTACAGTATCATAATCATGTGAACACACAAAAACAGTAAGGATAAGTATTGGGTTGTCTCCCAACAAGTGCTTTTCTTTAATGTCTTTCTAGCTAGGCATGATGATGACAATGATGCTCACATAAAAGATAAGAATTGAAACATAATGGGGGCATCATGAAGCATATTACTAGCACTTTTAAGCCTAACCCACTTCCTATTCATAGGGATTTTGTGAGCAAACAACTTATGGGAACAATAATCAACAAGCATAGGAAGGTAACACAAGCATAGCTTCAAGAATTTAAGCACATAGAGAGGAAACTTGATATTATTGCAATTCCTACAAGCATATATTCCTCCCTCATAATAATGTTCAGTATCATCATGAATGAATTCAACAATATAACCAGCACCTAAAGCATTCTTTTCATGATCTACAAGCATAGAAAATTTACTACTCTCCACATGAATAATAGTGGAAGTATCATAAGAGACTTGAACAATAAAAATTGTTTCCACATTAAAAGGGTAATGTTCAGAAAAAGGGTAATAATAATCATGACAAGATTTGTAAATATAATCATCACTACTTTTTATAGCATAAGTTTCATCACAATAATCATCATAAGTAGCAACTTCGTTCTCATCATAATCGATTGAAACCTCTCCCAAGATAGTGGAATCACTAAATAAAGTTACCACTCTTCCAAATCCACTTTCGTATTCATCACAATAAAATTAAACATCCTCCAAAATAGTGGGATCACTACTTCCTAAAGTTGACTCTCTTCCGAACCCACTTTCATCAATATAATCATCATAGGTAGGAGGCATGCTATCATCATAACAACTTTGCATATCAAAACTTGGGATGCTAAAAATATCATCTTCATTAAACATAGCATCCCCAAGCTTGGGACAAACATTAATTCCAGCAAATATATTCTCAAATATTTCATCCCAATCAAACATAGCTTCCCCAAGCTTGGTCCCTTTCGTATCATAAGCATAATCACTCTCATCATTAAAAATATTGATAGTACCAATAGTATAGCAATTATCATCATCACAATGAGTAGTAGGAGCAACATCATTTGGGAGGGATACCTTTTTACCTTTGTTGCTCCTTATTTTCTTTTTATTCTTCACATTATGTGTAGGTTCAACCTTCCTCTTTGAGCTCCTTATTGATGAGATTGGTTGAATAGAAAGCTCCTCCTCGTTACCTGATTCGTCATTAGAAATAATAGGAGGAGATTGGGAAGTCTCTTCCCTTTCATTAGTATTCTCATCATCCTCTATTTGTTTTCTTTTCTTTATGTAATTGGCAATATAAGGATTTTCCATGTAATTCACCGCACAATACATATAAATCTTCTCTAGATCAAAATCAAGAATTCTATCAAGATTAAATTTTGGAATACCCTCAGTTATACGTTTCATTTCTTCATACCCCAAAAGAAGGCTAGGCTCCTTATGATGCTCAAGGGTAATCAAATTATCACAATATTTGGACACGACTTGATCATGAAACAAATAGCATTGGAGCTTTAAATGACCATGTTCATTGCAAAGTTCACAAGGGGCGCAAAAAATATTGAATATTTCAGCACATTCATCTAACTCTTCTTGCAACAATTTGGTTTCTAAGTACTTATTCCTCTTGCAATATCGATCTTCCCTATTGGGTGTATTCATGAAAACATGCACTCCACAAAAGTTGACATGCTCATAAGAGATATTTTCATCATAACTAGTGCAATCATCATTAGCATCATGGATATTCAAAGAATTCGTACTAACAACATTGCAATTATGCTCATCATTCAAAGATTTAGTGCCAAACAATTTAGAGATTTCTTCTTCTAGCACTTGAGCACAATTATCCTTTCCATCATACTCACGAAAGATATTAAAAAGGTGAAGCGTATGAGACAAACTCAACTCCATTTTTTTGTAGCTTTCTTTTATAGACTAACTAGTGCTAAAACAAGAAACAAAAAGATTCGATTTGCAAGATCTAAAGATATACCTTCAAGCGCTAACCTCCCCGGCAACGGCGCCAGAAAAGAGCTTGATGTCTACTACACAACCTTCTTCTTGTAGACGTTGTTGGGCCTGCAAGTGCACAGGTTTGTAGGACAGTAGCAAATTTCCCTCAAGTGGATGACCTAAGGTTTATCAATCCGTAGGAGGCGTAGGATGAAGATGGTCTCTCTCAAGCAACCCTGCAACCAAATAACAAAGAGTCTCTTGTGTCCCCAACACACCCAATACAATGGTAAATTGTATAGGTGCACTAGTTCGGCGAAGAGATGGTGATACAAGTGCAATATAGATGGTAGATAAAGGTATTTGTAATCTGAAATAATAAAAACAGCAAGGTAACAAGTGATAAAAGTGAGCGTAAACGGTATTGCAATGATAGGAAACAAGGCCTAGAGTTCATACTTTCACTAGTGCAAGTTCTCTCAACAATAATAACATAGATAGATCATATAACAAGCCCTCAACATGCAACAAAGAGTCACTCCGAAGCCACTAATAGCGGAGAACAAACGTAGAGATTATGGTAGGGTACGAAACCACCTCAGAGTTATTCTTTCGGATCAATCTATAAAAGAGTTCGTACTAGAATAACACCTTAAGATACAAATCAACCAAAACCCTAATGTCACCTAGATACTCCATTGTCACGTCAAGTATCCGTGGGCATGATTATACGATATGCATCACACAATCTCAGATTCATCCAACCAACATAAAAGTACTTCAAAGAGTGCCCCAAAGTTTCTATCGGAGAGTCAAGAACGTGTGCCAACCCCTATGCATAGGTTCCCAATGTCACGAAACCTGCAAGTTGATCACCAAAACATACCTCAAGTGGCACATGATATCCCATTGTCACCACAGATAATCACAGCAAGACATACATCAAGTGTTCTCATAAAGACTCAATCCGATAAGATAACTTCAAAGGGGAAACTCAATTCATCACAAGAGAGTAGAGGGGGAGAAACATCATAAGATCCAACTACAATAGCAAAGCTCGGGATACATCAAGATCGTGCCATAGAGGGAACATAAGAGAGAACACGAGAGAGAGAGAGATCAAACACATAGCTACTGGTACATACCCTCAGCCCCAAGGGTGAACTACTCCCTCCTCGTCATGGATAGCGCCGGGATGATGAAGATGGCCACCGGTGATGGGTTCCCCCTCCGGCAGGGCACCGGAACGGGCTCCCGAGAGGTTTTTGGTGGCTATAGAGGCTTGCGGCGGCGGAACTCCCGATCTATTTTCTGTTCTGGAAGTTTTAGGGTACATAGGTATATATGGGTGCAAGGGGTACGTCGGTGGACCTCCGGGGTGCTCACGAGGTAGGGGGCGCACCCAGGGGGAGGGGGGCGCGCCCCCACCCTCGTGGGCAGCCCGGGACTCCCCTAACGTGCACTCCAAGCCCATCAGGTTGGTTTCCTTCCAAAATTAACTTCTCCAGTTGATTGCGTTCCGTTTTGACTCCGTCTGATATTCCTTTTCCTCGAAACACTGAAATAGGCATAAAACAGCAAATCTGGGCTGGGCCTCCGGTTAGTAGGTTAGTCCCAAAAGTAATATAAAAGTGAAAAATAAAGCCCAATATAGTCCAAAACAGTAGATAAAGTAGCATGGAGAAATCAAAAATTATAGATACGTTGGAGACGTATCAATGCCCAATATGTAAGAAACTTCTCCCAGGTCTTTCATAGAAAAGCTCTTATTCAGGTATCCCTTTATGCTATCCAGAAATTCTGTTTCATTTCCAATCAACAATATGTCGTCTACATACAAGATCAAAAATGCTACAGAGCTGCCACTCATTTTCTTGTATATACAGGCTTCTCCAAAAGTCTGTATAAAACCATATGCTTTGATCATGCTATCAAAGCATTTATTCCAACTCTGAGAGGCTTGCACTAGTCCATAAATGGATCGCTGGAGCTTGCACACTTTGCTAGCACCCTTTGGATCGACAAAACCTTCCGGTTGCATCATATACGACTCTTCTTCTACAAATCCATTCAGGAATGCAGTTTTAACATCCATTTGCCAAATTTCATAATCATAAAATGTAGCAATTGCTAACATGATTCAGACAGACTTAAGCATCACTACCGGTGAGAAAGTCTCATCGTAGTCAACTCCTTGAACTTGTCGAAAACCTTTCGCAACAAGTCCAACTTTGTAAACAGTAACATTACCGTCTGCGTCGGTCTTCTTCTTAAAGATCCATTTATTTTCTATGGCTTGCCGATCATCGGGCAAGTCCACTAAAGTCCGAACTTTGTTCTCATACATGGATCCCATCTCAGATTTCATGGCCTCAAGACATTTCACGGAATCTGGGCTCATCATCGGTTCCTCATAGTTTGTAGGTTCATCATGGTCTAGTAACATGACTTCAAGAACAAGATTACCGTAGCACTCTGGTGCGAATCTTACTCTGGAAGACCTACGAGGTTCTATAGTAACTTGATCTGAAGTTTCATCATCATCATCATTAACTTCCTCACTAATTGGTGTAGGAATCACTAGAACCAATTTATGTGATGAACTACTTTCCAATAAGGGAGAAGGTACAATTACCTCATCAAATTCTACTTTCCTCCCACGCACTTCTTTCGAGAGAAACTCCTTCTCTAGAAAGGATCAATTCATAGCAACAAAGATTTTGCCTTCGGATCTGTGATAGAAGGTGTACCCAATAGTTTCCTTTGGGTATCCTATGAAGACGCACTCCTCCGATTTGGGTTCGAGCTTATCAGGTTGAAGCTTTTTCACATAAGCATCGCAACCCCAAACTTTAAGAAACGACAACATTGGTTTCTTGCCAAACCACAATTCATAAGGCGTCGTCTCACGGATTTTGATGGTACCCTATTTAAAGTGAATGCAGCCGTCTCTAGAGCATAACCCCAAAACGATAGCAGTAAATCAGTAAGAGACATCATAGATCACACCATATCTAATAAGGTATGGTTACAATGTTCGGACACACCATTTCGCTGTGGTGTTCCAGGTGGCGTTAATTGTGAAACTATCCCATGTTGTTTCAAGTGAAGACCAAACTCGTAACTTAAATATTCTCCTCCACGGTCAGATCATAGAAACTTTATTTTCTTGTTACGATGATTTTCCACTTCACTCTGAAATTCTTTGAACTTTTCAAATGTTTCAGACTTATGCTTCATTAAGTAGATATACCCACATCTGCTCAAATCATCTACGAAGGTAAGAAAATTATGATACACACCACGAGCATCAATACTCATTGGACCGCATATATCGGTATGTATTATTTCCAACAAGTCAGTAGCTCGTTCCATCATTTCGGAGAACGGAGTTTTAGTCATCTTGCCCATAAGGCACGGTTCGCAAGCACCAAGTGATTCATAATCAAGTGATTCCAAAAGTCCATCAGCATGGGGTTTCTTCATGCGCTTTACACCAATATGACCCAAATGGCAGTGTCACAAATAAGTTGCACTATCATTATTAAACTTCAATCTTTTGGCTTCAACAGTATGAATATGTGTATCAGTACTATCGAGATTCAACAGAAATAGACCACTCAGCAGGGGTGCATGACCATAAAAGATATTACTCATATAAATATAACAACCATTATTCTCTGGTTTAAATGAATAACCGTCTCGCATTAAACAAGATCCAGATATAATGTTCATGCTCAACGCTGGCACCAAATAACAATTATTCATGTCTAAAACTAATCCCGATGGTAGATGTAGAGGTAGCGTGCCGACGACGATCACATCAACTTTGGAACCATTTCCCACGCGCATCATCACCTCGTCCTTAGCCAATCTTCGCTTAATCTGTAGCCCCTATTTTGATATGCAAATATGAGCAACAAAAGTATCAAATACCCAGGCGCTACTGCAAGCATTAGTTAAGTACACATCAATAACATGTATATCAAATATACCTTTCACTTTGCCATCCTTCTTATCCGCCAAATACTTGGGCAGTTCCGCTTCCAGTGACCAGTCCCTTTATAGTAGAAGCACTCAGTTTCAAGCTTAGGTCCACACTTGGGTTTCTTCTCTTGAGCAGCAACCTTTTTGCCGTTCTTCTTGAAGTTCCCCTTCTTCCCTTTGCCCTTTTTCTTGAAACTAGTGGTCTTATTGACCATCAACACTTGACGCTCCTTTTCGATTTTTACCTCCGCGGCCTTTAGCATCGCGAAGAGCTCGGGAATAGTCTTGTTCATCCCTTGCATATTATAGTTCATCACGAAGCCTTTATAGTTTGGTGGCAGTGATTGAAGAACTTTGTCAATGACACAATCAACTGGAAGATCAACTCCCAGCTGAGTCAAGTGATTATGATACCCAGACATTTTGAGTATGTGTTCACTGACATAACTATTCTCCTCCATTTTACAGCTGTAGAACTTATTGGAGACTTCATATCTCTCAACTCGGGCATTTGCTTGAAATATTAACTTCAACTCTTGGAACATCTCATATGCTCCGTGACGTTCAAAACGTCTTTGAAGTCCCGATTCTAAGCCGTAAAGCATGGCACACTAAACTATCGAGTAGTCATCAGCTTTGCTCTGCCAGACATTTTTAACGTCATCAGTAGCATCTGCAATAGGCCTGGCACCTAGTGGTGCTTGCAGGACGTAATTCTTCTGTGCAGCAATGAGGATAATCCTCAAATTACGGACCCAGTCCGTGTAGTTGCTGTCATCATCTTTCAACTTAGCTTTCTCTAGGAACGCATTAAAATTCAAAGGAACAGTAGCACGAGCCATTGACCTACAACAACATAGACATGCAAAATACTATCAGGCACTAAGTTCATGATAAATTAAAGTTCAATTAATCATATTACTTAAGAACTCCCACTTAGATAGACATCCCTCTAATCATCTAAGTGATCACGTGTCAACTAAACCATGTCCAATCATCACGTGATATGGAGTAGTTTTCAATGGTGAACATCACTATGTTGATCATATCTACTATATGATTCACGCTCGACCTTTCGGTCTCAATGTTCCGAGGCCATATCTGCATATGCTAGGCTCGTCAAGTTTAAACTGAGTATTCTGCGTGTGTTAAACTGGCTTGCACCCGTTGTATGTGAACGTAGAGCTTATCAAACCCGATTATCACGTGGTGTTTCGGCACGGCGAACTGTAGCAATGGTTCATACTCAGGGAGAACAGTTGTACCTTGAAACTTAGTAAGGGATCATCTTATAATGCTACCGACATTCTAAGAAAAATAAGATGCATAAAGGGTAAACATCACATGCAATCGAAATATGTGACATGATATGGCGATCATCATCTTGTTCTCATGATCTCCATCACCGAAGCATCGTCATGATCTCCAACGTCACCAGCTCAACACCTTGATCTCCATCGTAGCATCGTTATCGTTTTGCCACCTATTGTTACTACGACTATCACTGCCGCTTAGTGATAAAGTAAAACAATTACATGGCGATTGCATTGCATACAATAAAGTGACAACCATATGGCTCCTGCCAGTTGCCGATAACTTTGTTACAAAACATGATCATCTCATACAACAATTTATATCACATCATGCTTGACCATATCACATCACAACAAGCCCTACAAATACAAGTTAGACGTCCTCTACTTTGTTTTTGCAAGTATTATGTGGCTGCTACGGGCTTCTAGCAAGAACTGTTCTTACCTACGCATCAAAATCACAACGATTTTTTGTCAAGTGTGCTTTTTTAACCTTCAACAAGGACCGGGCGTAGCCACACTCGATTCAACTAAAGTTGGAGAAACAGACACTCACCAGCCACCTATGTGCAAAGCACGTCGGTAGAACCAGTCTTGCGTAAGCATACGCGTAATGTTGGTCTGAGCCGCTTCATCCAACAATACCGCCAAATCAAAGTATGACATGCTGGTAAGCAGTATGACTATTACCGCCCACAACTCTTTGTGTTCTACTCGTGCATATAACATCTACGCATAGACCTGGCTCGGATGCCATTGGTGGGGGAACGCGGTAATTTCAAAAAAAAAATTCTATGATCACGCAAGATCTATCTAGGTGATGAATAGCAACAAGAGGGGAGAGTGTGTCCACGTACCCTCGTAGACCGAAAGCGGAAGTGTTTAGTTAACACGGTTGATGTAGTCGAACGTCTTCGTGATCCAACCGATCCAAGAACCGAACGTATGGCACCTCCGCGTTCAGCACACGTTCAGCTCGGAGACGTCCCTCGTACTCTTGATCCAGTTGAGGCCGAGGGAGAGTTTCGTCAGCACGACGGCATGGTGAAGGTGATGATGAAGTTACCGGCGCAGGGCTTCGCCTAAGCACTACGACGATATGACCGAGGTGTGTAACTATGGAGGGGGGCACCGCACACGGGTAAACAATTGTCAACTTGTGTGTTCTAGGGTGCCCCCTTGCCCCTGTATATAAAGGAGCAAGGGGGGAGGACGGTCGGCCCATGTAGGGCGCGCCCCAAGTAGGATTCCTACTAGGAATCCTATTCCTAGTAGGTTTCCAACTTGGGGAAGAGAGGGAGAGAGGGAAGGCAAGGGGGCGCCGCCCCCCTTCCTTGTCCTATCCAGACTTAGGGGGAGGGGGCGTGCAGCATGCCCTGGCTGGCCATTCTCTCTCTCCAGTAGGGCCCATCGAGGCCCTTTAGTACCCCGGGGGGTTCCGGTAACCCTCCGGTACTCAAGTTTTATCCGAAACTTCTCCGGAACACTTCCGGTGTCCGAATATAGTCGTCCAATATATCAACATTTATGTCTCGACCATTTCGAGACCCCTCGTCATGTCCGTGATCACATCCGGGACTCCGAACAATCTTCGGTACAACATATCACATAAACTCATAATACCGATCGTCATCGAGCGTTAAGCATGCGGACCCTACGAGTTCGAGAACTATGTAGACATGACCGGGACACATCTCCAGTCAATAACCAATAGTGGAACCTGGATGCTCATATTGGTTCCTACATATTCTACGAAGATCTTTATCGGTCAAACCGCATAACAACATACGTTGTTCACTTTGTCATCGGTATGTTACTTGCCGGAGATTCGATCGTCGGTATCTCAATACCTAGTTCAGTCTCATTACCGGCAAGTTTCTTTAATCGTTCCATAATACTTCATCCTATAACTAACTCATTAGTAACAATGCTTGCAAGGCTTATAGTGATGAGTATTACCGAGAGGGCCCAGAGATACCTCTCCGAAACACGGAGTGACAAATCCTAATCTCGATCTATGCCAACCCAACAAACACCTTCGGAGACACCTGTAGAGCACCTTTATAATCACCCTTTTACGTTGTGACGTTTGGTAGCACACAAAGTGTTCCTTCGGTATTCGGGAGTTGCATAATCTCGTATTCTGAGGAACTTGTATAAGTCATGAAGAAAGCAGTAGCAATGAAACTAACACGATCATAATGCTAAGCTAACGGATGGGTCATGCCCATCACATCATTCTCCTAATGGTGTGATCCTGTTCATCAAATGACAACACATGTCTATGGTTAGGAAACATAACAATCTTTGATTAACGAGCTAGTCAGTTAGAGGCATACTAGGGACTATATGTTTTGTCTATGTATTCACACATGTACTAAGTTTCCGGTTAATACAATTATAGCATGAATAATAAACATTTTTCATGAATTAAGGAAATAAATAATAACTTTATTATTGCCTCTAGAGCATATTTCCTTCAGGCGCACGCTCCTGGCTCCTGAACCTTCCCATGGGGTCGATCTCTTCTTGGGACGAGCTCTGCGAGCGCTTCATCGCCAACTTCCAAGGCACTCGCGGTCGCGCTCCTGGGGCAAGCGACCTGCAACGCATCAAGCTGAAGCCAGGCAAAACCCTGCATAAGTAAATACAACGCTTTACCAACGTCCGCCTCAAGGTCTCGAAGGTGTCGGATGAGGCCATCATTACAGCATTCTCCGAGGGTGTCCAGTATGTCAAGATGAAGGAAGAGCTTGCGATGCATGAGGACTTGTGCTCGGGTCTGGAGATGTTTAACATGGCAACCAGATGCGTGAGGGTAGAGGAAGGTCGCTCTCCCTCTTGGAAGTTTCCGGAGGTCAATATTAAAGACAAGAAGGCCAAAGCTAAGGACGTAAAGTGCAAGGGTCCAGTTGTGCTCGCGGCTGAACCTGAGATGAAGTGCGGCTGCGACCACCCCGAGTCCTCCAAGGCAGCCGCCTGTTCTGTGTCTTCCACAACATCCATAGCCAAAACACCAATGACTGCCAAGAGTTCAGGGTGATCCATGATGGGCGCTTTGGCCACCGTACCGAGCGCAACGACCGTGGCTACGGTCATGGGGGAGGCCGCGGTGGTGGTTGCTAGGATAACCGCGACCCTCGCCAGGACCGCTGGTAGGTCACACCTTGCGATAGCCCTTGCAGAGACCACCCTTGTGAGGACCGTCCTCAGGGCAATGTCGGCCTCCCTCCGCTGCCGCCGCCAAGGAGGAACGATGACCACCGACAAGACGATGGGGCTGGGGGCTTCCAGGAGCCTCGCGCCATTGCCTGCATCCTGGGTGGCGCTCAGGCTCCCGCCTCTCATCGCATCTTCAAGCAGTTCACTTGTGAGGTGAACGCAACCCTCCCCAAGCTCGAGACGCCGCGTCCCCTCTGGTGGTCCAAGTACGCCATCACCTTCGATTCTATAGACCTGCTCAAGTGTTCCGCCATCGCTGGTGCGCTCTCGATGCTCTGCTCGCCGACCATCGGCAACGTCCTTGTCACCAAGACTCTCATCGACGGTGGAGTGGGGCTCAACGTCCCCTCCGTCAAGACGTTTGACATGCTCCAGGTGCCATATGACCAACTTCCGCCCACCAAGTCTTTCTCAGGAGTGACCGATGGATCCACCATACCCATAGGGCAGATTCACCTTCCTGTCACCTTCGACGAGCACGACAACTACCACACCGACCTCATTAACTTCAACGTCGCCCACATTCGCCTCCCGTACAACGCCATCCTCGGGTATCCGGCCCTCGCCAAGTTCATGGCAGCGACTCACCAGGGCTACAACGTCCTCAAGATGCCAGGAAGTGGCGGTATCATCATGGTCACCTGCGACGAGAAGGATGCGGTGTGCTTCCTCGAGCGTGCCTACAAGGACGAAGAGTAGAGAACTCAGAAGACGAGGGTGCCATCCGTCCTCCTGAGGCCATCCCCAAGAAGAAGAATCAGCTCCTCCTCAAGGGCTGTCAGGAGGCTGGGACGTCCGACAATGGTGCCTTAGGCCCTGCGCCCACTGCTGGGGCACCTTCCTCTCTTGCATAGGAAGGCGCGCCCGATGCCCCTCTCAAGACGGGCTCGGGGGCTCTCGTCTAGAGGGCCTCTGACCTATCCAGCATCACGAGGGAGGCGTTCGGGAACCACGTGGAGGCGTGCTTCAAGGCATGCTTCCGTGAGCGAGGCACGAGGCGCGAGGCACGAGGCGCTCAGGAGTTCATCACCAAGGCATCGAGGAGCTTCAGGAGGCGCGAGCCATGCATGGAGAGTGCTGCCCTGCGTCATCCGGTGCAGCTGCCGCCCCCGAAGTGGGTGGCAAGCTGCGCGTCTGCGTCAACATCCCAGGCCTCAACAGGGATGCTTCTCAGGAGCTCTTCTGGTCGTCCCGCGTTGGCCGGTGTGGGGGCCGCCCCCACAGCTATGTCTGCATGCCATTTGGCATGCCGAACGCGACTGCCTTACACCGGCACTACATGTAGGGCATTCTGACAGCTCACAAGGCCAGGCACCAGGCATTCCTGATGGAGGAGGTGTCGGAACATCGCAAGCCCCGCGGACCTCCGGAGCCCCCCGAGACTCAGCAGTCGGCCGACTCGTCAGGAGCGACTTCTGCATCACGCATCTCCAGCTTCTTCGCATCTTCAGCTTCTCCAACGCCTCTACAACGACGGTGCCAGGTGAGTTTTTGGTTTGTTTAGTTGAGGGCACCCCTCAAGCTGCATTATCCTCAAGTTGTATGGGTCCATCCCTACAGCATGTATCGCTTTGCACATATATCAGAACTGGCCTTATTCCTTCATGAGTTGCTTTATATATTACCACCTGCATGTTCGGTGCTTCGCCACCATGAATGTCGTGCACCCTCACAAAACCGCCCACGACCACCTCATGATTAAGGATTGGCACGACGTCTGTGCTTGGGTCCGTCCCTGCAGCGTCGCTAAACCCAAGTTGCCGAGCTCTGTCTCGCGGGCCAGCTCTCGTGTACGTCACCTCCTGTGGTCCTTGGTGCCTTGTTCTCGCATGAGCTAATCGAGAGTGGATGAGTTAGAGCATGCGACCTGGTGCCTCGCCGCTTCGGGAGCCGCGCGCCGGTTATCTTTCCTTGGGATTGTTGCATGAGAAGACTGGGCATGTCGCTATGCTCTGGTTCGTCCCTACATTGTCGATAAACCCAACGGCTGAGCACTGTCTGGCCGGCCAGACCCGTTCACGTCACCTCCTGGGTCATTGGTGTTTGGCCTTCTCATGCGATGTCCTCCGGAGATTTAGTCGGTGCATGCCACCTAAACATCTCGCAGGACCCTCACAAATGTTCTGAATAAAGAATTCAGGTGCAACCCACCTTGAGGTAGGGCCTCGTGAGTCCCGGGCTAGCTCACGGGTGCCCATATACACCTCCTCTAGTCCTGCCATACTAGCCATGTGTCAGGACGGGGTTGTACATGCCCTGGAGTCTACCCCCCGAGGGAGCTCCCACCCACGCACCAGTGGAAGCCCCATGCTCCGCGCTGGTGGACGACGCGGTTGAGGAGCGGCTATGCCCATGCAAGAGTGGAAGCACCATGCTCTGTGCTAGTGAATAAACAATCGAGGGCGCCTCCGGGCTGCACCAACCTCATGATGGCCGCTTGTCCGACCGATCAACCTCTCCCTGTGATGAGCGCACAGGGGCTGGACACAGGGGCTACGCTCAGGATCAACCTGGCGCACGACACCTCACCAGGTCCTTACACCTGGTCCTTGCGCACCTCTCCCAGGCAAAGGCTGACGGGAAAAGTTATGGAGGTCATGAAGGTAACTCGTACGTGAAGGGGGACCCCTAAGCATCGCGATTCAAGGGCCTCGCTGGCCCCGTAGCCCCTCACCCCTTGGTCTCCTCCTGGTTATCCAGACGCCCCAACGGCGGTTGAGGTATGTGCGGGGTCAGACCCTGCCGATGCAGAGCACCAGTGCCCTCATGGCAATCTGACTCGCAGAAAGTCGAAGTTGTTCGCACGTCAAGAGGGACCCCTGAGCATCACGACTCAGGGGCCTCACTAGATGCGTAGCCCCTTACCCCTGGGTCTCGTCCTGGTGATCCGGATGCCCCAATGGCGGCTGAGGTACGCGCGGGGCCGGGCCTTCCTGACCTAGAACACTAAGGCAAAAAGGAAATCACGGAGTTCCAGCTAATTATTACAAATGTTCCACAAATTTAAATAGAAGTTCTCACGCCTCCATGAGGAACAACAGATGTTGCAGGAACGAACTGGGAGGAAGCGCCACCATCACCTCGACCTCCGTTGTCGCCCGCCTTACGAAGCCCGTCGACAATGACGCCGCCACCATATTCTTTGTCGTCTTCGGTCGCAACAGCCGCGGGCTCGGGGATGCAGAGGAACTTCTCCAGTAGGGCCTCCGCTGGCTTCTTCACGACCTCGGCATCAGTGTCGCGGGATTCAGAAGCCACCGGTTCGGTCAGGTTGCCGAGGTCGAGGGTTGACTCCCGAAGGTGGAGGTGGCTGAAGACACGCGCCGCAGCCGCGGTGAAAAGCGCGCGGCACTCCCCCTCCACCATGGAGTCCACTCCAGCGGCAACGCCTTCAAGCGCATCGGCGAGCTTGGGGAGAAGCCCAGAAGGCCATCCTCCGGAGTCGCCAGCGGCTTCTCGTTCCCTTCCCCGTAAAGGGAGTGCAGCGTCGTGCGGGACCTCAGCTCGAGGGCGACGAAGGCTTCGCGCCCCGTGGTTGCCGCCTTCTTCGCGGTGACGAGGGTCTTTTTCCTGGCCTCCAGCCGGGACGTCTCCTCAGAGACAAGCTGGGCGTGGGACGCCTGGGCCCTGTGCACCTCCTCCTTCAGCTTGCCCAGGTGGTCCCACTCTGCAGCTTGGTCCTCGGCCGCTTGGGCCAGCTTGGCGTCGCAATCGGTGAGTGCCGCCTCCCAAGCCTTGCGCTCCTCTTCACGTTCTTGGAGCCGAAGGGTTTGGTCAGCCTGCTTCTCGCAGAGAGCCTTCAACTCTGCTTTTGCCGTGTCGCAACACTCCTTGGCGGACGCTGCGTCGGCCAGCACCGCGTCACGAGCCACCGTGGCCTCGCCGTCTTCCTTCTTGCCCTCTCCGGTGGCAGTGACGGCCCGGCCCTAGGCAGTCTTGACAGACGCGTCGGCCTGGAGCCACCCCGAGATCAGCCCCATGTGCCCCATCGCCATGCACCTGTCGATGCCTTGGAGATCGGTTCGGAGCTTGTCCAGAGCGGTGTAGGCCTCCTCCAGTGCCCTGGTCCTGACGAGTGGGTCACAGTCCGCCAACGCGAGGGCCTGGGGAGGAGGCGGCACTGGCACCTGGATTGGCACCGCAGCAGCAAGGGCAGCAGGGGGCTCTGAAGCCCCTGAGCCTCCCGCGGATGTGACGGGGACGAGCGGCTCCGGAGTCTACTGAGCCAAGAAGGCAGCCTTCTCCTCATGCTCTGTCGCCGTGCCTTTAGGGGCCCGCTTCTTCACGGGCAAGCGCGGGACGGTCTCCTTCGTCTACGCCAGGGCCACCACCACCACGGCGGACGATGTTGCCTCTGGGGTCCCAGCCCCCTCCTCCTCTTTTTCACCACGGTCTCCATCCTGGTCACCAGGAGGGGAGCGTTGTGGGCACGACATCAAGGATGGAAAATGACAACAAGGCAAGATACTTACTTGTCAGCGGCGATGTATGCCCTTTTCCTGGCTAGGGCCAGGGCACCCCCAACCTTCTTGAGTGCAGGTTTCGTCGTGCCCTGAGATTCGGCGAGAAACTCTATGGCTGGCCTCGGTGTGGCGATGGCAGGTGGCAAGGCGGAGGTGTCGCCTCGAGGAAGGGATGCCTCCTCGCCCTTCTTCGGAGTCGCTCGGCCTGACCTCCATGAGGGGGTGGCCCCGGACCTCATGACGACCCCGATGGAGTGCGGAGACTCCTCAACCGAGGGCTCGACGGCATCGTCATCATCGGAAAGGCCGCGGAGAAGCTTGCTCTATGACGAGGGAGGGGTCTCTGCCACATCATCCATAGTCGCCTCCGAGTACTCCTTCCCCTTCTCCCTGGAGTCATCATCGAAAGATACCGGAACCGAGGAGTTGGGGGGCTCAGGCGGCACGAGCCCGGGCTTATTGAAGATGGGCATGGCGGCGACCAGCTCCGCCCCGTCGCCACGATGGTACAGTGGGATGAAGGCTGCCCGGATCCTTCTCGAGCAGGGTGAGCACGGCCTTGCTCAGCTCTTCGCCTCTCAGGCTCCCCGGGCGCAGCTGGATGCCGTCCTTCGCGCCCTTGAAATCCCACATGGGGCGCGAGTGTGCTTGGAGCGGGGCCATACACTGCGTTAGGAACTCCTTAACGAGCATGGCCCCCGTCAGCGCCCTAGATTCCATGTCTGCCTTCATCTTTCTCAGGACCGGTGTCGCCCGAGGGTCGCTGAGCTTCTCATGACCCCACCGATCGAGCTTCTTTGGCAGCTCGGTCAGCAATTCCAGCCGCGCGTGGGAGCCCTTGGCATCCATGACGACCCACATGCGCTAGAAGTTCTCCACCTTCTTCCCAGCCCTCACAAGCGCGTTGCCACTATGGGCCACGGCGAAGGAGACGCAACCGGAGCGTTGGGTTGGGTCGTGCATCCAGACATAGAAGAAGTGGCGGAGGAGTGCCACGGAGGGCATCACGCCCACGAACGCCTCGCAGTAGAAGACGAAGATGGACCAGAGAAGGATGGAGTTGGGCTGCAGATGCAAAGCCTGAATCTGGTTGTGGTCAAGGACGGCGGTGAAGAACCTAGAGAAGGGCGGGACGAGCCCCGCGAAGACGTTGTGGAGGAATAAGGGATAGAACGTCCCCGCCAAGTTCCGAGGGTCGGTGGAGCCGGCCAGGAGCACCGTCTCCCTCCCCTCGTTGTCATCGCTCGCCGTCAGCGGGAGCGCGGCGGTGAAGTGCTTCTTCTCTGTGATGGAGGACGCATCGAGGTCGGGCACAGGCAAGGAGGAGGAACTCGCGTCTTGCGCGGCCGACTTCGCCTTCCCGGATGCCATCAACAAAGACCTTCAGAGGAGAAAATTGGCAAATCTGGAGATGCTCTTGGCAGGAGGAAAAGGGGATCTGGAGCAAGGCGAGGAGAAGGCAATGAAGGCTCAAGGGCAGGCGCCAGTCTTTTTTTCGGCCTGGGGCAGTTGCTGAGGCAGCATGGGGAAGTGGAGACGCCCACGTCCCGTTAAGCGCCACGCGTCGACCCGGTCTGCATACTTGCCTTCCTACAAACCTTTCCCTTGCCCTTTGGCTTCGCCTCGAAGCCAAGTCCGAGCGCGCCTTGGCCCCGGGGGCTACTGTCGGCGTTCTGGGAACCAGGGTACCCATAATTGCCTGCCTACGGCCCACGGCATGGATTCATCAACGGCCTAGTATGGCCCGTCTACAACACCAACGAGACAAGACCCTCGCGACGGGCCAAACCTCGCGAGGTGGGCGACATCAAGGCCTCCGGAGGGAGCAGCCTCCCCAGGCTGCCTCCTGAGGAACGGAGATTTCTATGCGTGTGCTCAACCTCATGAGGTTGTGGTGAAGCAAGCCATGACGACCGAGGCCAGGAAGGCGCCAGCGGGCGCAGAGCAGCAGGTTTCCTCTTCGGTGCTAAGGAGGCAAGCGCAGGCACGGGGTCCCAAGGAATCGCCCAAAGGTTTCCATTCCCGTGCAACAAGACCAAGACCGCCACGACAGCAGGACGGATGTCATCACCGAGCCCACCAGAGCGTCACGACCAAGAGCTTTGCAGGAGAAGACCACCTTTTGTCAGGATAAGTTGTACTACTTGTACCCGTTCAAATTGGCCACTGTGGGATCCCTTCCCGCCTATGTTTTGGGGGAATAGGACCAAGGCCACTATAAATATAGGCTAGCCACCACCATAGCAGGGGACTGGACGATTGATTCCGTTCAGCTCACACCCACACTAGAGCTAACCTCCTGAAGATGTTATTCCCTTGTACTAGTTCATCCTCAGCCCCTCGTGAGGCTAATCCACCCCAAAGCAGGAGTAGGGTTTTACACCGCAAGGTGGCCCGAATCTGGGTAAACTGTCGTGTCCATCTTCTTGTTTGCTCGTCGAACTAGGCCGTGGGGGTGATGAATCAGTTGGCTGGAGAGGTTGAGTTCTTCGCACATGCCCCAGAGTTCGAACCTTTCTTGGGTCTGCGGAGCCCTGAATTCTACAATGGCAGTCATGACTCTACTTTAAGGATGACTTAGGATTCCACGACCGTTGCAGCTCCTACGTCACCCTTCCACCTTTCCTGTCTGAGTGGTGGTGGTCGTGCCGACTGAGGACTGGTCGCCGAGTGACGTCGAGGTGTCCGAGTGGACTTCCCAGTGCTCGCATCCGAATGCGCGTATGGTCTTGAGACCTACCAATGATGGTGTGGGGCTCTAGGTGGACCCCGTATGACAGGTCCTTGGCCTTGCCTATAGTAGGTGATCGCATCAGGGACCATGATGATCCAGCCCTGGAGGGATCCGAGCTCCCATTGAGCGGACGCTATGGAGTCACGCCGGGCATATCCTGCCGTCGGTCGGGCACTGTCCTCCCGGAACCGTCGGAGTGCAATGCGGACGGCCATTGCCTCCTCCAACCTGCACAGGATGACACCCTAGTCGACGGATCCGGACTGGTCGAAGTCACATCCGCTGTCCGCCGTGCCGGAGACGGACGGAGATCACCGGAGGTGAGCTTGGGTGGTGAAGGGGAGTCGGGAAAATGGAGTGAAGTGGCTAGGATTTGGCCCGGCAAGCGGATGGGGAGAAATATATGTGTGGTTGGGTGGGTCAACGTGGGCCGGGTCGACGCAACGGACACACCCAGGCGCCTATATCCGTCCCAATTTAAGCTGGGTCTAAGGGTTGTCGGTCAGACCGGGCGTTTGAGGTGTCCGTCTGGTTGATTTTTTTTTTTTGACTGGACCGTGTTTAAGACGGATTCGGGTCACCCGGCTGTAAACGCATGGCAGCTGGATCGGAGTTTAGAGCACACACATGCATCCATAGATCACAAATATGCGTCTGGTGACCGGGGGCAGATGAGACTAGGAAAAGATCGAGACCGGTGATGTGTCGGTCGGTTCATGCACATGCATGCGGACAGATCTAGGATTTATCTAGTCCAGCTCCGAAACTAACCAGTTAACGACATATTTTAGTTGCGTTTGGCGTGATGGCAATCGGACAAGATATAGAGATTCCTTGGACAAAAATGTATGCGTCGCAGGTGCCGCGTGCTGGCGGCCATGCATGCACCTACCACACGGTTCGTCCAAGAACGCCAAAGATTCGTACATAGAATGGGTGAGAGAGCGAGCGCGTGTGTGTTAGTGGGTAACATCGCTGTCAGTGTCCAATCCATGGCGGTAAAGCCTGTTAGCTTTAGGACTGAATTGCCTCCGATGGTGCGCCTTTTGTTCTTGGATCGCAAGTTAAAGGCTCAAAGCCATGCGATGATCCAACCGAGTATGTAATTTGTGCCACAAATCCAATTCGTCTTTCCTTAATTACAACTACATACGCACATAGACGAATGGATCAGGAGGTTTGTGAAGCTATGTATGTAGAGACGAATTCATATGCACTAGTATTATGTACACAAGTCATCTATGTGCATGACTGCATGCGCAGCATGGGTGGCTAGCCTGCAAAGTAGGACGCGGACGCTGGTGACCACGTCCACCGACCGGTGACGCAGCCGTCCAGGATGGCACGGCCGACGCCGGCGTCGGCATCTCTGCCGCTGGTATCCCTACCAGTGGCTTCATGCAGAGCGCGGAACTCGCTGGCGCGCATCCGCACGGCGACCCGCTGGCCGGGCGCCGGCAGCGTCGTCGGCGTAATCCATGGGCACGGGTGCACCGCCGCGTTCCTCGGCCTCGCCGCCATGTCGTCCTTGGACGCGCAGCTCCCCATGTGATGCAGTATATCTACTTCTTCACGGAACAAACAAGGAAAGTGGTGTATGCACACTTGCACCAGACGCACTCGCATATATATGTGGCGTCGAGCGAGATGATGAAGGAATTGAAGCCGGCCTCCATGCATGCATGTGCACAAGCAAATTCAAGAAGCAACCGAATCCATGGAGTTGGACAAGCGTCAAGAGAATGGCTACGCTACGCGTGATCGATCGAATGGGTGGAGACGGCAAGAAACACACACTAGCTAGCTATAGGATGATGATTATTATGTCGTTCATACCAGCTTTCGCGAGCTGGTCTAATTTGGATCATGCTAATAATGCATCCATGTTGTTGCTCGTTGCTTGCCTTGCTTCCGATCCATCGGTTCCTTGTGCGCAGAGCAACATAGAATTGTTGTTGTGTGCAAGCAACGCCCCCGGCCTTCGGACTGAATATGGCATGAGATATGTGACTACATATCGACACAAGATATATATCGACATTTTCTTTCCCGTTGGCAACTAGTAGTCCTAGCCCTTTGTAAACGAATATAAAACCGTTTAGATTGTAGAAAACGGATGAATTTTTCTCAGGCTTAAACCGCCCGCTGCGGGCACCACGCGTCCTGGTAGGGGCACTACCGGAAACTGGCCCTACCCCGACGGCCAAATCAATGCCGACGGCTGCCGTCGGCCTACTTTGCGCTATGCCGACAGCCACGTCTTGGCCGTCGGCATACCTTGGCCGTTGGGCTACCACGAGCTAAGCCGACGACACCCGTCGGCATACATATGTCGTCGGCCCAGCTGCGAACATGGCGACAGCAGCCGTCGGCATACCCGTGGGCCCGGCAACCCCGCCCGTGACCAGCGGCTAACGTCGTCAAATCTATGCCGACGGCCTAGACGGCCGGCCGTCGGCATATATCGTCATGCCACGTCACAGATCCGCGGCGCACCGTCCATGAGCTAAGCCGACGGCTGCCGTCGGCATACATGCCACGTCAGCGATCCGCGGCACGCCGCCCGCCGCCTAAAACCTAGCCGTCTCTATGCCGACGGCATAGGTAGACTTTTTTTTCGTATGTATTTTTTTAAGCTTTTTTATGTATTCTTATATAAACTAACATGTAGCATGTTAAATATAAACATACATATGAATATATATGTAGTTTGTATTTTTTTCATATATTATGAATATATATATATATATATATATATATATGGTTTGTATTTTTTCGAGCACGTTAATAATGTGCGGTCATGTTCTTTTGAATATAGATCATTATATTTTATTAAAATCAAAAACAGCTATGCCGACAAAAGTTTTGTGGCGGTTGCAAACGCCCGACACCCGTCTCCAGAGTGTGACCCCCCTCACGTCCGCGGTGTGCCCCCCTCATGGACGGCGCCGGCACCTGGAGGGAGGAAACGGACGCGTCGGGTCTACACGGTGGATGTAGCTGTGGGTTTGGCCCGGATGTTGCTCCCGGGTGTCCCTACGGGTGACCTGACACAACCGGGTGCAGAGGTCCACTGGTCAAAGCCCGTCCGTGGGAAGTCAAAAGGCTAGATCTCGTGATCAACCGCTCCACGGTTAGGTGGGACGGGGGCTCTTGGGGGGGTAGCAATGCCACCGGAGCATCGTACCGGACCCTCATACATGTGCGAGGTGGTATTGTGGCATGTT
>NC_041393.1:411863368-411863931 GCF_002162155.2 Triticum dicoccoides
CCCCCCCCCCCCTAACGGACGGCGATGACACAGTAGTAGCCATTCTGCGGTAACGATGCGGCGTGAATATTATTAAATACTCGGAGCGCGATAAAATCATGAGTTTTTTTGCACGACGTGTGCACATGTGCTATAGGAATGATAATATTTTTTTCATAATTTTTGGTGATGGAGAAGTATCCGAAAAATCCCCTCTACGCGGATTGCCCTTCGCGCGTCTACGGCTGTGGCCGGCGGCCTCCGGGGGCTAGCATGCCGCCAAATCTTGCGTAGGCAGCCTCTCATGTGTTTGGAAGTGTTGTGGTGGTTGCAAACGCCCGGCACGCGTGTCCGGGTGTGCCCCCCCTCACGGACGGCGCCGCCGCCGGCACCTGGAGGGGGGAAACGGACGCATCGGGTCTACACGGAGGGGATGTAGCTGTCGGTTTGGCCCGGATGTTGCTCCCAGGTGTCCCTCTGAGCTGACCTAACACAACCGGGTGGAGAGGTCCACTGTTCAAAGCCTGTTCGTGGAAAGTCAAAGGGCAAGATCTCGTGGTCAACCGCTCTAGGGTTAGGGAGGA